>NC_137028.1:13439160-13499160 GCF_032717465.1 Coenobita brevimanus | reverse complement strand
AGATATCCTAGTAGCAGAGAGATTCTGGTGTTATAATCTTAAACAAAAAGCTAAGGAAAAGGTGAGAGAGAACTTCCTCAGCTGATAAGAGTACTGTCATACTCTTTAACGTTTATCTTAAGCCTCCTTCACCTGCACTCACCACTCTTCTACGGAACCTTCCAGTTTTGTCTCAGTGCTCATCCTTAACACACTCCGCTTACACCTTCTCACTCTTTACTTACACCTTAGCATTCACCCTTAGCACCCTCCACATGCCCTCAGCACTCACCCTTAGCACCCTCCACTTACACTTTACCTCTCACTCTTAGCACCCTCCACATGCACCTCAGCACTCACCTTTAACACCCTCCACACACACACACCATTCACCCTTGGCACCATCCACAATCAACTCAGCATTCACCTTTAGCACCCTCCACATACACCTCAGTCCTTTCTCTTAGCACCCTTCCCATACACCTCAGCACTCACCCTTGGCACCCTCCACACACACCTCAGTACTTTCTTTTAGCACTCACCACACACACAGCACTCACCCTCAGCACCCTCCACTCACATACCCATCCCAATCAGGCCTCAGCAATCCGGAAGGCAATCAAGAACGCGTGTTACTTGTCGGAATCCGGGTGCACAGGAACGTGGGATCGCTTCGAAGGCATGCATGTCCAGGACCCGTGGTGGTGGTGGTGGTGGTGGTGGTGGTGGTGGTGGTGGGGCAAAGAGAGGAGGAGAGGGGGGGGGGTGGCGGCAGAGGAGAATGTGCAGGAGGAACGATGAGAGATTGTGTGGATAAGAGGAGATAAAAAGATTGTGCAGATAAGGAGAGATAAAGAGACTGTGTGGATAAGGACATATAAGAGCTTTTGGGATAGACAGATAGATTGTACGGGTAGGGAGATTGAGTGGACAAAGAGACGAAAGAGATTATCTATCTATCTATCTATAGCCCGACGCCCTAATCCTGCAAAGGGTGGCCGCAGACAAAACGCCTCCAAGTCACTCTGTCACCCACCATTTGACTACCCTCCCCCCAAATCACCCCCTCTCCCTCATATACCTCTCAACTCCATCCCTCCACCTCATCCTCGGTCTACCTCTCCCTCTCCCTCCCTCCACCTCACCTACATACACCATCTTAGTCAGTCTCTCATTCTCCATTCTCTTCACATGTCCAAACCACCTCAGTGTATTTCTCCTAATCTTCTCAACCACATCCACATCCACCTCACAGCGTTCCTTCACTTCTTCATTCGTCAACCTGTCCCTCCACGTCACTCCACATGCTCCTCTCAAGTAACTCATTTCCACTGCTCTCACTCTTGACTTGTTCCCCTCTTGCAAGGTCCATGCCTCGCTTCCATACGTCAGGGTAGGGATCACAATACTATCATGCAGTGACTTCTTAACTTCCATACTCACCTCCCTATTTCTCATCACTGCTGTCAGTGTACCAACAACCTTCCTTCCCTGCTGTACCCTTTCACTCACTTCATCCCCCAAAGTTCCATCCCTACTCATCACACTACCCAAGTGCTTGAATGCACTCACATTCTCCATATCCTCACCATCCAACCTCACTGCACACTCTGTGACTTCATTCCTCTCAAACACCATAACTTTACTTTTGTTTACATTAACTTTCAGATTCCTCCTCCTACACACTGTCCCAAATTCATTCATCAAACCTTGCAACTCCCATTCATCTTCACTCAACAGTACTGTATCATCAGCAAACAGCAACACCGGAAGCTTCTAAATCTCACCCTCATTCATTATAGATTATAATTATGGATAAGGACTGGGAGGAGATTGTGCAGGTAAAGACAGGTATGAGATTTGGTGGATAAGAACAGGTCTGACATTGTGTGGATAAGGAGAGATAAGAGACTTCCTGGCTATGTATACTGGTAGACTGGTAAATAGACTGAGAGCGTGTAGAATACATTAAAGATCTCTATCGGCAAGGAAAAGAGAGAAAGTGTAATGTGGGAGGGAGGAATGTGAGTGAGAAAGGATAAAAAGATTGTGTGGATAAGGATAGATTAGAGCTTGTGTGGATTCATGAAGCAAGGGAATTGGTAGATTGGCAAAGATGAAGACTGCATTGGTCTATAAGTGGGCAAGGAGAAGTGGGGGGAGAGGAAAATGTGAGTAAAGAAGGATAAGACAGTGTGTGGAAAAGGACAGCTAGACGAGTGTGTGGATCAGGAGAGATAAATAGAAGAGACTGAGTGGATAAACATGGGTAATATGTAAGAGACTGTGAGGATTAAGGTAGATAATAAAGAAGAGGCTATGTGGAGGAAGATAGGTAACAGAAATGGGACTGTGGATTCGGATAGATATGAGAAAGGAAGTGTAAAGATGAGGGTAGATATTACATACGAATGTATGTACAGAGGTAGAAAATAATCAGGAGCCTGTGGGTAAAGGCAGATAATAGATAACAGACTACAGTATATGGATAAGGACAACTATTAGATAGGACCACACAGATGAGGATAAATAAGTTACTATGTGCACAAGGATGTAGAAGACATTGTGGGGATAACGAAAAACAATGGATGAAAGGCTTTTTGAATAGGACACTGTGTCGAAAAGGATAGAAAATAGTAAAAGACTTTGTGGATAAGGGTAGGTACTGGATAGTAAACAAGAGGCTATGTGGATAAGGATGGATAATTGTGTGGATTTATAAGCTAAGAGAGTTGGTAGAATGGTAAAAATAAACTGAGAACGTGTGAGTGATGCAAAGAGAGGTATGGAATGGGCGGGAGGAAAGATGGAGAAAATAAGAGAATGTGAATAAGGACAGGCGAAGGGCTGAGTGGATAAGGATAGGAGAGCGGCTAAATAAACCACATGAGGAATTACTAATTTGAAAAATAGAGATGGAGGTGTAGAAGAGTCCGAGGCAAGAGTTGGGATGGGAAAGAGTGGCCTGGGGTCAAAGGGAGGATGGATAGGGAAACTGGAAAGTGATACATATGTGAGACTTTTCATTCATGACAAAAAGATGAAGGTTAGAAAGACCATTCATTTGAAGATGCCTGGGCACATTGTGTTCAAAGGTCTGAATGTCCTAGGCGGAGGAAAAGACAGAATGCATAAGACAGTTAGCGAGTTGACCGGTTGAGTATATAGACGACTGAAGACACGGGTCACCTCCTTCATAAGGATTGGTTGGTAACGTAAATACATGAGTACATGGAGCTGGTAGACTGGAAAAGAGACTGAGGCATGTATGATATTGTCAAAGCTATTCACTGGAATGGAGAATGGGTTAAGTTGTGAGGGAGGAAAGAGAGAGATGGAGGGAGAAAACAGTTTAGATAAGGATATATGAGAGATTGTGGATATGAATAGATGAAATATACGAGCAGAGACTGTGTGTGGGAAGAAGGCATCGTCCAAGATTCACAATGGCATGGGAAGGAGAAGGCATGGCTGGGAGGAAAGAAGTAAAGGAGGTGAGAACAAGAGGCGGGAGAAGAGAATGTGGATAAAGAGATATGCGAGACTGTAGATATGAGCTAAGAGAAATGGTGGAGAGAGAGAGAGTGAGAGAGAGAGAGAGAGAGAGAGAGAGAGAGAGAGAGAGAGGTGAGGAGTGTAGTTGATGTCCTCTTAGATGACACGGGATACGGATTACAAGCATAACTAATATATTGATGCTGATATAGCTGTTAACTTGAACGAAGAATTCAGAATAAGGGATAACAGGTGCTAGGTGGATCGAGTAATATACTAAGGGTTATCCTGAAGGGTAATGTAACATTCCCTCATAACTACCATGTTCTGATATGCAGACCTCCCCGATCCAGGTTACGGCAAGTGAGGTGGCTGAAGTCGAGGCTGGCAAGATTATCCTACTTATACAACGAAAAACGAATAAAATATACCCATGATAATGACTGTATTCATCTACCCTTCACCAATACAATAGTTTTTAGGTATCATGGTTGTAATTGCGACAAATAATAAAAGCAGCATGAAATGAAAAAAAAAAAAAATCTAAAAAATAAAATGGGAATTATGTAAAAAATGAAATTCGGTGGGCAAAAAAATCAAGCCACAGCAAGGCGTTAACGAACAATAAAGTCCGTAAACAAAAATCTGATAAAACAAATGGAGAGCAAACCCAACACATCTTTGCCGCGACAGAAGCCACAACAAAATCAGAGACACAGACAAATCCAACCACAGAAACTTCCCTCACAATCACACACACACTCGTCCCTCCCCCTCTGCCTCCCCTCCCCTCTCTCTCCCCGTCACCATCGCTCACTCTCCCACTCCCGACGCTCACAACAATAGCTTGGCCGCCTGGAGGATACGACAAGCTTACCAGTTCGGTCAATACCTCCTTCCGGAACGATAAAATCCAGCTTCTCTCTATGCTCCTGATATCCCTCAACTTTACGAACCATTCTGAGTGGCCTGGCATTTAGCTATCAACACTTTATCTACAAATACACAGATTCACTTCAAGACAGGTTTCCTCAAGAAGCCGATTTTGCTAGACTCTCCGCAAACCGACTTCTCCTTCGCCTTGCTTGTACGAATTATTCTCCCCCACGGACGAAACAATACGGGAAGCGCGGGAAGCCAACTTTGGGATGCACTTGAAGGGTATGCTAATCAAATTTTACCAAATTGTGGAGCCAGAGCGACCTCAATCATATGCAAATATCTCCAATGTTAAGTGACAAAACGGCCCTCCTCCCTCCTTACCTCTCCCTCCTCCCATCTTCTCCCTACCCTGTCTCTCCTTCTCCCTCCCTCCTCCCTCACAAATCCCTCTTTCACCCATTCACCTTGCTTCTTATTCTCTTCCCTTTTCTCTCATCTATCTACTTCCTATTTATGCTTAATTCTTACTACAGTCCTCCCTTCCTCCTTAATTCTAACCTTATTCGTATCATTCGTGTTCCCTGCCTCTTCCCTCCATCACATCTCTCCATCCATTTATCCTCCTTGCTTCTCACTCCCATCCCTATTCCCCGATCTGTCTCCTCCCTCTCCCTCTTACCTCTTACTCCATCCTTAATTCTTGATTTTTCCTAATCCCTCCTCACGTAACTTGCTTCTCAGTTCCTTCTTTCTTCTCCGTCTACTCGTCTTTCCTAACTTTGTATTATATTCCTCTGTTTCCTTTCCCTTCTTCTCACTCTTTCTTTTTACTCCTTCTCTTCTGTCTTCCTTTTCTTTCCTCCTATTTACTCCATGTTTCCTGTTTCCCCACTCACTCTGTCACTCTGTTCGTTTTCTCCAGTTCTCCTGTGTCCTCTCGTCTCCCCCTTCCCCACTCCCTCCTCCTCTCTCCCCCTCCCTCTTCCCTTACCTCACTCCTTCTCCCCCTCCCTCGTTCCCTCTCTCCACTTCCTCCTCACTCTCCCTTCCATCCCCCGAACCCCCCCTCTCTCTCTCTCTCTCTCTCTCACACACACACACACACACACACACACACACACACACACACTCCTCATCTCTATTCTTGACCCTTTTATCACTGTCTTTCACTTCCACATTCTTTAAAATCAGTCTCTTCATGCATCTTACCCCTCTTCTCTTCCAATCGGAATTCCTCTTCGTCCTCCTCGTCTCTCCTTCATTTTCTCCGTATTTTATTTCGTTTCCTTTCCCTTTCACCGTACCATCTTCATCTCCCTCATACAGTATTAATTCATATTCTTTAATCCCTTTACACTGTTTGCCTCTTTTCTCTGTTTCTTTTACCTTTCCGTTTCCTTTTTGTACTCCTTTCATACGGTTATTCTATTCGTTCATTATCGTCTGCATCTGTCTTCCTATTATTCTCATTTTCCTTTTTCGGGCATATTTATCAGTTTTTCTTATCTTATTAACTCTCCATTTCGCATCAGACATATACCATTCTGCTCTTCACCGTCTCATACCTGTTGTTTTATGTCGTTTTGTGTGTATACTTATTATTTTTCCCATCTTTTTTCTAACTCTGCCGGTAGTAATTTCCTCCACCATTTTTCTCGGTTTACCTGTCACAATGTAATTTCTTTCAGTAATCGTGCCATTCGACTTAACCATCTCTCCGTGATACATATTGCGCCCTTCCTCTTCCCATATTTATATGCATTAAATTATGTGTGTGTGTGTGTGTGTGTGTGTGTGTGTGTGTGTGTGTGTGTGTGTGTGTGTGTGTGTGTGTGTGTGTGCGCGCGCGCGACTTTTTTACAATGAGTCGTGTACTTTATTGCATGCTAAACTTCATGGCACATATTAATAAATAAATTTCCTGCGCCACAAGATGCCAGATAAACTAGACAAACGCAAGCTTATCTTGTTCTTGCTACTGACAAAACTACCAGTCCTGCAACATTAATTATCATAGGGTATGTTTTCATGCCCAGTACCAACTGCCCATCCAATTTCCAACCCATCCCACACTTCCGTTTGTTCGCCATGCTGATTCTTTATCCTCCTCCTTCATAATTTCGAGGTGTGACTCAGGTCATGCAGTCGTAAAACTGCACTTGTTCTTCATAGTTCACGTTATAATTTTCCTCTGTCAAGTGAATTTCTTTGTTATCGACATTGTTGGCATCAGAAAAACACTAGAGCAGAGGTTCTCAACCTTTTTTGGGTCCCCCCTCCCCCCAGCCTTGGTTCTCACAAATTCACGCTTCCTCTAACCTTCTTAACATATCCACCCACCCACCCACACTTCCTGCCTTCATATGACTGAATTTTTTTTTTTTTTTCCAAAATTATTATTTTTACTGCAGGTTCAAGTGGACGTCATCTCCGTTGCATACTTGCTGCATTATCTCATTACCTGCAATTCATTATCCTCTTTTCGAGGGACAGGAGGAGAGTTGAGGGACGTGTATATTTGAACAGGGCTTCAATATGCCTTGCCGTATAAGACTTACTGATATCTTTAATTTTCTCTCGAAACGACAGAGAGAAAGGGAGGAAAAAAAATGCAAGAAGGTGACCAGGCGACAGGCATGAAGGAAAGAAACCAACTTCTTACCCGGGTACAAAGGAAAATGTGCTTTGAAGGCTCAAACAGACAGAATATTAATACTACATATAAATCGATAGTTCATCGTGATACACACACACACACACACAAGCTGATCAAGCCTCTCACTATTTTTTCTTTTAGTCCTCACGTCACCCTTGGAAATTGCTCACGCTCCCAAGGTTGAGAAGCACTGTACTAGAGGATATTATGTAATGGGTAGGAGAGAGAGTGAGGGGTGGGGGGGAGACCAGGATCCGTATTAACAATGATCCTCAAAATCTTTCTTAAATTTAATACTTAGCTTGTCTTTTTCACTTAGCTGAGAAAAGAGCTTAAGAGTATTTCACAAAGGACTTAAGTCATATTCCCAGCTAAGTTTAAGTGAAATCTTGTGACAAATTACCCAAGTATGAAACACCTCACATAGCAAAATTTACGATATGAAACTATATGGTTTAAAAGCACTAACAACCATAATACATAAGAAAAATATTACGAAAATTTAAATTTATTATTCTGCCGACTCAGTTATATATAAAATAAAACAAAATTTTATTTTCATCAATTATCTATTTTCCAATATCGAAAAAGGTGCAGACGAATCCTCAACGCACTGTTTGTAAACAGAGGCGGCAGACTCGACGTGGAAACTATATTACCGTAAGCTGGAGCAAGTTAAGACTGGATTCTACACCCTCAACGTCCTTCATGCCATCTCCAAATTCAAGGAAGAGAGGGGCCAACTGGACGCCTGAAAAGGAGCTGTATCTTGTTCAACCTATAGAGGAGGATAAAAAGATCCTTTGGTGATGGGGTTACACATACTGTAAACTGAAAGAGGACACATGGCAGAAAATAACAACCAAACTGAACTGTTCCTTTCCACACGATACTCCACTTCAGAAAATACAAGTGTACAAGAAATGGAAGAATATTAAGAGCATGAAGAAAGATGAAATCAAGGACCGGAAAAAGGACTACACTGGAACAGGTAAGAAATGTAAATTATATTACCTAGTTAATGAAATATATTTCCAAGAACTGAAATCCATTCAGCTGTATATATGTGTTTGCAGAATGGTGATCAATGTCAGTATGGTATGAGTTAACGTTTGTGGCGTTTCTGTTTAATGAGTGATTTGACAGTGAAATAAACGATTAAATACATCAAAGCCATAAAACCTGTGCCCTTTTGGAAAGATTCCAGTCTGATCAATTTATCAGTTTCATTTTCACATGAGTTCAAGGACCAGTAATTAAGCATGCTTATGGCAGTTAGATTTTCATCTTGCAAATAATATGCCTTCCAAGGATATGCTGAGTTGACAGGAGGTATGGAAGGCTGGAGTGTCTGTCTGGGCTAGGTCAGGTGGTGGTCTGAATGGGTTTAATAAAAAAAAAGAAAAACACATTTATGAAACCAGCAACATTTTTTGGGGGAGGTAAATTTCTGATTATTCACATCACTCGATTTCCAAACAAAAATTATTTGCTGGTCGATTTTAGCGTTATTTGAATGAATTTGAGTTTCATTTTTGTCAGAAATCACTCCTTTTGGAGATTAACTCAACCTAAGTCCAAATATGCCAATTTTGTGGTAGTTAAGGAAGCGGGTAGGTCGCCTGCGGCAATGTTTACTGATGACCTCAGTGACTGGCAGCTTTGTTTACCAACCATCACTCCGACGTCAGTGTATCTCATGTCAAAACAATTGGAAACTTACCTGTTAACTGTGGTATTAGGTTTCGTGGTCGATCCCCCCATGCACAAAAAAAATTGGATTTTTTTTCCCCCAAAATAATTTTTGCTCTTATAAATGAAAGAGTGCCTGGAAAAGAATAAGAAAGCCAAATATGAGTTCATTATTTACCTTGGTTTGGCTATAGTACGTTATTTATTGACATTTGGGTGAAAAATGTAGCATGCCTTTAAAAAGAAAGAAAAAAAAAAAGAGCTTGATCATATGATGTACATAGCAGTCACATGCTATTATTCATGTGATGTACATAGCAGCTTTCGGGTTAACCAAACCCAACCTAATCCAACGTAACCTCAGTGCGTCTCACAGCCAGCTGTCAACTGAAAAAAATGCATGTTAAGAATGTTAAATAGAGCCGTCAACAGGCAGACATTGGCAGAGATGTGAGGTAATTACATATAGGATTTTCACGTCAAATCTAAATTTCCGAAAACAAACATATAGTGGAATATATTCAAAATAATGTGGTCTTCAGTGTGGTTGAATCAGTTTTTCAGGATCAAGTGATGTGAATTACCGAAAACTGACCCCTTTCTTTCACCATAACTTCCATATTCTATGCTTTATAGGAGGGGGTCGGCCAGTCTTTGAGCAGCCAATGGACCCTGTTACGAAGACCATTGCAAACATCATGGACCCTGACAACACAGCAATTGGTGGCTTCGACATTACGAAGTATTCACTGGAGCATGAAGAAAGGTAGTGTGACTAACCAGTTATCTGCTCTTCCTGAAACTGATATTTGTCACTTTGGGCAAGTATACCCACTTTAACGTAGGTATCAACAGTAATTTTGCTAAAGAAATATGCATGAGATCGGACACAGTATGGAAGTTTTATGGAAAAGTAGAAATGATGAAGGAAATAGTCTGCCTGCACAAATTATGTGCCAGGCACAGAAACCTGAATAATAATAACAATTAAAAATTGGGGACCTAATCACAAGGTCCCCCTAGTTGTAACATTAACCCCTTAACCGCGGGGCATCACTTTTGTGATGCTTGGGAGCAAGGGATCATACTGCGGGGTGTCACTTTTGTGATTCTGTGTTATTTTGAATTCGCCTGAGCTTTCAAATGGTGGCTTGTAGCATCTGTCAGTACTGCCAATGTCCAACACTATTCAGCACTCCTAATCTCATCTGTACTTCCATCCATTGTTGACAATTTAGCCATTTCTCCCTGTTCTTGACTCCCCTCCCTACCTCCCCTCCCTTACCCTCTTCTCTTGCCTGCCCGGCCGTGCTACGCTAATTAAATCTTCCCTGGAATTTTCCACTGATTTCATCCATTGAAATAAGTCCTATGCCCTATTCTTATACCAAATAATATATACAAAAAAGAAATTAGGTACCGTAAGTGATAATGCCATACACCTGGAATTGGCTAATTATCACCTGACAACACCTCACATGCACTCGTTCGCTAATTTTCGCTGTTTATTTCCCCTTGAAATATGCCGTATAATCTATTCTCGTAATAAAAATATATACAAGAAAGGAAGGGAGAAGCCTAAGTGATATTTACATTCACCTGGAACTACCTAATTTATTATGTATTGTCTAGATTTCCTGCCAGTCATTTCATAGCGTATATATTAGCAGGTGTCACCACGCTGACATTGGCAGCATTGCACTACCCCTAGGCCAGCACACTGTATTCAGTTTACTGTCGTCTTTCCAGGTGAAAAAAAGTCGGATTCATGCCTGTCCAATTCCGGCGCTTTTTAGCCCCATGCAAAGGGCCCTGTGACCTCTACCCCCTACTAAACCTCGTGTGGAAAGGGGTAAAAGGCTAAGTGACTGCTGTGGAACGTCAACTGGCTAATTTGTCAATGGAAATGGTCGACAGTGACTATGATCTTTCTGGTGAGTAAAACAGTGCAAGTGGAAATGTAAATAATGTGTAAACAGTAAGTGAAAGCAATGAATGTAAATATAAGTTCATTTCATTCATTGCCAGACGCCATGTATCCCAGACAGGGTGGCCAAGGGCTTAGAGTTAATTGTTTTACAGGGAGGGGCACTAATCCTCCACCAACCCCACTTGACGTAGGGATGCCAACAGCATCTGGTGTTCCCAGGCGGTCACCCATCCAAGTACTAACCAGACCCAGCGTTGCTTAACTTCGCTGATCGAACGGGAAGTGGTGTACTCAACGTGGAAAATAGTTTTATAAGTTACTGCAAGTGACAGTGCATAACACAGTGTAAATAAAATAGAAATGTAAATAATGTAAGTAAAATAGAGAATGTAAATAGAAATGTAAATGAGTAGTAATATAAGAATACGAGTATATATAATAGGAGTAATGAAAGTGAAGGTTTCACTCTAGCATGTATGAATACTATGAGTTATGAAAGTGGAAGTGAAAGTGACAGATTCACTCTCAACGCTAGTATACAGGACGAGAAAGTGAATGCTACGTATTTTACTGAAAGTGAAATTGAATGCCTACAGTGACAATAAACTACTATTACTGAAGGAAACATGTGGATAAAGACGGTAGATATATATGTTATAGAGTAATAGAAGTATAAAGTGTGAGTGTTTTTATGAATACCGTAATAAATGACAGAACACCAGCAGCGAACAAGCGTAAGGGGAAGGTCATACATGCTCGTAATTTTTATTGCTTTCACAGTATTTTTTTTTTTTTTGGAGTATGGATTCCAAACTATTTGAGAATCATAGAATAA
This sequence comes from Coenobita brevimanus, assembly GCF_032717465.1. NCBI lineage: Eukaryota > Metazoa > Arthropoda > Malacostraca > Decapoda > Coenobitidae > Coenobita > Coenobita brevimanus. The sequence continues at coordinate 13,487,691 of NC_137028.1, read as the reverse complement.
TGATTCTAGTGATAATATCAGGCTGTGGTAATCATATTACGGGTTGCTGGGAAGTGTAAAGTGGAGACTTTGTTACCCAACTTCAGAGGTCTCCACTAGTCCTACGGTACTCGACGTAGGCTCAACAAACATCCCAGGAGAAAGCTGAAGGTATGTGCCATATGCGTATGTAATTTTAATATTCTAGGACTAATAACTGATTTTTTGCAAATATTTTTAGAGAGTCTGTCGGAGCGCGAATATGCCCGCGAGACACGCAAGTCAAGCAAAAACAACCCCGCGGTTTAGGGGTTAATCATTAACTGCCCAGATATGGATTGCAAAACAGAGTAGGAAATATCATAGTAATGTACTTTCAGTATAACTGGTACAGTATAAGAAACATTAATATGCTGCTTAGCTGGACACAATCTTTTTTGTAAATTTTAGTGTTGGTAAACTGTTAAAAAGTATTTATATATTCCCTTTCTTCTAAGCTCCTTTGGTTTAGGTAAAGTACCCCTTAACCTTTTTCTGCAGTGATCACATACCCTACACCAAGACTTACAAAGTTATGTATGGCTTCCAAATTTTGAGTCCTAAACTATAGTTTTACTACTCATGATCACCTAAACACATACCATTATAGCAAAGTTGCTGTTAAAATACTACTAAATAATTTTTAACGCTAATGAGATGGCTAAGCTGGGTTCTTTCATATTATTAAGTCCATTTTTTGAGGATTGTGGTATACTGTACTCCAGAGAGAGAGAGAAAGAGAGAGAGGGGGGAAATGTCACGAAAGCCGCCGATAGCACAGATTAGTATGAACTGGTCAGAAGGCAACAATTACTGGTGCAACAGTAGGAGTTAATATCACTCAAGCCTTTAGTCGAATGACAATGCATCTCTTGCATAATATTCTGAAATGGGTGTTAGTTCGCATCACTGGCATTCGGGTGTCATTGTTCACTTGTGTCGTATTTCTCGCAATGAAGTATATGAGTTTTTATGCTTACAATTGTACCACTGAAAGGGGGTCGGACTCGAGGAGGCTCTGAAAACTTCGCAACACTTTTTGCTCAGCGATGCATTCAGGTCATTGCATCTCGGTATCATAGTGTAAGTTATGGATGCAGACTACATCTGTATCAAAATTAATAACACACGAGACAACCTTAATGTTTCTGATTTATCATGCAAAAAAAAAAAAAAAAAAAATCGCTAAGGAAGAGGAGCTACGAAGTCTTCTGTACCACCTAGAATACGGCCCAAGCTCGATCCATGTGAGTAGCAATTTTAGTGTGGGGTTGTTACAAACCAGGAACACACCACCACTCCTCACACTGTCACTACTCAGCCGTTGTCCATAAACTTTGTCACTGTAGCTGGTTTATTTTAATGTGGCGAAGATCCCTAACCACACTTGGCTCAGTTGATAGCCAAGTGTAGTTAGAGTGGAGGTTCAGTTTCAGAAGTAACCAAAGACTCTCCGTCCATTTCGTAACTCTCACTGAGTTTCAAGCAACTATAACTTGGTATTTGTTAGGGGGAGTGACCCAGTTCCTCAGGCAAAAGCAGTTCGACTATTAAATTATTAATTTCTAGACTATACTTTTTGTTCTTAATGTGCAAGTATTATTTTTTATCTACTGTGAAGTTTCAGGGCATCAAAATTACGTTGAAACCTAAATTCACGAGCTCTGTCGTATGTTTCCTGAAATCATTTTCGGATGGGAAGATATAAATATTACACAAAAATTATAAAAAAAGGTTAGTGGGAATAGTTTATAACTTTTCAGTACGAGAGAATGGTCCCTAGGCAAACTACAGTCGTTTCGGAATAAGATGACCTTGACATAAAAGGCGTCTTCACACAGGAATTGTTAGAGAGGATGTGGATCAGTATATTAGTTGAGAAAATCAAGGATTAAAATTTGTAGATAATAAGCACTGAGTCCTTGAAAAATATCTTTATATCTTATTCTCGACAGTATCTGTCTCAGTTTGCAGCTGCCACCTGGAGACATCTTCACTCAGTTTGGAGTAGATCTCTTGCAGTGAAATGGTTCATGAAGAATATATCTTAGTTCTTCGGCCCGAATAGTCTCACCCAAAGGGAGTAATGTCATTATGTGACAAGAATAAACTATAAAGGACGTCATCATAGTAAAAGTTTTGTAAAACTGTACAGTATAGTACTTCGTACATCCTTTGGGATAAGAAATTTGTGTTACGGTAGCATTCAGAGCAAAGAACACACTGCACCTGAATATCGAAAAAAAAAAAAAAATATCGTCGTGGCTCAGAATACTTGGCCTTCACTTTCCTAATGTAGTCTGGCGGTAGGGTCATCCTCCCAGAAAGCTGCTCATTATCTTTGCTGGTTTTAATTTTTGCTTTTGTTTACAGGCTCACAACAAACCGAATCCTTCTCTTTCGATTTTCACAAGAGGCTGAAAAATATACTTCCTATGATTCTTATATATTTCTTGTGTCTCAGTGTTTGTTAGGGCCATGACTTCATCCATCCATCCATCCATCATCCAATCCTACATTGCCCCATGAGGAGCGTAGGAGCCCCGGGGCTAAGCAGTTGATCCCGACATTTAAGATGAGAGTGAATGACTTAATAATATTGTGAAAACAGTTTAGCATACAATTTCACATGAGAGAGAGAGAGAGAGCACACGAGCAAATACAAAGCAACCATAAAATAACAATTGCAGTACATTTTTCGGATTTATTTCCAACCAGTGTGCATACTGTAGTGTTATAATTTTCTCCATAAGTCACAAGTCTGCACTGACGTCAGAAAGTCAGGTACAGGTAGCTTATAACAGTCCCAGAGGAGGTCTTCAGCCTATACTGATATTTTCCTTTACTGATTACCAATTTAAGTATTAACTCCTTCATTCTTATTTCATCTTATTTGTTTTATTTGGGTTATTGACAGAGGACAGCGTGGAGTTTCTGTAGGTATTTTCGTCCTCAAAGGATAATGATCAGAATTCCATACCTTTCAAAATCATTCATTGTCACACACACACACACACACACACACACACACACACACACCAAAGTAGCGCCTCTAAGCATGTGGGAAATTACACGGAGGAGCAGAGGAGCGCCGTATGATGCTACCCGTATGAATTATTCAGGCCCTGGCGACCTCAGCTTACCTCGCCTGAGACACCGGGGAAAATGACCCAAAGTGACCCAAAGGAAAAATTGTAATCCACGAGAGGTGAGGAAAAAAAAAAAAAGGTACTTGGGTTTTTTCCCCGATACTAAAATTCAATGAGACGGGGAGAGGTAGGAGGAAGAGGGGGAGGAGAAGGAGGAGGAGGGGTAATTTAATCGGTCACATAATGGCTGGGGGAAGGAGCGGGGGATGTGGGGAAAAGGGGGGGAGGAGGAAAACCGTAGGAGAACTAGAATGGCAGAGGAGAGAGAGGGGGGGGTGTAGAGGGGAAAGCTTTTATCCACCTTGTTCTGCCTTTTTGACTTGCTAATCTCCTCGTCCCCCTTTCATCCCCCTCTCTGTCCCTTCCATCCTCTACCCTAGCTGGCCGGAGAACGAGAGAGAGAGAGAGAGAGAGAGAGAGCGAGCGGGGGGGGGGGGAGAAGGAGAGGAGGGAAGGGGAAAAAAATGCTGGAGAAAAGAATGACTGGAATAGGAAAGGAAAGAAAAGAAGAGGCTCGACGGGGATGAGGAAAGAGGGAAATTGAAGGAGTGATGAAAGAAAAGAAGAGAGAGGAGACACGAGATTAAAAGAGAGCAGATAAGCGGATGATTGGATAAGGAAGAGCAAAGGGGAGGGGAGATGGAGGAGAAAAATAAAGGAACAAGGATATGAAAATACTGGGTAAAAAGGAAGGGGACAGAAGAAAAGAATACGAGAAAACAGAAGAAAAAGATAATGAAACGGGCAGCTGGATAAGAAAGGTAGAGGAAAGAGGAGGAGAGAAAGAGGCGAGAAAAGAGAGGAAAAGGTGTGACCGAAGCATTACTGGAAAAGGAAAATAGAGAAAGGGCAGTGAGAGAGTAAATCTAGGAGAACGATGGCAATAGAAGAAAAGGAAAACACACATGGGTATAGTCAAGAATGATTTGGTCAATGGTTGAAAAATTCTCTGTAGTGAAAAGACGCAAAGAACTATGTCCATCAACTCAAAATGTGCCTCTGTCTTTGCCCTGATCAAATCTGACGCACATGCAGATAGATAAAGAGATAGGAGGGCCAGAGAGACGGAGGGAGGGAAGCAGGGAGACAACCGGAGAGAGAGAGGGAGAGATAATAATCTTCACCCCGCAACAAGCCGAGACACCTCTCCACCTTCTCTCCCTTCTTTTGTTCTCTCTCTCTCTCTCTCTCTCTCTCTCTCTCACAACGTACTTATCCTTCAGTGTATACTTATCTTTGGCTGTCCATTCATTTTTATGTCCAACAGTCACTTTGTTCCTGAGAGTACTGATATATCATTCCACTGGCCATTTTATCACTATCAGTGTATCTGTCTATATCTTATCTTATCTATCTATCTGTCTATTCATCTTCTAACCTAAACTCCCTTCCGTCACCCTACCGAGATATGCTTCCCACCGCCATCCCGCCCGATCTAACCTTTCACCCACGCTTCCCGTAATATGCTGGCGGTATAAGATAATGGGCCTCAAAATATACCACGAACTCCCAATATAAGATCTAATACTCGTACGTCACGGCAGGAGCGATGCAGAGTGCTGACGAACACAGGATTTGGCTTTCCTCTGGTTTCCTGCTGGTACTTTACTCGCTCCTACTTTTCTGCATATCTGTTACTGTGTATATACAGTATATACCTCTGTCTTTCTTGCTTTTTGTACATCCTCCTTCCTTCTGTCTGTTGTTTCCTCTGCTTTTCCACTTATCGTTTATTAATTTCTGCTTCCGATTTTCTGTTGCTTTTGTCCTTACACATTATTTTTTCCTGCTTTCCTCTGCTTTCTACTTACTCTTTAGTGGACTTTCCTGTTCTTCTTACTTTTGGCTTAGTCTCTTAAATTACCACTAATGCTTTACACTCTCCCTCTTGCATTCCTCTACTCTTCTTACTTATCTTTTACTTTTTTGCATGCCTCTGATCTTCTTATCCTTTACTCATTTTTGCATTCCTCTGCTCTTCTTGCTTACTCTTTACTCTCTTCTGCTTTCCAACCCCTTTCATTTGTATCCTTCAACCTCTACTCTGTTGTTATCGACATGCATATCTGTGATTTTCCTTATTGTCAGCTTTGATTTTCCTCCTGATTGTTTTTTTTTTTTTTTTTTTATAATTCAGTTCTCTCCTTCAGTGTTGGTACTGTAATATATATATATATATATATATAAATATAAATAAACCCTTTCTTTTCCCATCACTTTATTATTACGAATCTTTCCACTCATTCTTTTTATTTTCAACTAATTCCATCTATATAAACACTTTTGTTTGTTTTTTTGTCTCATTTGCGGTCGAGAATAACCTGGCATTTCTGCCATTTATAGCATTTTTCTTCAAAATTTTTACTTAGTTTTACCGCGAGTAAAAGAACACAGCAACTCTCACAGGCATTTCCACCATCTCCATATCCATTGTGACTCTTTTATTAATGAAAATCCTCTTCCTTTTCAACTGCTTTGTCTACCTTTCTCCTAATAATCATTCCCATTCCTTGAAATGTTTGTAGGAGTCACAGGTACCAGGATGGAGGGAAGGGTATGGAGACACAGCCATTATCCTCATATCTCTCTTATTCCTGAAAATACTTCTTTTCCATTATTTCATCCCCTAGTTCCTAGTGGTGTCTGTTAGAGACATGAAAATGAACATATTCAGTACCTATCCTTCCTGTGTTTTTTATCCTCACAGACTTTCCCCTTCTGCCATTCCTGTCCGTGCTTTCTGTAGAGACACAGAGTATAAGAACAAAGGACAGTGCATGGAGGTATACCCATCCTATGTCTCTTTTATCGCAGAAAATACCTTTTCTCTTCTACTATTTCTCTTCATCATGCCTTTTGTTACTTGTAGGAGGCATTAGGAATGAGGCTAAAGGAGAGGGCATGGAGACACAACCACCCACATCAAGATAAGGCCTCGTCTCCTCTCCCATCTCGTGCAAGAACCACCGACGACTCGCAAAAACAGATGCACACTTAACTATAATACCGGATAATGCATTTATTTTTTCCCCTGTTAGTGTATATAATGAAGATCAGTGGGAGGGGAACCATAGTCGAGCAGGAGCAGGGCGTTCATCCTCGGTTCAGGACAATCAACTACTATTTATGCCAGTAATAAAACACCTATTTGGAATCTGTACCTTGTAAAAGCGAATGCCAGGAATTTTCTCCCGAACCTTAAAACTCCATTTATATGCAGCGGTAGCCGGGTCAGTATTTAAGTTATTTGTCCTGCGTGTGTGTGTGTGTGTGTGTGTGTGTGTGTGTGTGTGTGTGTGTGTGTGTGTGTGTGTGTGTGTGTGTGTGTGTGTTTAAATGTGTCATAATATACATGGGCTAATATATGTGCCTGCGTGTGTTTGTAAGCAGCTACTGTGTTTTACTGCTTGCATTTGAATATATAATATCAACAATCTTCCAATTGTGTCCTGCCCCCGTGTGTGTGTGTGTGTGTGTGTGTGTGTGTGTGTGTGTGTGTGTGTGTGTGTGTGCAGATCGCTGCGTCCTCAGTATTACTCCATCCCTGGTTCACGTAACGTTAGGCTAATGAAGAATGTACATAATCCCTAAATCTACATAATCTGATAGTTGTCTTCTTCGTAAGTACTGTTCTTATACACACAGCCGGCAGAGCAGGATGATAAAGCAGGGAAAACTGTGTATAATTGTTCTCTGCAATCATATTTAGTGTCATAAAACTAATAAAAAAACAGCAATAAGATAATTAGGGCGGCATTTTCATTAGGAATGAGTATATCAAAGGTGATGAAAATAATCCATTGAGGTCTTTTATATTTTGTTCTTATCGCCACCAGGATGTGTCCTCAGTATTGGAGAAAACCCTCGCAGCGACTGGCCTAACAATTAGTATCAAATATTATCATGAAGTTGCATAAATATTAAGAATTAGGAAAATATTGTTATTGGACTCTGTCGACTAACACCTTGACTCCGGTGACGAGTTGTTTTCTTGTAATTACCGGAAGATTTTATTCAACTTAGGACAGACTTCTGGTAGTGAAAGGGGTAAATGAAGGTTATATGTAACTCTTCCAGTTCGAAAACTGTTTCCAAATATGAATTTAGGTTGGTGATACTAAGAATAAAAGAAGAAGGACATCACTGCATTATGAAGAGGTTATGGACCTCTGCCTATTAAGGATTTCCGTCTGTCGTGAATTTCGGCATCACATAGGAGCCTTTTTTTTTTTTTTTTTTTTTTTTCTGTGATCGTATATACCCTAGTCCCCTCTTCACCTTCTCCCTTGTCGGTGCGGACGTGTGGACGGACGCATGACACCCCGCGTCGTACCGCCCGCGTCACCACCCGTCCGCCGCGCCGACGTAGTGAGGCGGCGGAGTGATGATGCGTCAAAATAAGGAAATTACTTGTCGATAACAAGGGTAGGTAAGGGTTGGGGCCTTGGCTGGAGAGGAAGGGTATTTTTACGTGTCATCGACGAGGGTGGGTGAAATGCATACAGGACACGGGGGAAAATATTCTAATTTATGCGTATCGTTTATATGCGAGCCGCCTAAAATGAATGCCGGCAGTCAATCAGTCAGCCAATAAGTAAATTAGTTAGTCAATCAGTCATTCTTTCATTCTAGCAAGACGTGAGCTGATAGAGGCCTGTTTACTACGTTACCAGATGTGCAAGTTAGCCTTTAGAGCACGAAAGGCAATTCTATAAATAAATATAACAGTCCTTTGGTGGAAGAACTAATATTTCGTGCCTGGTATAGAAAGGGTTAGTCGAGAGTATTTGGAACCCTTAGAGAACGAAAACTCAGAACTCTCAGAGAAACATTAAAATAGTCTCTTGGTTATCTGAATAATACAGTTACTGGGTTGTGGTATGATTTCTTACGTAGAGAATTTGGATAATTGTGTCATTCTTCTGTGCGCCTATTCACAAACAAAGCTACTTTTGGTAACCATGATACTTTCATTCAGGAAGGGCAAAGAAGGTGAGAACTTTCTCATGATTCTTGTTCTTTAAACAAAAACATATCTTAGTTGCCAAAGGAAAATAATAGCTAAGAATTTATAGGCATCAAGGACAAGTATGGGAAAGTGCAGATGCCTTTCATGTCCTTCCCTCATCCTGCAAATCATAATCGGAGTTACAATAAAGGAGGGAATTGATCGTAACAGTCTTTGTAAATACAGGCCCTGGGATCGTATTCATAAAGAGGATCGAAACCAATTTTTACCATAAACAAGTGTCCTTGCCCCTTAAATATTGTCACTTTTTTCGTATTTTTTTTTTAAATTTAATATTCCTTTAATTTGAATGTCAAGCGCTTGGTAATTGTAAGAATGAAGGGAAACGTATACACAAACAATTTCATACACAGTTAGGGTTAGGAAAGTTAATAATTCTGGGTTCTGCTCCGTCCCCTGTCTGTACCCCACCAAGACAACACCCGCTCCCCACTAGTCATGAAAAATGCGTGGTGGTAGCGGGTCAGGGGGCCGTATTCTAGCTGACAGGGGAGGCTTCGTAGCCCTTCTCCCTTGGAAATTTTGTTATGTATACTCTTCCTCAACATTCCCTTGTATGTTACTAATATCGTTTTTGTATCGACATAATTTCCCTCAGTAAAATAAAGGAGGATATTGAGGTGCAATGTACAAAATACATCGCGAAGGAAGAGGTGTTACGAAATCTCCAAAGCCGCTAAGAATACGTCTATGGATCGACAGTGGCGGGGCAGGGGAGCGACGGTGGCAGCCGGGAGCGGCGGCTGGCGGTCATGCCTCGCCCGCCGCCACATCCATCAGCACCGTATCTCCGCCATCTCCGCCGCCGCCGTCGCCGCCCCACCTCCCTCCCTCACTCCGTCAGTCTGTCAAACCGTCCGTCTGTCCTATTCGTCGGCGTGTATATGGATACATATAGATTAAGCTCCAGGAGGTTTGGATACGTTGATAAATTGCGATATTGCATCTACTGGCACACGCCTCGACACAGCCACGACGGCATGGTAAAAATGTTCTCTCTGTAAGGAGCTCACACCCTCCTTCATGCTCCTATATCAGTTTTCTTTTGTATACATTTTTACCACACTGTATTACGTCCAGACACAAAATTTATCATGAACCACAAGTCATTCTGTAAAGTAGTTTAACCACTTGCATCCGGTGACGTATGTTTTAGTCTAGTGTATTTTTCATACCTCCGGAGGATTTTGTAAACTTTTGACAAACTAACTGTAGTTACGAGGTTAGGGGCAGTCTTGATTAAACCCTTCACAACCTGATATGTCTTCCTAAGCTAAATAAAATGGTTTGAAGCAGAAGGGAAAAGATAAGATCCATCCTTGGAGTCAAGTGTTCTGTGTATTTCCTTGGTACTGGTGTTAAGATGTCCACACACGTCCACCACATCATGGCCGTATTCTCTCTCCTAGGGTAGACAGGGTATCTGACACCTGTTCCTTAGTGCTTTATTTTGCATATTACACCTTTGTGTTATCTTTAATGATACTTTTCTAGCACCTCTTCTTTTGTGATTTCTTGAGCATTCTTCACCTTTATATTGCCTTTCATGTGACTTTTCCTTTTGATAAGAACAGATTGGATGTATAATTAGAGCACATTAGCATATCAGATATCCAAATAAACTGGAATGGAAGAGGTGCTAGGGAGCCTCCATAACCTACCAGAAAAGGGTCCCTGGCCCTGCATGCATTTCATTACACTTCATTAAGGCTCAGTCTGACATGTTAGAACTGAGATGTTGTAGAATAAAACTTGCATATGCAAGTTCTCACGGTCGGGCAGCTCCGTTACTATATTACAGCTAGCGCTAGACGATTTTCCTACTACTGAGCCAAAAGAGCCTAAAACTGTTAATACTTTCACGAAGTCCATCGTGATCAGAACAAACCTGCTATTACCTTCCAGCTAATGACAGGCAATTATGTTCAGCTGGGAAAGATACAAAGAAGACCAGGTGTTAAAATGCTTGATCCAAAGAGTGAGTGAAATTCGAATTAGACCGACTGCAAGTGTAAAGAAAATGCCTCATTTAGAATCTCCCACAACATAAATTTTCAAAGAAAAAGAAAATCTTTGGGGTGTCGAGCGTTACGAAAGCTTGAAAGATGAATATACGAATAAACTGTGAATGATCCAAATTTCAAAGGACACATTTGTAACCCTCTGTCTCTCTGAACTAGAGCTGGTGTTATATCCTGAGCAGTGTGTGTGTGTGTGTGTGTGTGTGTATGTGAGCCAGATACCTCAAACAGTTTTCATCCGATTTTAACCGTACAAGAAACAACCTAGGTATAACCTAAATTACACTAGGTCAAAGGTCAGTGTCACAGGGCTAGGTCAAACGTTGGCTTAACAAAATCAGTTAAGCAGTTTCTTACTAGATCAAACATCGGGGAGACGTTGATGATAAATCAAGAATGAAGTGATTTAATTTTGAGAACAATCAGTCAAAGGTCTAGGTCACGGTCAAAGTAAGACTCAAGTACGTGTGTTTGTTAACCAAATAAGTGGAGCAGTTCTGGTCAGAGTTTAACTAAACCTGGTGAAAGAACTGAGGGTCAGCGAACGAGTAGACGTCTTTGCCTTTAGAACAATAGCTCAGAACTAAAGGTCACAGACATGGTAAACTTAGGTAGGTTTCATCCGATTTTGACCACACGTTATGAAAGGGTTGAGGGTATGGGAAGAACAAAAGCATTCCAATAACCAGTCAAAGGTCAAGATCGCGGAAAGAACAAAAATAAGTTTAAAGGGCAAAGTCAATAACTTTTGCACTGATTTTACCAAACATGAAGAAAATGTTAAGAATAAAGGGAAAACGAAAGGATTCAATTTTAAGAACAATCAGTCAAAGATAAAGGTCACAATGCAAGGGCAAACTTCGACACGTGTCTATATGTGAAGAAATTAACTAAAGCAGTTTTCATCTGGTTTGTATCCAGTCTGGTGAAAGAGTTGAGGATCATCTTAGCGGCTGATCTGTTGTTTTTTAGAATAATGGGTCAATGGTCAAGATCATATAGCAAGGTCAACATATATTGTTTTTGTCCGATGTAAGTTAAAATTTGTGGAAGAGTACTGGTGAAAGCGAGGAAAAAGAGATTCGATATTGAGACCAGTTAGTCAAAGGTCAAAGTCACAGGGAGAATCATCAGAGAAATTACCAATATACCTGTGTAAAATAACAGGTTCTCTCTTCACAGGGAGAGGTCAAAAATGAAGGTCCGTCAGTAAAGTCACCTCAGACAGATCTGATATTTGAACCAAAGCTGGAGTATGGGTAAAAGGTTAGGCAAGAATGAAGCAATTCAGCTCTGAGAGTAATCTGTCGAAGGTCAAAGTCACAGGGTAAAGTCAGATATTCGTCGCATAGACCAGTTGGTGGAAGCTGATGTTGTACTCTCTCTCTCTCTCTCTCTCTCTCTCTCCCCTACACACCCAGCTGGAAATCATGTGGAAACACAACCCTTCAGTCTTGATCTGCCTAGTTATGCATGGTAGTATGGGTTCTGTCAGGAGATTTATTTCATTCAGCTGAAAAAAAAAAACTTCACCACGATGACGTACTCTTTAATTACTGACATCTCGAGACTTTTTTTTTTTTTTTTTTTTCAGTTTCTATAGAAGTTTCGAAATGATGGTTTTGTACTGCCCTCCCTGACAACTTCACTGCGAGGCATCTGTCAGTAGTTGAATAAAGTAGTCTAGGGGCAGTAAGAGTATATTGAAAATTTAAGTCCTCGGATCGAAGGGGTTAAATAAGTATGTGAAAAACTCTATCAGTCATAGCAATCCCTTCGCTACGACAACATCTTAGAGTTATTTTCTCTATTTTCAGATGTATTTACTTTGTCTGAGAGAGGGTTGGGATATAGGATTCATTAGCTTCCATGATCCACTTCACTTGTAAGTCTTTCTTAAGTTAAATACAATTTGCTGAAACAGTAAGAATAAGCTTCATCGTAGTCAAGGGGTTTAATTAGCTTATTTTCATCAATACCATTAACTGTATAGGAATGGTATCAACGTGACTACTTTAAAAGATAATTAGACATTAACTTCACCTTGAGCGAGAAGCCCAACTTTTACACACACACACACACACACACACACACACACACACACACACACACACACACAAAATCTGATAAGTAGAAAGTGGACTCAGTAATTAAGAACATCAAAGAATATTTTTCTTGTGTGAACAGTCACCTAAAATGACTGAACTTGTTTGTGTCTCGTGCCCCTATGCTCTTAATCGGGCATTAATTATCATTCGATGATTAATAGATAGACAGAACACTATAATATTTTTCCATCATTGAATATTTATGCGTACCGCCCAGGTGAGAGAGATACACCCTTCCTGCCAGCAACCTCCGTCTCTGCACCAGCCGCTCACCACTATCACCTACTTCATTATAGATTTCCGTTTTTCCTCTCGCCAGGGATTAGTAATCTTACCCAGGATACACGTTAGGCGTGAAAGATAAATGGAATCAGCCAGCCTTGGCCAGGTTTACGGCGATTCCTCTAGTTCTTTGTCTGTGCTCGTCTCGTGTAATTAAAGAGTATGAGTTAAAAATCCTCCATGTCTATTTCTCTACGTGCTTCTTTCTTCGTGATAAGGAATATCTTATTAATGTCTCAGTCAATTGACGACATACTTAGGATTATATTCTGACTACTGGCAAGCGATTTTACACGACAGAGGGATATCATTGGTAGGTAAAGGATCTCTGTAGTAGGCAATTGTAAGGCATTAGATACATAAATATAAGGAGCACTCTAAGAGTGCAACACCCATGCCCAATAATCTGTCAAAGGCCGAATCATTGACCCTTTCCTGTGATCCTGATCTTCGGTCGATTGTTCTCAAAATCGAATTATTGCATCCTTGCATGACTCTCAGCACTTCTCATAAGTCTGGTCCAAACTGAATCAAAAATGTTTGTTGATATTGTCATGTGCCCTTGACCTTTGGTCTGTTTTTCTCAAAACAGAGTCACTTAATCCTTGTCCAATATTAAATCTTTTCATGAAGTGTGGTCGCCAAACGAAACCAAACGCAGACCCTCCCGCCCTTTACGCTACTAGCGTGGGTGTAACAACTGCCTTACTTGGGCTGCCTTTTTAGAAATGCCTCTCAATGAGTTATTATATTATTACAGAATAATATCTCGGGCTTACTCACACTTGTAGCTTACGGTTCATAGCAAATCCATCATTACGTCTTGGTCGGTAATATGTGTGGGGAGCACTGATACAGAACCCTCAGGATATTTCCACTATCTTGAACCGTCAGAATAGACACAGGCAGTCACTGGGTGGGTATCTGGGTATGCATCACGTCACACAGAAATGTTCAGTTGTATCGGTATTTGTTTTGCACAGTTTGCTTACAGTGTGTGGCACTTAAATAAATGGTACTACGAATGCCAGCGTCAACGGACAAACATATTATATACGGCATTGCACAGAATTATTTATCTATAGAGTACCTTCTAAATTAGATTGAAAATATATGCTGTGCAGTAGATTTTAGCGTTCACTTCTTCTCAACTATGAGGAAGCTGTTTGACTAATCGCAAAAATTTCCTTATTTAATTATAGCTTCCATAACGGGAAGCAGGAATATAAATAAAATTAGTCCTGTTGTCTGTTGGATATTGAACTTAAAATCCCTCCCTTACTCTGGTACGTAGAAGAAAGTAATATCCACCCCAAGACTACTTAGTTCCGAGAAAATGACAACAGCTCCTAATTACGAGTTTTACCCTTTCTTTCTTACTGATTAGTCAAGTTTTATTTAGCTTTGGAAACTCTCTCTCTCCCTCCCTCCCTCCCTCCCTCCCTTTCTCTCTCTCTCTCTCTCTCTCTCTCTCTCTCTCTCTCTCTTTAAACAAGGCATATATACTGTAGACAGATTTTTAGCAGAATCAACAGAGAAATAAGAACTGAAATCCTCATATTACATTGTTTGGAGACTGTGAGGGGATTTGTGAAGAGGGGTTGGGAAAGTGGGGATGGATAGGTGAGGCAGGTTGGGAGCCACCATATCCTGCCTACCTGTATCTGTGTCGAGCGCCGGAGAGGGGACACCTTCACGTGGTGGCACCGACAAACAAACGTCCCTCGGATCCTTCCCTATCCCTGCAGGAGAGGGGTAGCTTCAACCAGCAGTCCACATGGTTCAAATTTTGATATAGGACCGTAGCAAAAACAACATGTGTATTTGTATCTGTCCGTCTATCACTCAGTTTGCCTCTTTGTCTGTCATTCTGCCTATCTGTCCATCTGTCAGTCTATTTCTGTCTCTCTATTTGTCTATCATCCTACCTACATGTCCATTTATCTGTCTATCTATCCTTCCATCCTTTCTTCCACCACTCTTTTTGTAAATGTTTATTCATGTATATTAAATATTTATCTATCAATCTGTCTGTCTATCTATCTATCTATCTATATCCTACATCCAATCCTACATTGCCCCATGAAGAGCGTAGGAGCCCGGGGCTAGGCAGTTGGTCCAGACATTTAAGATGAGTGACCAGCCTCACTCATCCCTGAGTGGCATTATATGAGCAATCAACCCCAACCACCCCTTGGATATAAGCCTTCACCGGCTTAATCCGATTGGAGCGCAATATATATATATATATATATATATATATATATATATATATATATATATATATATATATATATATATATATATATATATCATTGTAGCTCTCTGTCCGCGTATCTACCCCGCTCTTCATACCGACTCACTGCTTCCTCCATCAGTGTATCAGTCATCATCCTTCAAAAATTCGATGGCTATATGTGGTTTGGAGGAGGACTGGGGCTCAGAAAAAGCTAAATGTTGACTTAAAGACCCTCGTGCAGTCGATAAACACTGATTACGCCACCTACTTCTTCTACAGTGTTATGTGATGAAGGTAAAGTCTCGTCTGCCTCCTACCCTGACCTCATTTGTTGAACGTCACCAACAGGTAACAGTATCGAACGCTGAAATCTTCCTCTTTGCAAAGTGACTGACATCCTTCAGCCATTAAAACTTTATCAGGGGTCATATTTTTTTTTGTCTTTTTCCAGATTCCGAGGACGCGTTTTGTACGTTAATTGCCATTTATGTGTTAAAGGATTTAGAGTGGTTTGTATTACAATCATAATTATTGTAGATGTGTCAAACTCTCAGCATGGGCTAGTCATTCCGTACCCTGAGGCCCAGCAGCCCTACCAAAAAAAAAAAAAAAAAAAAGCCTGGCAAAAACTAACTAACTCCAGGAAAAAATGAACAAAATAAAAATCAAGGTTCAATAATTTCGAAATGTCTGGACACACGGCGTTTAAGTCTGGTGGTCATAGGCAAAGGATTTTACACAACGAGGAAGACACTTTCAGAGCTGACCAGTGGCATACATGAAGAAGAGTAGAGAGCCGAATAGAAAAGGGCTAATGATAGCGTTGTTAAACAGGTACTGAACGCTCTCCGTAATCGAGGAGGGATACAAGCTTATAGTTAAGAAAACACTGAAATAGTAATGATACAAGGAAGAGGTGCAATAATGCAGTGAAAAGAAACAGGTTGAAGAGAGTCAGTAAGTGGAAGGGAGTTGAGACGAAAAGCCATTGCTTCCATCTTGTTTAGCAGAGCTTTCATCTTGGACGCCACCCCTCTCTCCACACATGATAGCAGGGGCGAATAATGCCCCTGGACATTGTCAACAAATGCACAGGAGTAAATAACGCATCTCCAGGATATAGGTTTTGCAAGGAAAGTAATGGATTTTTTTTTTTAATTACATCCCTTCAATGAAAGATACTTCAAAAATATTGAGAGATGTGCCGTGCTGAATACTGAAGAATAACTTTAATGGCAGCTTTCTAGCCACGTGTAAGATGGGGAATTTAGCTTTTGATGCATCAAAGTAAGCGTGGAATAAAAAAAAAAAATATGTATCTCAGAAACCAAATGTGCCATATTTCCATTTCGATACTGGTGAAGTAAAAGTTGTGATGGACGTTGTGAACTTATGAAAAGCAGGTTGAAAAGTGAAGGAGTCGTTGGTGCACTGTATGAGTGGTTAAGGCTAGATGCAGTTCAGATTACTGATAACTAGTTGGTTAGAAGGCAAATGCCTGAAGAACAGCACTATTGATAGCGCTAGGGGAACAGTGTCCCGTCTACAACAGCAACTATACTGTAGAGTAACGAGAAAGGAAGCTAAAGGCGAGGACACAAATAGAACAACAGAAATCATAAGAGGGAAAGTTTGAAAATTAGATTTGTGCCAGACTCTGGCGAATGCCGTTGATTTGTCAGTTGCTGTGGGTAAGATTTCGCTAAAGTCCCGGAAGGAGAAGGACAAGAATCTAAAAGGAATGTGAAAAGATCGTCAGTGGAGTATTCCTGACAGAAACCACAATGACTGTCAGGTTATGAGGGGAAAGATGCTTCAAACTCTTTACGTTCAGAATCGACTTAACATCTTTGGAAATCCATGAGATTAGAGCACTTTGGCGATAGTTAGAAGGCAAGAAGTGGTCACATTTCTTTGGTACGAGTTGAATGAAGACAAACATCCAACTAAAAGGGAAAGTTCAGTTTGCCAGACGAAGACGGAAAAGTCTGTCTAGGAAGGGTTTGAAAACAGAAGCCCAGTTCTTGAGAACAATAAACGAGACCTTGCCTGAACGGTAGGCCATTTTAATGGTAACGTCTGAGAGGGTAGAAACTAGTTTCAATGTCTATCGCACCCAGGTATGAAGATAACTATTGTGGTGGCCTCATCACTTTAACTTACCTTACCAAAATATACTATTCCGTCACCATTTTAAGTGTAAACATAGAGCCCGGAAACCAGATGTAGGCCATTCACAGAATGGAGATAACACGAGTTTTGTAGTGATTTCATGAAAAGATCTCAATAGGTGTGTGTGTGTGTGTGTGTGTGTGTGTGTGTGTGTGTGTACTACTCATATTCTTGAAGGGAAGGGAAAAATAAATCTACCTGATATACAGGGATAAAACTTAACCATCTTAATAATGTTGGTGTACATCTGCATTGTTCTCTCGCAGATTCCAGCCAATTTTATTTAATTAAGGAGCTCTCTGGTAGTGCTGGAGCAAATGTACGCTGTATCTAACCCCCTCAGTTCAAAAAATATACCCAGAAGTGAATAACAATAGTTAGAAAATAGCATGGGTAAGCTAAGAGTACTTTCCCCGGAGTAGCCTAAAAGATCTAACTTTATCAAATCCAGACACTTAACCTCCATAAGTGTAACTGGTAGTTTTTTTTTTTTTTTTTAAATATTTTTTTGTGAAATAGTCTGCATAACGGCAAACTATCAGTAAAAGTTATATTGTGTGGTCCCTCTTTTTCACTTCTGTATTATCCATTCTATTTCTTGATTTCCCGACCATATATATTCCAAATTCTCTAAATTCTGGATACGGCGACTAGCCACTTTCTTTATACATCTGTGCTGTTCACTTAACTTCTGTATTTGCAGATTATGTATATATTTTACCGTTTCACCTCTTCAGTGGAGTACATTCCTACTGCGCCTCTTTTATAAAAAATTTCCATTCTAAGGAATTTTAATGTTGACTATCACATTTGGCTTTCCCTTCAATTGGTCGGTCCACTTGGTGTGCATGCTTGGGTCATAAATGACCTAGAATACTTTGTTCAGCACAGTTTCTATAAGCCTGACCACCTTGGGGAGACCTTCTGTAAAGCCTAGGATTTGCTAACAACTAATCCTTCTTCTCGCTGTATCATTTTTTAACTATTACTGAGCACGTTTGATAACAAATAATTTCAGATTCCGGTTCTGTTGCTCAAATAAGGCGTTTGTACCCTTTCAACAACGGTGGACATGTAGAACCTGTGTAAATATACACTCACATACATTTTTTGTCTAAGCCTGAATTGCTAAAATTAATTGGTATTCATAGCACTTCATTTACAAAACCAGTCAACTCTGTCTTTTTCTCAGCCAATGACCTCCACTCTTTTAAATGTAATGAATCAAGATATCTGGAAATGGAACGACGTCTGATTTTCGTATAGTTTAGCTTTCTTAACAAGGAACAGTCTTTCGAAAGCATCCAGACTTTTTTATTCTCTCTATTTCTTTTTTTTAATAGCCTGATTATGTTCTCTTAAGGAAAAGGTTAATCTGATATATGAATTAACTTACCTGATGTTATTTACTGATTATAGTAAGTATTTTCACACCTTTCAACATAGTGCAGTCTGTTGTTTGTCTTTCCGTTCCCCAATCCCCATCATCTCTACTCAAACTCTCTTCTTCTCTTCTCCCTGACCTTTGTTACCACACCATCTACTCACTTTTTTTATTTCTCTCTCTCTCTCTCTCTCTCTCTCTCTCTGGACTCCCTACTGCCAGATAATTACCGAGTGTGCGTCCAATAAATGACATCCTGGCCTCCTAATGACCGCCCGGATTTGTTTACTGCAGTGCGGGTGGTTTGATAAGATAAGGACTGGGCAGATCTCTATCAGTACGAGTGGTTCTTGTCTGTCTCCCTCTGTCCCTCAACCCCCTCCCCCCGGATATTCGTACCCCGTCCCAGCCTCCTTCCCCACTCCTTCTCCAACTCGACTCCATCTCTTCCTCTCGATTTTTTCTTTCATTTTCCTACTTTCTGTTTCCATGCACTTCTCCTCGCTCTCTCTCTCTGGATCTTCCCCACCAACTCCCCAACCTGTCTTCGTAACTCTCCTTCCCCTCCTTCAACTCCTCCATCCCCCTACCTGTGAGTTTGCACTCCATTTCTTTCTCTTCCCACAAACCCACCCCATCCCTTCTCTTCCCTCTTCCACTCCCCACCACGTTCCCATCCTTTTCCCACCTAATTCCTCTCCCAGACCCATCCCTTTCTCCCCTCCTCTACCTATGGATCATCCATTCCTACTACCCATCTTCTCCCCTTCCCTTCCCCTTCCATACATCACCCCATCCCCTCCCCTCCCCTCCCTCTTCTACTCATCTTATTCCCACCCTTTCCCCACTTAATCCCACTTCCAAACCCATCTTTTTCTCTCCCTTTCCCCACCTCATCCCCTCCCTTTCCCTTTTGCTTCCCAGCCAGTCCCTTCTTCCGCTCCCCATCCCATCCTGATCTACTACCACCCCATTCCCCTCGCCTTATTCTTCACTGGATCGTCCTTCCCATCTTACTTCTCACTTACTCGCTTCCCTGCCCCCTCCTCTAAATTTGCTCTTTCCTCTCTGTCTTCATATTTGCTTTTTTCTTCCCACCTCTCTCTCTCTCTCTCTCTCTCCACTTATATTGTCTCTCTCCTACCCCAGTTCTCTAGATCAGGCTGGTCCAACTACAGGCCCGCGGGTCAAAGGTGGCCCGTGGGGTGATTTTTTGTGGCTCTCGAGCACTGAACTAATTATATATATACGAACCTAAATGGACCTAAAATGACCTATCCTTAATACTTAACGTCTTAAAGTCTTAAAGTAACTAAATAAAAGTGTCATTCATTTGCATACAATTCTCTCTCTCTCTCTCTCTCTCTCTCTCTCTCTCTCTCTCTCTCGAACGGTCGACTCGAACCAAATGTGATCAACTGACTCAGTTCTCGTTCATTCTCTCGTTCTCCCTCCCGAAGCGTTCAACCAGAGTTGTCAGTTTCGCTATTATTCCGCTAGATTTCTAATAATATTCTCGATTCTGGATATTCCATAATTATGGGGAAATCTATAAACTGCACACATTTCTTAGCAATCCCAACTTAAGTTTACTTTTGACATTAAAAAGAATAATAACAATAATAAATAGACAAATATAATTAATGACAACCCTGTCAGTAGATCCGGGCTGGGAGCGCTGAGGGCTCAGTCAGTTTGCCTCTTTTTGCACTCACGCACGTGTTTATTACGACTTTCTATAATGAGTTTAAGCATGAAAAGAAAGTGTTTTGACGTGAACAGATAATTTAATACGAAATGGGAAGAAGAATATCTTTTTATTGAAAACAGTGGTAAACCATAGTGCCTTGTGTGCCAGCAAACAGTTTCTGTTGTTAAGGAATATAATATTAGACGGCATTGTAAGACATTGCACAAAGCATAGTACGCTCAATATGTGGGAAAATTGCGAAGTGATATATTGACTGAAATGAAGGTCAAACATTAAAAGCAAAAGGACGTGCTATGTAACTTTGGAAAACCTCAAACAGCTAGTCGTACTGCATCATGTGAAGGTACTTTGAAGCTTGTAAGAAACAGGAAATCATTCAGGGATGGAGAATTAATAAAGCAGTGTGCAGTGAAAATGGCACAAGTGTTTGGGGAAGAAAAAGTAGCAAAGAAATTTGAAAGTGTGTCATTATCTCACCAAACAGTTGCAAGAAGAGTGACTGAACTTAATCAGCATATTTCCTTGAAATTGAAAAGTATAATGAAACATTGCAAGTACTTTTCATTGGCTTTGGATGAAAGTACTGATATAAGTGACATAAGCCAGTTGCTCATATTTGCCCGCACCGTTGATGAGGATTTTGTGGTACACGAAGAACTTGTCAAGATGCAATCATTGAGTGGTGGTACCAGAGGCTCTGATATTTATGTTGCCCTCGAATCACTGGTCAGTGAATATGGAGGATTTGAAAAGTGTTCCTGCATTGTGGAAAGATTTCCCAAACTGAGAGACTTTGCATTAAAATTACATTCATTGTTTGGGAGTACCTATGTATGTTAATGCGCTTTTTCTGCCATGAAGCAAGTAATATCCATGACCAGAAATCAAATGGGAAATGACACACTGGATGCTTGTCTTCGACTTGCTACCACCAGCATTGATACTGATGTGGAGAAACTGGTGAAGGAGAAGCCTTGCCCCCAAACATCTCATTAGAAGGTATGAATGAATAATGTTAACTAAAACTGTTATTAAAATATCATTTTTTTTTTATACATTCTTTAATTGTATTTTAAGGTTCAATCCCCGTTTCAACTCATCTCAGGAAAAAATTGGCCTACGTAAGCTGCTATTATTTTTTTTTTTTTTAAATCTTAGGTCTTAAGTTAGTGTACCAGGAATTAGATTTTGAGCATTCAATTTCTGTTGTGGCCCATGACATCAAAGATTTCATAGGATGTGGCTCTCGGTTTCGAAAAGGTTGGGCCAGCCTGCTTCCCTTTCTCTCAGTCTTTCCCTACTTCTACTACCTCACTCACTGTTCTCATCTTTCCTTCATCCCGTGCCGTTTTCCGGCTTCTTCTTTCCTAAACTAATTTTTCTCTTATTTTTTCTTCATTTTCTTTATGTTTCCACGTTTTTATGATCTTCGTTTATCTCCTGGTACCTCCTCCATCCGTTCTACTTCGTCTTTTAGTCTGTCTGTCTGTCTGTCTGTCTGTCTGTCTGCCTCTCTCTCTCTCTCTCTCTCTCTCTCTCTCTCTCTCTCTCTCTCTCTCTCTCTCTCACTCTCATTCCTATTTGTTGCCTGTTTCTTCAATTTTTTCCGTCTCTCTCTCTTTTTTGTACTCTTCCTCGCCTCTTCTAGTTCTCTTAAATTCTTCTCTTATTCTCCCCAATCCTTCCTCCCCCTCCCCCGGCTTTTCTAGAAACTAACTTTTCCTTAGTCTTCTTGCCTGATTTTCTTACCCTTTTGCAATTAACCCCCTTCGTTTTGATCACACACCCTTCATATTTTCACCCTGACTCCTGGCTTCTCCATCTTTTTTTCTTTTTTGTTTGTTTCACATATTTTCGGCTTGGCGTCGTCGTCTGACTTTTTCAGAGTTACTTAATTTTCTCTTGTCCTCCATCTTACTACTGACTCCATTTTCCTCCCTTTCAGTTCTAAGTCATCTACCAAGGCAAGTTCCTTATCGTGTCATCCTCATTTGTCAGTTATATTTTCCTCTTCTTCTCTCCCTCATTATCATCTCTTCTTTCTTTTCTTCTTTTAACTCTTCCATTTTCTCTCGGAACTCTAGTTTTCTCATATTTTTTCATTAGCGTGATATTATTTTTAGTGCCGAAGATTTTTTATTTAATTCAGTAATAACTGAACATAACTTTCTATCACAACGAATTCTCTATTGTTTTTCGTTCATATATTGCTCTTATTTTTAAGATTAGATGCAATTTTATCTTTAAATAATTTTTTACCCACGCCACTCACTGACTCAGTTACTTTGGTTTTTTGAGGGATAATATCCTGGCCTTATTAGGTGGGGGGGGGTGATAGGAAAACTAAATTTTGCACAGTGGTAGACTTCCAATCGGACCAGGTATTAGGTTTTACGGTCGTCTGTCGAGGTCATAGCCGTTCTGCACGGCCTTTTTTTTTTTTTTTTTCCCTAACTACTGTTGAGACTCGAAATTTGTGCAGCGGTGAACATTCACCTGGGTCAGGGGTTAGGTAGGGTGGGACTCCCCAATCCTCCACGGGAAAGGGGTGCTTAGGGTGGGGACAGAGCTATAGTTATTTTTAACTAGGAACCCGAAAGTTTATACTGCGGTAAACCTCCACCTGGGGCAGATTTTATTCAGGATGGTACCTCTTGGAGTCATCCCTCTCACGCATATAATATATATCTTTTTCTTGCCATGCTGCAGAGGTGGATGCAGCTGTCAAAGGTATCCTTTATCTTGTTATATAAATGGATGATCTGAATAGAGAGAGGTGCTAACGTATTTCTACGTAAAGCTATTTTCTTAAATACCTGTAGAACGTGAATTAAATAAATAAAGAGAAAATTACGTGGATGATTTTCGGCTTGTGGGATAAAGTAGCAATGTTTATATCACATGAATGAGGTAAATACTGTGTTGCCTATGTCACCGAAGGCTCTCTTGAAAGCTCTCGTACTTTGTGGTTTTCTGGATCTAGCCCATTCTATTATTCTGTGAGAATAGGTTTTGGATGATGAGAAAACGTTATTCCCATACTAGTATATCAGTGAAATTCCATTGCTGTATATATATATATATATATATATATATATATATATATATATATATATATATATATATATATATATATATATATATATTTTAGCACGTCCCACCACTGAAAAGTCGACTCAGGGATAGGTACAAAACTAACATGTAATAATAATAATAATAATAATAATAATAATAAAACTCCTACAAGCACTATACTGTACACTGCTGCTCGTAAGACTGGGATAATATAAACCAAAAAAAAAAAAAAACAGTCACCGGTGAAAATCCCCCACCACATTTTCTTTGGCATGCATCATCCCATGTTCTGTCTCTTAACCTTTCAGTCCGGTGTCGGTTTGTTGCTTCCACACAATATCATTCAACTAGGGGGTAACTCTTGCAGTGAAGGGGTAAATGAGTGCTATATTCAATCTCTCCAGGTGAAAAATCTCTCCTCAGCTGAGTCAAATGGTCGGGTGGTAGAGTCAGCTGGAAAATACGTCACAGGTTGCATGGGATTAAGTATTGTTAATTTCCTCACTACGAGAACGTCTTTCATGTTATTCTTACCACCACAAGACAATTTTATTCAACAATTCTTTAATAACTGTAATAGTGGTGAAGGAATTAACTTTGGCTATATCTAAACCTTGCAGTTCGAAAAATCTAGTGAATTAAATGAAATAATCTGAAAACAGCAAGAAAGAACTGAAAGGAAAAGACGTCACCGTATTGAATTAGTTTGTGCTTTCAACCCCAGTCAGACGGTCCTACAGGCTACACGCGGGATGTCACCTGCTCCTCGCCTCCCTCCACCTGCCGTTTATTGTTTACTCCCATGACCTGATAATTGACCCAGCTTGACCTCTGACCTCAAAGGCTGAGAGGAAAGTCATCCGTCTTGCCAGGGAGAGGAGGGGATGAAGGGAGGATGTTGGGGGCGTGACTGATTGAGGTAGGGAGAGGGAGGAGAGATGGAGGAAAAAGGAGGAGAGATGGAGAAAAGTAGAGGGACTGGAAAGAAAGGTGGATGGACAGGAGAACTGCTAAAAGACAGAATAGGAGAGATGGAAGAGTACTGGGAGAGAAAGGGAATAGGTTGGAGCAGGAAGAGAAGGGGATAGGGAGTGAAAGGGGAGGGAGTAATTACCAGTAACGGGAAAGGAAAGGGAGAATAAGATAAAGGGGACAGAAAAGGGCTGATGGAGGAAAGAAAAAATGGGGAAGTAAAGGTTTGGGGGGACTGGAGAGGTAAGCAGGAATTGGGGAAGGACGAGAGAAAGGTGACAGGAAGTTATTGGGGGTGATTAATCGAGACTGGTAGAGGGGAAAAGAGGGGCAATGGGCAGAGAGAGAGAGAGAGAGAGTTATATATTTCCAGAGATACACAAGCCAGGTTTACGTGACGAATCTTTCTGTGTCACCGGCCAATTCCCTCCTCTTTTTGCAGCTCTGTCCATCCATGCGTTGGTATTACTTAATATTAATGTAAAAAAAAATAATGTTCTTGTTTTTGAGTGTAGACCTGAATGCTATTGCGTATTTTATTATTGCTTTGTACGAAAATTTGTATAAAATTAATGGGTTTGTGTAGCTGAGTCTTAAGCGCATAGGCAAAACGTAATTGTTTGTGTGCTGCAGTATTTTTAATGGCCTTGTGTGTGTGTGTGTGTGTGTGTGTGTGTGTGTGTGTGTGTGTGTGTACGCAATGAAAACCATCTTTCAGTACAATGTAGAGTAGAATAAAGAGACTTGTCTTGTACTCGAGGAACTCACGACTGCAGCCGTAAAACAATTGAATCTCAGTAAGAGGGCAAATACCTCCTCCAAAGCTTATACCAGACAGCTCAGATCACCATCAAAATTTAATCAGCTATTCCTTGGCCCGTGACCCTCATATCAACAAAATGTTATTGAAATCCACCAATAACTTTTTGAGATATTTTGTGGACAAAAAAAAAAAGGGGGGGGGGCAAGCAAACAAACATACAGACTAACAGGGGTGAATGTATAGCCTCTAACGTCGTTGGTACCACATCAGAATATCTGAAGCATTATCGAATAACTGCAGCTTTATGTATCGCCAACTGTTGATAATGGAAAATTCATATCTTTCAGCCTCTTTTGACAGCCTTTAACCAACAGAAAAGACAAACAGATTCACGAGGTAGGCTAGTAAGTGTTGATGAAATTTTTGTTTTTTTGTTGTTTTTTCTGTGTTTTGGTTGATGTATGTGTTGCTAAAGTTTGTTGTTCTCTGTTCTTTGTATGGCTGCAGAGTCGAACTGTCACTTTGCAAAATGATTTTGAAGTCGCAGCACAAGCCTAGCACAATAAGTCCGCCAATTCAGTTAATGACGGGTTTTAGGCCGCTCGTCTCCTCCCCTTTTCCTCCCCTCCTGCCTCTGCCCGTTCCCTGTTCTTTCTCATTCCCTCTCTCTCTCTCTCCTTCTCCAACTTGTCTCTTTCCTTCTCTCCCACCCTTCCCACCGTCTCCCACTCTTGCCCCCTTCCCTCCTCCCTTCCTTTTCTTCCGTACCGCTATCAGTGACGTGATCAGAGCGATGATGGGGCCATTATGAGGTCAGGGCAGGTCAGGTCAAGAAGGAGACGGGGAAGGAGTAAATTAAAGTGAGTGAGGTGTTGAAGCTCAGGTAGAAAGGGAAAATATCACCAATACATATTTGTTTTCTCTTTATTCACTATCTTCTTATCTAGCTCAATTTTATCTAGATATGAGGAACATCACAGTGATGTACCAAAACTACTGCTTATATTTTCCAAAGTAGGCTACGTCCAGTGTCGTTCATTGCAGCTGTCTTGAACACAGTATTTCAGCTCATAATATTCCCTTATTATTGGCACTTGTAAATCTAATAAGTTTGCAGTGTAAAGCTGTCTGACTCTCTGGGTATCTTGCAGTGTTGCTACTCTTGTTGATTTGGATAATGTTGTCATTAATCATCACGTCTGAACAATAATTGTTACTCACAAATATGTGCGTTCAGGTTATCCCTCTTCTTACAGCCGCTCTGTGACAGTGAAAAGTAATTCATATAATTCATTCATTTGATAAAACAGCTCCATACAAAGGTTTTTTCTTTAATGCAAGGAAGAAGGAGCCAAAGGCCAGGAGCCCGCAAACCGTTCCTTCAAAGAAATAAACAAAGACAATACAACAGAGAGCCAAATTCAAGATCCGTTCATTTCGAGATGTCAGGACACACTGTGTTTGAAAGACTGGAGATCATAGGCAGTAGGGAATACAGAAATAGGGAGACAGTTCCGGAGTTGACTTGTTGCATAAATGAAGGACTGGGAGTAACGGTTAACTCTTGCATTAGAGAGCTGGACTGAAGAGGGATGAGAGTTTGTTGCTAAACTGATGCTACACGCCCGTGGTAGAGGTGGAGGGATGCAAGCAGATAGTTTAGAGGAGCAGTGACCACTGGAGCAGCGATAGAAAAGAGATAAAGATGCAACTGTGCGGCAAAGAGACAGAGGTTGAAGGGATTCAGTAAGAGGAGGAGAGTTAATGAGACGAAAAGCCTTAGACTCTACAATGTTGAGAAGAGCTGTATGTGGGCAGCCTCCCCACACATGACAGTTGTACTCTACATAGGGGCGAATAAAACCCGTGTATAAAGTCAATATCTGTGCAGGGGTAAAGAAGGAATGGAGTCTGCTTAGCACATCTAATCTCTTGGAAGCAGATTTTACAAGAGGTGTAATATGATCTTTCCAAGATAAATCCCGAGAAAATGAAACCTCAAGTATGTTTAAGGATGATGCAGAATTGAGCAGGATATTCTCAAATATTAATGGGTATTCCCGTGGAAAATTTTGTCGAGTTGATAGGTGTAGGAACTGAGTCTTTGATGCATTAAAAACAAGATTACTTTTACCCCAAGCAGAGATAGGAGCCAAGCAAGACATTGGGTGTGTCATAGCCTCATCCCTTGTTTGTTGAAGTAACTGCTGAGATGGACGTTACGAGAACCGAATGGAAAGGTGGAGGGTGGAATCATCAGCGTATGAATGGATAGGGTTAGATGTATAGCTTAGAAGGTCACTGATGAATAAATGGAAGAGAGTTGGTGATAGGACAGAGCCCTGAGGAGCATCACTGTTGATAGATCTTGGAGAAGAACGGTTGCCGTCTATAACAGCAGCTATAGATCGACCAGAAAGGAGGCTATAGATGAAGGCACAAATAGAAGGATAGACTCTGTAAGAGAGCATTTTGGAAATTAATGATTTATACCAGACTTGATCAAAAGCCATTGGGATGTCAAGTGAGATGGCAAAGCTTTCGCCAAAGTCCTGAAAGGAGGATGACCAGGAGTTTGAAAGGTAGTGGAGCGTCCCTGACGGAACCCATACTGACGATCAGAAAGAAGGTTGTTATAGGAAAGATGCTTTAAAATTATTCTGCTAATAATAGACTGGAAAACTTTTAAGACACAAGATGTTAAAGCAATTGGGCGATAGTTAGAGGGTTGGGAATGGTCACCCTTCTTGGGACAGGCCGAGTGAGAGCAAACTTCCAGCAAGAAGGAAAGGTACAAGTTGATAGACAAAGGCGAAAGAGTTTACCTAGGCAGGGTGTAAGCACAGAAGCACAGTTCTTGAGGACAACAGGAGGGACCCCATCAGGCCCATATGCTTTGTTAGTATTGAGGCCAGTGATGGCAGAAAATACATCAGCTGAAGAAATTTTAATGTCAGCCATGAGGAAGTTAGAGGGGGGAAGTGATGGAGAAACAGCACCGGAATCGTCTAAGGTGGAATGTAATGAAAGTAATGAAAAAATGAAATTAACCATATATGACAAATGTAGAGGCTGGATTATTCTCTGCATTATTATAACATTTTTTGGTCTCTCACTATCACTGGACAGTTTTACTCAGCTTAAGGAAGAGCTAATGGAAAAAATTTTCCCACTCCTGCATTATCAATATATACTGTATATATATTTTTTTCAAAGCTGAATAAATTCGTCCGTCGTCATTCAGAATAGAACAGAAAAGACGCTATCGTAGGGAACGGGTTATTTCATTTTCAGCGTATCGCTAACTCATTAACACCAAACGAGATAATTTATCGACAACGTCGAAAACATTCCCAACTCAGCGTACTTATAGTCGCCCTCTTATCGGATCGGCCTCAAGTACCGGTATCAGGGGCTCAGATCTTCTGTAGTGGACTTGGATCGCTTATCGGGGGTTGTCATCTCCTTTAGTCGGCGGGGGGTGGAAAAAGATCATTAGGTGGTGTACAGTACGACGTGTCAGCTGGAGGTAGGGAGGGGGTGGGAGGGACTGGAGAAAAAGGAGAGAAAGTGAGAGGGAGGTATGGTAGTCGAGGATGGAAAGAGTGAGACGAGGTAGAGGAAAGGCAGAGCCATAGGAAAGGTAATTTGAGTGAGGAGACTCAGAGGGATGGAAAAGGAATGACGGGAGGAAAGGGGAAGGGAAAGCGAGAAAGGATAAAGAGAGGAGGAAAAGAATGGATGTGAGGAGAGGAAGAAAGGAGGGAGCGGAGGTAGCCAGGAGGGAGGGAGAGGGGATGAGGTGAAAAGGAAGGAGGAAAAGGAAGTGAGGGGAGGTAGGAAAGAGAGAAAGTGCTTGAGGGGAGGGACGAGGAGTGATTGGAGATAAGGGAGGAAAAGGGAATGAAGGGAAGGAAAGTGAGAGAGGAGAGGGAGAAGAGTGGGAATAGGAAGGAGAGGCAGGAAGGAGGGAAGATGAATGAGGAGAGAGCATGGGGAAGAAGGTGGGTGAGAGGGGGCAGGAGGGAGGGAAGCGAACTGAGAGAGAGAGAGAGAGAGAGAGAGAGAGAGAGAGAGAGAGAGAGAGAGAGAGAGAGAGAAATTGTATGGTTATTTCTAGTTGCGCTGGTCTTAATTTCGTTAGAGATACTCTCAAGTTGCAAAAGTTAAAGAATAGGACAGTAAGGCACAAACGCCCTTCTTGAAACTGCAGATGGCACAGATCAAGCAGACAGAAGTGGCAATGACAGGAATGAGATGCCTGAAAGGAATCTTACTGGGAGAACAGAACGTAGTGGTAAAAATGAAAATCGAGGGCCTAAATTCTATAACCAACAGTAATAATAATCATGCATTTTTTTATATTTAAGTGTATACACACTTGTAAATATATATATAATGAAAGGAAAGATATTGGGGATTTTCATTAATTTTATCTTAAGTTCTTCAGCCCAAGCCGAATTTTCCTCCTCTCTCTCTCTCTCTCTCTCTCTCTCTCTCTCTCTCTCTTTAGTATCTCCTTACGGTTATATTCAACTTCAGACTGAATTTTGGAACTGGGGAGTTTAGATACCGCCTTCACTAACCCCTTCACCATTACACTAGAGGTCTTTTCCATCTTGAATAAAATTGTCTGGTGGTAGTGGAGCAAAATTCAACGTAGGCGGTAATAATGAAATGGTTAATCTTGCATTAAGGCATTCATCGCCAAGGAATGTACAGTATAGGCCATATCATTAACATCAGCTGTACTCAAGGATTCTGTGTAGGAAAAAAAATCTCTTGTGAATGCATAATTTATTGGGTTAAAAGTTTGAGGGGGGGGGGTACTAGGCAAGAACACATATTTAGGATAAGTACATCAACCAGCAGTTCGCATATTTCCATTATCTTGTACTAATATACGAGACATATCATACGGTTTTATCTAAGCCTTGCCAATTTGCTAGGCAGTGACCAAACATTTTCTTAAGTTTTATTTATGTTCATAGTTTTACATCCTATCGCTGTTGTTTATGGGAGTCTGTATCAGTTACAAAAATTGACGAAGTTTGTTAATTGGTGAAGAAGTCTTAATGTCATCTTAGTTAATTTAAATGGTATATCAGGTTTAGGCTACTCCGTTGTGTATGCATTCCTTGTGTCCTTGTGAAGAAATGATCCAAGCTTACGTTTTCCAGTTTTCTTATCAATAAAATACTTTGTTTTACATTCCCTCTCAATTAAAGCTTTAATCTTTCCTCATAAGATTCATTTCGAACGGAAGAAAGCGTTATAATTGATATAAGCTGTGAAAATTCATATTTACTGTGTTCTTTCTCAAGTGTGTGTGTGTGTGTGTGTGTGTGTGTGTGTGTGTGTGTGAGAGAGAGAGAGAGAGAGAGAGAGAGAGAGAGAGAGATAAGATGTAGGTAAATGATGCAAGAGGATGCACAAGAATATGAGAACATGAGTGGGACCTAAGTTTATAAGAAAAGAGATGCACGTGAGAGAAAGTATAAGTGAAGGGAAGCGAAAGGGGGTAGTGGAGGTGTGTAAGAAAGGAAGGGAAGGGAAGGAATGGGAAGGGAAAGGACAGCAAGTGGAGTTAAAGGAAGGGAAAGGAGGAGATGGGAAGAGAGATATAAGAATGGTAAGGGAAGGAAAGTGAATGAAAAGGGAGGGAGGGAGGGAGGAAGGGAAGTTGGAAGGTGTGTAAGAAAAGAAGGGAAACAGCAGACGAGAAGCAGAGAGAAGGAAATTAGAGGGAGGGAAGAATAACGGGGAGGTGTGGGAAGGAAAAAAAGATGTAGGGGAGGGAAGGAGGAAATGGGAGAAGGAAGGTAAGGGTGAGGACAGGAAAGGGAGGCGGTTGTAATCGAAGGTAAAGACAAACACATGAGGGAAAGAAAAAAATGGTAGGGGGAAGGAATAAGAGGAAGAAATGGTAGGGGAAAAAAAAAGGAATGTGAAGGGGAAGGAATAGAAGGAAGACAAGGGAATGGTTAAAGAGGAGAGAAGAGGAAGGTCGAGTCAAAGATGAAGGAAAAGAAAGGATGGAGAGGGACTAAGGTAGAAGAAAAGATTTTAAACATGGTAATTGGAGGGAAGGAAGTTTTGGGTGGGGGAAAAGATGAAAGTATGAGGGTGAGAAGGGATTGAAAGAGGGTGAAGAGGAGAGCCGGAAGCATAGGAAGGTGAGAGGTTGGGAAGAGAGGAACAGAAGGAATATGAGGGGAAGAGAAGGAAGGGGAGGAAGGAAAGACAAAGTGATGGGAAGGCAAAAAGGAGGGTGAGGGGAAGGAAGGGAAGATAAAGGAGGGATGTAAAGGGAAAGGAGAGTAGGAAAGGAAGGAAGGGAAAAGGGAGGAAAGGAAGAGGAGGGTGAAGGAGGGGTTTAAGGGTGGGGGATTGTGCTCAGAATGTAGGGAAGGAAGACAGATGAGGTGGGAAGGAAGTGAGGGAAGGAAAAGAAGGTTAGGTCAGATGTGAAGGTGTTGGTGAGAGGGTAGGGTGAGAGGAAGTTGGGTTGTGGGCAAAGGAAAAGAAGAGGGAGGGGAAGGGGGAAGAGGTGAAGGGGAAAGATGAAGAAAAAAGGAGAGTTGTTGGTGGGTTGTATTCAGAGGGAAAGGGAGGGATTATAGGAAAGTGAGGGATAAGGAGGAAGTAGGGGAAAGTTAACAGAAAGAGGGAAGGGAGGTGTGAGGTAATGGGGAAGAAGGGAGGGTGAGGGAAGGAGGGGAAGGAAGGTGAAGGACACATAGGGTGGGGACAAGAGGGAAGAAGGGGGAGGGTAAGGGAAGGAAGGTGAAGGGTAGGGGGGGGGAGTGAGGGGAAGGAAAGGGTGGTGGTGGTGGGCTGTGTTTAGAGGGAAGTGAGGGAGACGGCGTAACTCCGGTCATTCTATGCTAACGAGGGCACGGCATTTCCCTCCATAGCCCCTTCCTCACACCCTCCTTCACTCCCTCCTTCCTTACTCCTTCTTTCTTCCCTCCTCTCCTATTCTTTCTTTATTCTCTCCACACTCCTTTTTTTCTTTCTTTTAGTACCCTTTTTTCTTTTCTGGTTTTCTTCATATCCTCTCCTTTATCCTCTCCCTCATACCTACTTCCCTCCTCTGTTTCTCCTCTCTCTCTCTCTCTCTCTCTTTCTCTCTCTCTCTCTGTTTCCTCTCCTTCACTCTTTCACTTTCTCCTTTTTTCTTCCTTCTTTTGGCTTCTTCTCCTTTAATATCTACTTTTTCTTACCCTCTTTTCGCTTCTTCTTCTCCTCCCTTTCTTTCTTTTTTCCTCTCTATTTGGGTTTCATCTTTTTACATTCTCCCCACTTCCCTCCTCCTTCCATTTCTTCTTCATTGCCCTTACTTCCTGCTCCTTCCTATTTCTTTCATCCTTCTCTTTATGTCTCCTTTTACTCTCTTCTTTGCTCTTTCTTCTTCCTCATTTGTTAACATTTTGTAACTATCTTTTTTCCTCTGTTTCTCTTTTCACACACTCCTTCCCTCCTCCCATTCCTTCTCTCAGTCTCTTCTCCTTCACTATCTTCTTCCTATTTCTTTCATTCTTCTCTTCTTACCCCTCCTTTGTTCTCCTCTTTCTTCTTTTATTCGCCCTTTTCTTAATAATTCTCCATTGGTGTGTCCTTCAGCCTTGTGTTCATTTTCCTTGTTTATTTTTCCTTTGTCCCCTTTCCGTATTGTTGTTCAGTCTTCTCTCTATAACCCGCACTTCTCTCCCTTACTTCTTCGTCTTTTTTCTCCTTTCCCCTTGCTTACTTTTTGTTTCTCTTACCCTTTCCTTTCTCTTCTTACTTTATTTTAATTCTCTTCTGAAATCCTCTCCTTTTCTCTCTTTTTCTTTTTTTTTTCTTTCTTCCATACCTTTTCCTTGTGTTCTCTCTCTCCCCCTTCATTTCATCTTTCCTTCTCACCATTATATATTTTATAATTCTTTTATCCATTTCGTTTCCTTACAGACTTTCATCCATTCATTACCTTTCCCTCCCTAAGTTCTTTCTGCCATATCCATCCTTTCTTTTTTCTTCACTATCCCAGTCCCTTCTTTCTCTCTCTTTCATTACCATATTTTTCTTGCTCATTTTTCTGATACGTAACCTTCTGTCCTCCTTTCACTTCGGCATTTTAACTCCATATGTTTCCATTCTCTCTCTCTCTCTCTCTCTCTCTCTCTCTCTCTCTCTCTCTCTCACACACACACACACACACACACACACACACACACACACACACACACACACACACACACACACACACACACACACACACACACACACACACACACACACACACACACACACACACACACACACACACACACACACACACACACACACACACACACACACACACATACATATATATTGATAAATAATTAGATAGATAGATAGATAGACAGATAGATTAGATAGATAAAGTACCCACCGTCTTACACGGGAGCAACCATTAATAATTTATTCACATAATCTCAGGTATGCTTAATTTAACAGGCCAAGGTAAGTTCCCACGGGTGGCATGTACACTCTCAGGGGAAGGAAACAGCTCCAAGATTGTAACTCAGAGTCATTTACCAGTTTACGAATAACTTAAGATTTTTCTTCAGTTTAAGAAGAAATCAGAGGCACGAAGCAAGCCTTAGCACAGCACAGGACATGGAGTGAGGGTAATATTATTATCTTGAGTCTGCAAAAATTGTGCGTGAAACTTAAAAGAATGCTTGTTACTCCGACCTCATATTTAGTGGACGATTATGTGAATGGACGTGCGGAATGACGGAAGAATATATTATTGAAAAAAAAAATAAAAAATAAAGACGCTTCTGGATGAGGTGGAATTAAATGGGAAAAACACCAATTTGTCTTGTAATATATGAGAAAAATGTTTGTGTAGAGGAAATAGGGTAAAATAAAACAAATAAAACAAGCATAGTAATTCCGGTGTAAATGTGAGAGTGTTGTGGTACAACAAAGGTAACTAATGAGAAGGAGGCGGGCGTGAATGAAGACAAAGCGGCCGTAATAGCTCAGTGTAGGGTGGTGGGGCAGGTCAGGTTTCTACACCCATGTGACCCAGACTTCCCATACCCCCCCTCCCTCCCATCCCATTCCCTTACCTCACTTCCCTTCCCCTACCCTCTCCCTCTCATCCCTCTCCATGTCTCTCCTCTTTGTCATACCCCTTCCTTCCCTTTCCCAGGTGATTGTGCTCCAGTGGCGCAATCGGTTAGCGCACGGTACTTATATGACAGTGATCTGAGCTATGCCGGGGTTGTGAGTTCGAGCCTCACCTGGAGCAGAGAGATTTTAAGTCACCGTTCTGGTTTACACATTTCCATTAGATGAATAGATAAAGCTCACAGATGACGCAAGGAGAGACTAGTATCTCGTGAAAAGACACACCGAGAGATCAGGCGTCTGTCACTGTATGTCAGTTCTCCCAGACTCACCCAAAGAATTTTTGTTTTATTTCTACCAATAGATCTGTTGCCGCTTGATTTCCTCTGTACCCCTATGTAATCCTGTTTACTCCTCACTATGCCTTTCCGTCTTCATTCCTACTAGTGCTTTCTCATACCTTCCCATTCCACATTCTTTTTCTCAGCCCTCACCAAGCCTCTCTCTTTTCTTCTCTCTCTGTTCCACCCCTTCGCTGTGCCTCTCCCTCTCCCTCCAACCTTTCACCCCTCCTTCTTCCCCCTTCCCCCTCCCGATGGTAAGAGTATCAGGTGAACCGTCTCCCTGGTGAGACACACACTAATAGCTCCCCCCACCCCCGCACACACATTCGTTCACGCAGGTTCCAGGGTAGGCATCATGAGAATATGTTATATGCAAGTTAATGAACTCGTAGTTCTAAGCGTAAGCCTACTCACATAAGCTGCGGACAGATCGATAATCACACAGCAGTATCTTCTGCCTAATCATAATGTGACACTGGACGATGGCCATATCCTGATATCAAATCAAATGTTTACTGGTATATTTACTGAAAATGTGGATGACATAGTGAATAATGAACCACCTTTTTCCTTTGTATACTCATTCATACATATATTATTCACCTTTAAGGCTCTTAAGATGGGACCAGGGAACTTGTCTGTCCACACAGTCTCATCCCTTTTCTGTCCAACTCTTCAGTGCAAGCGCTGCTCAAAGTTCTTAATCTCTCGTATACTACTAGTCAATTCATGGACAACCTTCCTCAGTGTATCTTTTTCCTATATACGGTCTCCAGAATGTCAAACACAGTATGGTCCAAAGGAATATATATTTACCTCGCCCGGACGAAGTCCGGCGAGGTATTGTTTTTGGTCGAGTTTGTTTGATTGTTTCTTTGTTTCCTTGTGTTGGATGTGATTAAATTTTGGAGGTAATCGAGTGACCCTGAAAGGTCAAAATCAAGGTCACAGATTTTCAGAGGGCTATAACTTGAAACCGATTGAATTCAGAGATATACTGTTATCAACGTACAGGAACTCCCATATGGGCATTCATTTAGCTCCATGACCTTTGACCTTGACTGACCTTTAAAGGTCAAACACAACGTCACGGATAATCAGGGGGCTATAACCCGAAACTGGTTGCAGATAGATATACTGTATATACAATTATAAACATGTAGGAAGTCCAACATGGGCATTTAATTGGTACCGTGACCTTTGACCTTAAGGGTCTTGAAAGGTCAGACCCAAGGTCGCGGATATTCAGTGGGCTATAACTCGAAAATGGTTGAAGATAGAGATATTTACTATTATTAAGATACAGGAAGTCTCATGTGGGCTTTCACTTGGCACCATGACCTTTGACCTTGAGTGACCTTGAAAGGCAAACGCAAGATCACGGAATCGCAGAGGGATATAACTTGAAATCTGTTGAAAATAAAATAACTGCTGTCAGGCGAGGTTTGTTGTGCCTAGCACCACTTGCTCTTTCTGTTTTTCCTTAGTGTTAGTATTTTCGTTCTGTCCATTGCTCGTTGCCATGGCCTCATGCCGTTTTTTCTGGACAGACTGACCTCTGACTTTTGATTTTTTCTTTTTTTTTTGTTAGACTTTCCTTGATAGTGATGATAATTACGGACATTTATGTTTTGCATAAAAATTAAAATGGACACACTTATATTTACGTCGTTTACAGGAACAATAAAAAGTAAGAGCTACTCGCATATCTTCTCATTCAAGGCACAGGAGGGCCTGAAAGGAAGTTACCATGACACATATCATTAACAACAGGAGACCGACCTACTTCTTGGCAGTATTTTACATGATAAAGGAGCCTCCAATCATCTCCTAAGGGTTTGCATCGTTGCGTGTAAGGCACCTTTGTGCTCTATCGGAAGATTACAGTTTTTCCAGTATCTCATTAGCAGTTGCTAATAACTAATAAGATGCATTTACAAATATTGCTAGCACAGTAGTAGGCATAGAATGACTCTTCTGTATTATCGTGACTAAGTTTAGAAGCTGATTGTCAGTATCATGAAAAAAAAATATATGTCAAACACAGGAACGGTAAGGGATAGATAGTCGTCTTTCCTTGTTATTTGATGCATGACAGTGCTGACAATGTGGAATATATATTTGACACCCCATGTCTTCTCAATGACATCACAGTAAAACTAAGGCGAAGTAAAGGTGTGGATCCTGCTTATTTTCAGTTCACATGCGAGGCGTCCGGAGGTAGAGTGGCGGCTGCCCAAACATTGGAATTTCTGTTCTCACTTGCCGGGGAAAATTTGACCCATTTTCTATGAATTGGTGTTTAAAGGCAGGCGAAACTCACCCTTACCACATGCACTCTGAAGGTATGAAGTCCCTGGGTTGTCTGAGTTGTGCTTCTGGAAGGTGGTCCGGCCACTAGCCAATAGGACGCTGCAACTGAAACTCCCGTGTTTACACCCTGCTGCTCAGCCAATCAGCATCAGCTTAGCATCCTCTGTAGTCAGTCTCCCCGCCACTCTC
This sequence comes from Coenobita brevimanus, assembly GCF_032717465.1. Taxonomy (NCBI): domain Eukaryota; kingdom Metazoa; phylum Arthropoda; class Malacostraca; order Decapoda; family Coenobitidae; genus Coenobita; species Coenobita brevimanus. The sequence continues at coordinate 13,450,814 of NC_137028.1, read as the reverse complement.
ACGTGTTCGGAGGTTTGCAGATGCTGTGCTGTATTTTGCCATATTATACGATTTATACGCATCAACATGTCTTCTAGTGACACTCAGAGTGAAGTGCAGTTACCAAAGGTAACTAGAAAGAGGCAGAGGAACCCTGAGTACTGGAAACAAGCTGTAGCTAAGAAGAAAGAAACAGTGGTGAGGCTTTAGTCGCCATAGGAAACAACAGGTTCTTGCACGACGCGTTGGTTCTTCCTGCCAGTGTCATAAGTGTTTCACTCGTATTGGTGGTGATAATGTGCAGGAAATTTTCGATAATTTCTAGGCATTAGGTGACCATTATGCTCAGACAGCATACATTGTTGGCCATGTGTCTGTTGGTGCTGTGAAACGGTCCCTTGAGGATGGTGATGTCCAGGAAAGCAGAGCAAAACGGAGCATGATTTACATAGGGATCGTGAAGGGGGAGGATTTAAAAGTGTGTCGTGTGGCATTTATTAAAATGCATGATATTTCAGAAAAACGTGTTCGTAATAGTTTGAAAAAGGTATCAGATACCGGTACAATTGACTTTGACATGCGAGGTAAACGTGCGCCTCCGAATAAAGTGTCTGATAAGAGGAAGGAGAGAGTGCGAGAGTACATCAGAGGTCTGCCGACTGTGACGAGTCACGAGCCATTATTCACGAGCGAAAAGTCCGCACCGCCAGTATCTCTCTCCTGGGCTTAGTATTTACGAGTACAAGGCTTATAAGGAGGTACTCGAAAAAGAAAATTGTAGTGCTGATGTTGTCTTACAAGATTATTTTGAACGTGTGTTCCGTAATGAGTTCAATATTGGATTTGAACCACCAAGTTCAGATACTTGCAACTAAATCATACACACACACACCCGCCTGCACTGGCGCCTTACTCTGCACTCTGAAGACGTAAGTGTTCCTTATGATTAAATTTATATATTTTTTTGTTTATGAACTACTTCCATTTTATACTGGAAATACAGTACCGATTCCTGCATTTTGTATCTTAAATAATGATTGGAACAGTTTTTGCATAATAAATAATATCAAAAATTCATTAAAAATTTGTTTTTTTTTTTAGCATTGATGGAAGTAGTTCATACCATAGTTTTGGTTTGCTCTGGTTTAGAAAAATTATCAAACTTTGATTTTTCCTTTATTTGTGTGCCATTTAAAAATGGTAGAATTTTATGCAGCAAAAAATCGTTTATATCAGCAAAACTATTAATTTTATGTTTTATTTGAAATTTACAAGGAAAGACGAGTACATTGAGTATAAACATGTACACAATACCACCAAAAAATGCGGAACCAGTAGGTAAACTTTGAATTGAAATTTCTCGAAACTATGGTTTGGTGATGTCGCCCTTCTACTTCCGGACGCCTCATATATTGTGTTTCTTAACCCCCTTTCTATGATTATTTATTTACGTATTTATTCCGGTTTCCTTCATTCAAATTAGTAGGAACCTCTCGGTCTCAGGGGGCTAGGGAATATGTGCAATTAATTAGATCAGAACCCAACATTTTTTCAAGAATTAATACACACACACACACACACACACACACACACACACACACACACACACACACACACACACACACACACACACACACACACACACACACACACACACACACACACACACACACACACACACACACACACACACACACACACACACACACACACACACACACACACACACACACACACACAAAAAATTGGGATTCTGAACTTATCCTACTTTTATTGAACAAACACACACACACACACACACACACACACACACACACACACACACACACACACACACACACACACACACACACACACACACACACACACACACACACACACACACACACACACACACACACACACACACACACACACACACACACACACACACACACACACACACACACACACACACACACACACACACACACACACACACACACACACACACACACACACACACACACACACACACACACACACACACACACACACACACACACACACACACACACACACACACACACACACACACACACACACACACACACACACACACACACACACACACACACACACACACACACACACACACACACACACACACACACACACACACACTTACTTTCCACCCAACACAAAATAATTCCACCACCCTATTCCTTCATCTCATATCCGGTCCACCCACCCGACGGAGCGCAAAAATTTGGAGGGATGCCGATGTTTTACGTGTGTGGGACAATTAACGGAGATGTAGATCAACAGATGCATAGACGGCGAGTACAGATAAACCACCTGATTTATTAAAGGCAGACAAGGGACGAGAGTATAATGCGAATCTAACGTTACCGATACAATGGAGATAACGAACGTAACAACCATTGTTTCCTAATGAGCTGATGACGATCTAAGGACACTTGTTTTAGCCCTTCACTACGGGGACATGTTTGATTTAATTCGTGTTGCAGTCAAATGATTCTCTCCAACTTGAGGGGTGACTTTTGGAGCTGGAGATGTTTGATATAATTTTCTTTAACCTTTTCAATATATGTCCCCGGAGTTGAATGAAATCGCTTGGATATAGAATGAATTCAGCAAAGCAAGCAACTTGGATATAAGGAGTTCATTCCGGAAACACTTGCAGAGAGAGAGAGAGAGAGAGAGAGAGAGAGGTTGTATATCCTCATTCAGATGTCTGTTACTTCATGGATGGTACGAAAAGACAACTTTATTCAGCAGAAAACTATGGTAGCTGTGGTGGTGGTGGTGGTAACTGTGATGGTGGTGATGGTAGCTGTGATGATGATGAGGGTGGTTGCTCCGGTGGTGGTGGTGATAGCTGTGGTAGTGGTGGTGGCAGCTGTGGTGGTGGTGGTGGTAGCTGTGATGATCATGGTGTGAGTGGTAGGTGTGGTGGTGGTGGTAGCTGTTCAGAGACTGCTCTCACTTGCATATGTGCTTTGCTGCCTGATAGGGTTACAAAGCACTTGTTCCAGAGCGAAGCGTGGTTCATAGACGGCTTTAATATGGATAGATGCTGAGCGGCTAACAGACCTTCATAGACTGAATGAAATCGTCTGATTTTAGGAAACTGAGGCTATTTGTAGCTTTTACCTTGTATCTTTCTTTCTTTTTTTTTTTTTTTATTCCTCCAGCTTGATGGCGTCATTATTATGTTCTTTCTTCCTCCAGATGAATCAGCTTGGCAGACATTCAAATAATGAACTGAGTCAGTGAAAGCTATATTCACCTTTGTGTAAGAAGCCTCTTACGAGGTGAATTTTGTCGTCTGGAGAGGCACACATTTAATTTACAGTGCATTATCGACGTCTTTTTATATTCAGTTTTTGCTGAATTTGAAGGATTTTATATGTCCCAAGGAGGTCACTCATAATAATGGGATTAGAAACAATCTCCAGTCATCCCAGCAGTTCGATTAGGTTACGTCATTTACATTTTTTCTATCATCGTACAATTTTGTTTCCTGGCGATGATGGCGTTAGTGTGTGTTGAGAAAATATTAGAATAGATGGCTAGAGGGTGAGTTAATGTCTGTTATGTTTTTTACACTTACTATACCGTACATTGAAATTATATACAGTAGGGCAATTTTTACGTATTGGCCTATGCTCTAAAATCTAATGTATTCCTGTTGTTATAGCTGACAAGGACATTTCTGGAATAAAAACAAAAAATTTTCAATCTATTAATTTGTTGTTTCTCTTATCTCTTATTTTCATCTGTGATTCAAGTTCAGTAGATGCAAAAAACAAAAAAACAAAAAAGAAGAAATCCAACAAATGTAAAAATATTCTGAACCAACGATTTACTGGCAAGAAAAATTAGCCTGGGACACAACATTAGCATTCACAAGTGCCGTAAAAGAGACACGTTATTACCCTCAGGACAGGCCGCAAATGAGTGCAATTATCCCAGCCAAGTGTTGGGGCTCATTATGGGGTGCCAAGTGTCCACGTGGATGGAGAGGGGGTAGGGAGCGTGGGGTAGGTGAGAGGGTGTAATTATGAAGTGAAGAGGGGTAACTTGGGTGTAGGGCTTTGGTGGTGCGAGGGGAGAGAGGTACTGTAGAAAGGAGTGCAGCTTAAGATGAAAATGTTTCTTGGAGTCTGGTGTAGGGACTCAACTTTTTTTTTTTTTTTTTTATGCTAGGAAGAAGGAACCAAAGGCCATGAGCCCGCAACTGTTCCTTCCAAGAGTAAAACGAAATACAGGAGAGAGCCAGATTCAAGATCCGATCATTTCGAGATGCCTGGACAAACTGCGTAAACTGATGTAAATGGATTTCAAAACGATATATAATTTTTTCGGAAAGGTACTTTTTAATTCATCCACATTCACTCCGACAAATCAGATTGAACGGAAATGCAATGAAAACTTCCACTGAAACAGAACACAAACATATGGAATAAAATTTTCTGGTGTTACATACAATTGTGCCAAATGTATTAAGCATAGACACTTTCTTTTGTATGTGTACCATAGTTTAATGTGGCAAAATTAAAACTTACCTACGGTTACCTCTAAAGTGCTACGTAAGTGAACAACAGCTGTTCCTGATATCAGTATGATGAGCTAGTATCAACAAACCAAAAGATGGCAACCTACAAAGAACGCCAAACTTTACTGCACATAGCAGGTAAATAATATATACAACTAGGCTATGGCGGCCGTACAAAATTAAGATATCTGATTCAGCAAAATCTCAGTTCAATACCGGTATATATTTTAGGTCTGCAATGGTTGCGTTGCATGGGGTGGTCTTGGCTCTCAACTATTACTCATAGGTCTGATGTCGAAGATTGTCTGGTGTGTCCACGTTGTATGTTGCCTATTATAGCCTGCATTTTTTTTTTAAATTAAATTCATAGTAAATAGTAGAAAAAATACTTATTAAAGCAATTAAACTAACTTGCTAGTTTTCCCCATCAATTGAGAGGTACGCCTCCGCATGATGGTACCGATATAACCGAAGAGTACAGATGCAAAGTTATACAAATGTCCCTCAACTCCCTCCCTCTGACACGAAACAGGATGGTCGACCAGTCGGTGAGGACAGCTTCAACCTGCAGACCAAAGGATTCACGTACCAAATGAGTCCAGAACTTCAACAGCACAACAAGTCAGTTTCAAAATTTACAGCACCAGTTGTGAAAAGTTGGGATGCTGTGAAATAAGCCTCCAACACATAACGGAAGTTTACTATATTGTACACTGTCCTGCGGACAAGTGCACCACACTTTTTACGGGCGTCCCATCAAATTCAGTTCATGTCAGGTATATTTTGCCATTCCTTCACAGCATAACTCTGCTGAACTAATTCACATCGTTTGATGGTTTTCAGCACAAAAACAACAACATGGCGTCGGTATATTGATTTGCTTATAATCTGTGAACTGTTCACTACTATTTAAACATCTATCTTTGTACACACCAATTTTCTTTTCGGAGCTGTGGTGAGTCAATGATTGCGTACTCAACTCCTGCCTGTACCCTGAGTCTAAGGTTCGGGTCTTCACCGTGGCGGATATTCAAAGCGGGTGCTGGTATAGAGTATTCGATTTCCTCTGAGAAGAGACGAGCCTTAAGCTTATGAAAGCTGGCTCCTGACTGGTTGTACGAGTGCATTAATTATTAAGGACGCATTTTGAATTATTTTTATTGTAAGGGTTACACTAACCGTTTGACGATAAGATTTCCCCAACTAAATATTAAATAATAGTTACTGCATAAATTAATTTAAAAACGGAGCCTTACCAAGTTTATCAGATGGCATAGATACGTGTGAAATTTTGAAATCTCAGGACAAATCAAAACACCTCAAGGTAAAGTTTTGCGATTACCTTGATCCCCACCCCCCATGTCCAGGAAAAATTAAGGTAATTGTCATTACTGCGAAATATGTAAAACCTAACCTACAGTAGTAAAACATCGGAATTCCAATGAAAATTAACTGGTAGTCACTGGTGATGAAGCTATACTGTCACCGTCACTTTTAAATATCCCGCAGACCATACCTTGCCACAGGTTTGTTCTAAGTTGTAACTAGATATTCCAAACTAAAAAAAAAATAGAAAATTACTGATGATGCGAAAGTAGATACCATAATGCAAACTGATATGACAGCAAAACGCTGGCAAATAAATATGAATATTCGTCTGCTAAATCACGTGGGACATCCCAGGAGAGGCCTAACCCCCTCACCCCCATGTCTACCATTCATCAAAATTCAGGGAAAATGTCATGTTTCATTGAAATTCCAATGTCTGGCTAAGTTACATTTTTCAAATTACTTCAGTAATGACATAATTTACCCTAAGTTTCCTAACCATGAGAAAAAATCAAGGTACTCATAAAACTTTACTTGGACCTGTTTTTATTTGTTCCGAGATTTAAAATTTCACACGTATCAAGGCCATCTGGTGAATTTTGTAAGGCCCCGATTTTAAATTAACCTATGAGAGTAACTATTATATAATCTTTTACCTGGGCAATCCTATTGTTAAACGGTTAGTGGAAGCCACATAATAAAGATAATTTAAAATGCGTCGTTAATATGATTGCACTCGGACAACCAATCAGTTGCCAGCTTTCAAAAGCTTAAGGCTCGTCTCTTCTCAAAGGCGATCGAATAAGCTATAGTAATGTCTGTTTCGTATGCCTATGTTTGCACTCTGTCGGTTTTATTAATGACATACAGACTCCGACACAAAACAAACATAGTCAGTACAACACTTCCGCCTTCCCAACCATTATTCTGCTTACAAACAATCCTACCTCAATTTTTACTGCACCAGGATGAAGAAGACTTAATTCTGGGTATCGCTCTTCCTCCAAGAATTCAGATCCTGCAACGGGACAGTTATGGACTGATACAGATACAACAATAATTCCCTTTTCACGTGTTTTCCCTTTGGCGCTCATGCTCGTCTTGACCATGGCTAGTGATAGGAAGGACATAAAGGGAAGTGAATTTTGAATCTAGGGGAGAAAGGAAGATTTTTGGTCGGACTGGGCTGGTTGGGGAAGTGGCCACATGGGAGTGGGTAACAGGAATAATAGCACTGTTGGAATATAACTGCTGGCGAACACCGCTAGTGAAACACACACATTCCATTGTTAATATAGGCATCAATATGCGTTGTATTAATGAGCTAATAGACCCTGAATAGGATGGCAGTACTACCTTATTATCGACTGTTCCATAATTATACCCATAATCTGTAACTGGTATATGACCACATGGATTTTAGATATTTCTTGCGTGTAAGGTGTACCAGTATATTAGCACTTTTATAACTCTTATTGTTCACTTAGTAAACTAATATAATAATTATTCATCATACAGTAAATGTCAGTGTACCGGCCTCTTAAAATCTGTCAAGTAATTGTAAAAACAACGTTTCTTTTGTGTGGCCATTATTTTTGTCACCCCTTTACAGCTTCCTGTCTCATGTATCCTCCTCTTTTACTTCACACTGAATGTTTCTCGTGTCACTAGAAATAGATCACCCTGCCTCGCCTTCTCAGCCCATATCCTGTCTTGCTCTCCTTTCTTTCTGCCCTCACACTCTCCAACCCTGATCCCCTCCTTCCCTCATTTCGTCTATCTCTCACCCCCTCTAGTCCTAACCCCCTCTAGTCCTTACCTTCCTCCATCCGTCACTCCCATCAGCTTCAACCCTCTGCAGCACTCATTCCTTCCATTCCTCACTCTCTGCAGGTTTCAATTTCTCCAGCTCTCATCCCCTAAGCTCTCTCGCCTCTAGTCCCCCATCTTTGCGTGTCCTCACTACAGTTTTCATCCCCTTCAGTCGTCACTTCCTCCAGCCCTTACCCCTCCCAACCCTCACCTCTTTCAACTCTTACCACTTCTGACCATCACCCCAGTCGTCATTTCCTTCAGCTTTCGTCCCCTCCCCTCTTACCTCTGTGTGCTCTTTTTGCAGCCCTAACCCTTTTGCTTTCACTTCTGCATCCCCTCATCAGAGCTCCCCCTTTGCAGCCCTCATCCCCACTCCCCTCAACCCCCGGCCATCGTCCCCTCCAACCATAACTTCCTACGATCCTCAACCCTGCGTGCCTCCTATTTAGCTCTCATTCCCCTCCAGCCCTCACCCATGCAGGCCCTCTTTCTGTCTCTCATTCCCCTCCAGCCCTCACCCATGCAGGCCCTCTTTCTGTCTCTCATTCCCCCCCAGGCCATACCCCTGCGTGTCCCCTACTTCGCTGTCATTCCCCTTTTCAGCCCTCACCCATGTGTGCTCCTGCAGTCCTTGGTTATTACACACTGTCCCATAATTAGCAACACTTGACCTTACACCTGTGACGTCTGGGGGAGGGGAGGTGACGATGCAAGGGAGAGACTGAGGGGCAGGGGGGTACAGAGGTCTGGATGGTAGGATAGAGGGGTGGAGGGCAAAAGAATGGAAAAGAACAAAGAGAAAGGAATGTGGGACAAAGTGCGGAAAGGAGTGGGAAGAATATAGGTGGAGGGGAGAAAAGAACTAGAAGGATAGGAGGATGGGGTCGCGGAGTGGACGGAGAGTGAAGGAAAAAGGGCTCAGGAGGAAGTGGAGGAAAGAAAGGAAGAAAGAGGAACAAGAAAGATGAGGTAAAATGTTGGAAAGGAAAGGAACTGATAGAAAGAGAAAACAGAAAAAGAGAGGGGGTTGGGAAAGGATAGGAGAGGGTTAGGTGAGATCAGAGGGGAAATGAAGAAAGGGATGAAGGTAGGAAGTCTAAATGATGAGAGAGGACAGGGGGAAAGGAGGAGGTTAAGAGTTATGGCGTATTACCTCGTATATCCCTCATTTCCCCTTTTCATGTTTCAATTTTATGGGAAGATTGGGGTGCGAATGAGAGGTGGTACTTCACATATGACTGGTAGCACTTTCAGTCTCTCTCTCTCTCTCCATCTATCTGTCTATCAATCTATCTGTCTATCAGTCTATTAATACAGTTTCTGATCACATTAGCTTTTGTTTATTTCTTACCTTCCAATCCTAACCTTCGCAGTGCCTCTTCCTACTCGATTTCTCCCTCATCAGCCATTTGCTTTCTTCCTACCTTTTTCTTTTCCTCCACGGCTTTGTTGTTTATCCTTCCTACTTCCTCCCCCATTCACCATTTGCTTTCTTTTCTTTCTCGGCACTTATGACTCAATGCAGTAATGACATATAAAAGTCTCCCGGATAAGCATCTTGTTTCATATCTCCAGTATAATGCTGTCATAGATGAATAGTGAATAAAAATACTGATTTGATTTTTTTTCTCTCTCAGATCGTGGTGAATGATGCAGTAGTGCAATGTTGTTATCCAATAATATTACTAATCCCATACAAATTAAGTTCACGTTGAATATATATATATATATATATATATATATATATATCTATATATATATATATATATATATATATATATATATATATATATATATATATATATATAGTCTTCTCTATGAAATTTCCATGACAATTTTTCTATGCTGCATTTAAGTCCCTCGCACTTTTGCCTGCCAGTTTCGGTTGGAAGATATGGTGGGCTGAAGGGAAATCTTTTTGCTTTGCAGTTCTTATCTTCAGCTCATAGATCTGGAAATCATGGAGACAGTCCTCACCGTAAATACAGCCCCGAAAGGACCAGTATGTCTGTTGCTGTTTACTTTGTACTACTTTGTCCGCCTTTTCTCTTCACTCACCCTCCTTTCCACCATTTGCTTTCCTCCCCTCTTTTTTATTCCTCGTGCCGTGTCCCGTTTCTCTGCTAATCAGGGTGGGGTGTGGGAGGTAGAGGCAGGTGTGGGGGGTGAGAGGAGATGCAGTGGTAAGGGTGAGGGGGTGGCAGGTGTGGAGGTGAGGGTGAGGGCGGTAATGGTGGTATCAGTGTCGCGTGCTGGTAAGAAATGGCCTGGCCGGGGGATGGGTAGTGCTGGGGAGTGGAGGGAATCTCTCCAGTATTAATTAGATCAGTAAAGTAGGTTATTGTAGTAATGATAGCAGTAATGTGACAGATATAATGATATTTGACTGTTATTTTATAATTATTGGTAGGTTATTGAACAGTAAGATAAATATATATGTAGCCTACTTGTTATTACTTTATAGCTTATTTGACTGAAAAAAATATTCTGATTTCATAACAAATACCGGTACATGTTATTTATTTGACCAGAGCTTCCCTGTATAGAGTAAAATAAATTCGCGGTAATATAATTACATCGTAAGGATGCCCTGTTAGTTTTCCCCAGCTGAATAAAAGCATCACAAGGAAACCAGAATCCATAGTGAGCTCACTGTCTGTGAGTGTTTTCAGTAAGTCAATAATTTATTACTTATGTAAAAGACTGTTGCCCCTCGGAGCTGTTGTACGAGTATACCAGGCTTACAAAGTTTTTATTGCAAGAGCGTAAGATCAGCTAATATAAGGTCATTTTATGGGGTTATGTAAGTGTACCTATGACTGTAACAATGGTCTGCCATCACAGATACCATCATCATCACCACCACAATTACCATCGCCATTGATTCAGTTATGATACTATATACCATCACGATTACAACAACTATTGCCACCTCAATAAAATACAACTATCACCAGCACCACAAAGAAATTAGTATAGCATCCCGTTGCCATTGTCATTTACCCCTTCACAACAATGGCGTCTTTAATATATTTACTTCTTATCTATTGGTACTGTACTTTTGTTCAGTTTCGGAAAGACCTTTGAAAGTAGAAAGTTGAATTAAAGCCTTCATTACTCCGCGCACTACTAGAGGGCTCTCGTCAGCTGAATATGTTCGACTGGTGGAGTGAAATGAACAATAATAAAAGACGACGTCACCGTAATAAAGGGGTTACTTGCAGTTCAGGGTATTCACGAAAACAAAATAGGCTGCATTTTGTAATATTTATTTGGAAATAATTATAACCACGGCAACCACAACCACAACCACGGGGCCTGAAGCTATCAACATTACCACCATGATAACCAAACAAAATCAGTACCACCACCACAAACACCACATCACAACTATCACTAACTTAAATACTACGACCAGACGCCACAAACAACGCACCACCATACTTGCCATCATCAAAAACATCTCTTCAGCCACAATACAGCATCACAACCTCACCAAGACTACAATCACACACGACCAAATTATACCATTGCAGTACATCACCACTAACATAATCACAATGTGCCCCCCCAAAAAAAGACAAAAACTCGCAAACTCCAGCACTTCCTGACCTCTACAGTATACACTACCATAACCACCAGAGTATGGCACCATTGTCCTATCACATTCACCAAAACCCTTATCGAGACCCTACCACAGCATTCCACCACAATACGCCACCAAAACCGCACCACGACCCCACCACCACACACAACTCCCATAACCTGTACATGCCAAAAAACCTGACCACAAACACCACTGCACCACCACCACAACCCCATTACCACTCTGTACGATTAAGACCACTGTAGGATCAAACCTGTCGGTCGGAGAATGATAACCAGATTTTATCCTTACCCATGCTGGTGAAGTGTGGATGGGAGAGGGGCGTCCAAAGTAGAAGGATGCATGTGGAAATTGAAATATTGT
>NC_137028.1:13429160-13434160 GCF_032717465.1 Coenobita brevimanus | reverse complement strand
CTACCTACCACCCACGCATCCTACTTGTACTGTCCTACTACTTCCGCATTAGGCTACTTATCATCCAGTTCCATGTGCTGTCCTATCTGCTTACTGTACCCACTTACCTGTCTTTTTTTTTCACCTGGTAGTGCTGTCTCGTCTATTACCGTACACACTTGCTATTCTGTTTCCCTATATGTCTTACCTGCATACTATACCGATCTACGTACCCTTTTCCCTCTTTACTTTGTTCTCTCTACCCCCGTCCCTCTCCGATGTACATACCCTTCCCACCTGTATACCACCGTGCTTCCCTTTGCAGTGCTGCCTACTTACTGCATCCACCGACTTGCCATTCTGTTTCCTTGCATTGTTATAAATATACTTACTGTGCCCATCTACATACCATCGTACTTCCCTGTATTGGTCTACATACTTACCGAACCCACGTACTTACCTGTACTGTCCTATCTGCTCACCGTACCCACCTACTTACCATCCTAGATCCGTGTACACTACTGTGCTATCTACATACCGTGCCCATCTGCTTACCATTGTACTTCCTCATACACTCCTATCTACTTACCCTGTCACCTCCAACCTGTTAAGCCTACCCGTTCGCCCTGCATCCTGTACGTTCCCCTTCCCGGCAATATCACTGCTGTCACCTCAAATATTCAACTTCCCAAAAATTGAGTTTGCGTGACAGCAGCGAACGAGAGAGGGTGAGGAGGGAGGGAGAGAGGGAGGGAGGCGTGAGGATGATACTCGAGGAGGAGAGGAAAGGGTGAGGTACAGAGGTAGGGACTGGGGAGAGGTGAGGCTAAGGAAGGTTAGGGTAGAGTTGTTGTATTAGATTTAGTGAATACAGGCCATTTATGACACTGAGTGGCTGCTACAACGATTTTCGACAGGTTTTGAAATGTATAGGGTAGCTGGCTCAAGGAAGGGAACTTTAGTATGGGTAAAAACAAACCAGCAATAGACGGGGAAAATATTGCTGATGTAAGATTTTGAAGCCGACAGGACAGAGGAATGACGTGCTGGGACAGGGAGAGGGATGATAAGCAGTTAGGAGGATGTGTGACATGGACAGCGAAAGGAAAGTGAGTGAGAGAGAGAGAGAGAGAGAGAGAGAGAGAGAGAGAGAGAGAGAGAGAGAGAGAGAATGTATGGTAAAGAACAGGGGCACAGAAAGTCACACAGCCAGAAGAGCCATAGACCAAGGAGAATGGTTCATTGGTTGGGAGAAAAATGACACATAGACAGAAAGAAAGAAAAAAAAAACAGGAGACAAAACATAAACAGAGGTAACAAAAAGGAAAAATGAGACAGATAGAAGAAGGGTAAATACGGAAAAGGCAGATGGGATATGAAATGCTAGGCAGGGACATCAACGACAGAAAAGAAGAGAAATGACAGGAACAGTGGTGTCAGGATGGGACAGAGGCGGCTGGCAGGGACACGAGGCAGGGAGAGAGAAGAGGCCGAGAGGAACATGGATGGCATACAGAGACTGGATCGGTAGGGACAAGGATGGCAGTAATGGGTTGAGACGGTAGTCAGGAACTAGAATAGTAGATTGGGATATAAACGGCAGACAGAGAGAGAAAAAAAAAACGGTAGACTGAGACAGGGACTCAAGCAGGAATATGGATGGCAGACTGATAGGAGTGTAGACTGGGACGAGGATGGCAAGCAGTGACAGACATCAGACAGGGACAGGGACGGCAAGCAGGGGAATAGTATCCTGGGGCATGAATGGAAGACAGGGACAGAAACAGTAGGCAGGGACAATGAAGGCAGGCAGAGACCGAGATGGTAGAGACAGGGATGAGAGGCAGGGAAACAGGGACACTGAGCCTCTGTGCGACAGGGGCGAGGAACGGCGAGGTACGCGAGACTGCAAGCGTTCAGAAAAGTGTTCACCGACGCTGTAAATATTCGACTCATTGCATAAACATGACATCAGAGTGTAGCTGGCTGGGGCGCTATGCACGACACGCCTCTGGGGGCCCCACACTGCTGCCCTGGCCATGGTTGCAGGCCCGCAGGAACATTGTAACGCAGGTGACCAAGGCTACGCTGCTACAATCAGTAGGGCTGCACACCGGGACATTAACATTATATATTCTTGTATCATCTAGTCAGCGGAAAGGTGACATAGTTCGTGGGCGCTACTGTAGGAGATCCCAAACTCGGCTTCTGCAAACACCCAGGGGTACACAAAGCGATTTCCAGGGGGTACATCTAGAGCTGTTAAAAAAAAAAAAAAAAAAAAATACATACACTAAACTATGTTAACTAACCATATTTCCTGTGATGATATGGAGAACTGAGAAAATATTCTCCATCGAACATGCACATCATTCTCAATTAAACTTGAATTGGCTGTCATCATTCAAATACTACGTTAATATCATCACACTGCTGAAGCAATGTGTTGGTGCTCACTTGCTTAATAAAATAATTATCTTTTCAATAATTCACCTACAACGAGTACAAGTACCATTGTACTAATGTATTGGTGTTAATTCGTAGCCTAGTTGCATAATAAGTAACTACGATTTCAAAAAATTTTACAATATTCAGTGAAAAAAAAAAAGCATATTAAATTAATTGTTAATGCTTACCGGTACTATTTTACCATGTCCAGTGTGAATTAAACATGTGTTACTGCTAGTTTCCTTATTAAAGTAATTTGAATGTCAACAATTTTACAGTAACCACTGTAGCATCATACGATAATAAATAACTTTAACTTAGTACCATTGCATATTCAGTCTCATTGTCGGGGTAGAGGACGATGATCCGATATTTTAAGGGGCATGCACTGTTGTCGACAGTGATGCAACTCTAGTTTACAGCTGAACAGTTATGAAGCCTTTACACAGTACTTTAATATTTTTGTTAGAATTCGAGGATTACAATATTGGGTTTCAAAAATCAGTGTTCACTGTCCTGCTGCTTAATTAAATGAATCATTGTGCATGTCCACACCTGTACCTGGCGAGAACCCCTGTGATGGAGTCTTGGCCACAGCTGGTGCCTGGTGTGTGTACAGTACACTCACTGTCAGTCACCCCTTTACACATCTATGGGTATAAACTAATTCCGAATTCCGAATCTCTTGAATATCACCAATCCATTCGCTTAGAATGGTGGTACTGGACATTAACGCCTTCAGGTGGTGGCACCGATATGATCAGGCAGTGAAGCTGCCCCGTTATACAAACTCCCATCAGTCCCCTCTCTGTCACACGGAAAAAGGATGATGGATTGTGAAACAAGGGCAATTTCGGTCTGCAGTCAACTGGGTTCTCATTCAGACGAGCCTGGGGTTACTACAACAACAACAACTACAACTCCCGTGGTTCTCGTGTAAAAACGTCGGCGGCAACAAGAGCGAGCGCGTGCACACACACACACAAACACACACACACACACACACACACACACACACACACACACACACACACACACACACACACACACACACACACACACACACACACACACACACACACACACACACACACAAATGAATATATATATATATATATATATATATATATATATATATATATATATATATATATATATATATATATATATATACATATATATATATATATATATATATATATATATATATATATATATATATATATATATATATATATATATATACTCGTATATACAAAGAATCATGCTATTAAATAGTTCAGTTATTTAACTCCTTGAAACTGGTAATGTCTTATGTAGTGTATTTTCACAATTTCCAGACGATTTACTCAACTCAGAAAGGATCTCAGCACATCAAAGTTATAGGTAATCCCTGAGGTTGTAAAGTCCCTTTAACCCGAATAAAAATTTCCTAAAGCAGCAAGACAATAACTGAACTGCGTCCTAGGAGTGAAAGAGTTGAATAGCTTACACTAGGTATGGCACAGTCTGGAGGAAGTATGAAGCAGGAGGTGGTGGCCAAGGGGTGTCTGAGGGGTCGACTGTTGTCTGAAGTGACGCAGGTTTGATCCCGGGCTGCGACAGAGAATAGTTGAATGTACTGAATTTCATGAAAACAAACTTTACTGATCTTCGACAAGGCCCACCAACACGACATATCAAAAATCAATCCCGCTAAGGCCAATACATCTACCCTAAATGAGACCACCCAGACATTTATTCAATATGGACGGTGTCTATTAGTGCCGAAATGGTAACATGTGAAGGTGTTAGACGCATAGGACATCTGGACCTAAGGGAACGGGCTGTTAAGCCTATGCCCAATGTCAGAGGGCATAGAAATAAAGTATGACCCCCCCACTGGACGATCATCCACTACAGCCTCTCGAGTATGCCAGCTTTTCAGTCAGTACTTAAATCGCACACCTGACCTATAGAAATACAGGTAGAAATCACAGTGCAAAAAATCACTGGGTACAACATGCTACATATATTGCTCTCAGCCTTACATGTGATTACTCAGAACCATGAGCAATAGTAATCTGTGGATAATATAAAATGTCGAGAGTAAATTTTCCACCTTACACCCACAGTTTAGAAATTTGGAAAATTCATATATGATCTTCTAATGTCATTTAACCTTAATTTATAGGTCATTAATAATGTCTGGTATTAGTCGCACTTTCTCAAATCAGTCAATATTGAATTACAGTGTTAGAATAGTGTGCCCGAAATAACACACCTGAAAATTTATAATGTTGAGAGTAATATCCAAACGACACAGGATAAGGCCTACTTGTATAACTGTGTGAAATATATACCGTACAGCATATAAAACCGAGTAACTTATATATGGATGTGGACTTTAAATCCTCCGAACTGTTTGGGAAAATACTTTGTGAAGTATTTATGACACAAGACAAGGCGGTGGTCAAGTGCCAAGGGTACGGGATACTGAGGGTAAGTAGAATCCCTTGTCATGGTAGGAAATTAGTGAGATTTATAAAAAAAAGGTTTAGCTGATCTTTTGTGCAATCCACCGACAAGTCACA
>NC_137028.1:13401660-13426660 GCF_032717465.1 Coenobita brevimanus | reverse complement strand
TTAATTCTAAGCCAAACGCCCGGGGTCATTTGTAACCTCGCTGCTTGCAGGAGGGTGTTTCTGAACTCATTACAGGAGGGTGTTTCTGAACTCAGTCAAATTTGTCTCCAGGGTACGTTAGAAATGCCGCATATCGCCAAGAAAGGATGAAACGCCGTCCTTCTTGCTGGCTTGATTTTCTTGCTGACCTTATGTATGCAGTCCCGCCAGAAATTATTCTTCCTTCAGGTGTTTTCGAACTAATGATGCGATATCTCAGCCCATTTGACTGTTGCTTATTAGTCTAGCAAGATACCTTTTGGTTTTGACACTGTTTCGAGACGGTGAAATGAAACCCAGACCGCAGCTGCGTTTCCAGTTCTTCAGCACCCTCCTTCCCTCCTGTGGCTGTGATGGGAAACGAGGAAGAAGAAGAAGAAGAAAGAGAGAGAGAGAAAAAAAAAAGTGTGATAACACGACTATTGAAGGAAAGTGGAAATTCGAGAAGTAGAAAGGTCGAGGAGTGAAAATAAGGAGGCCATCTTTTAATTACTGAACAGTTTTCCTTTTTATTAAGTTTTCCCTTTATTCATGCGGACGTCGTTATTGTCGAGTAACCCTGAATTTTGCTTTTTCGATCTAATAATTCTTGCGTTTATAATTTTTGTCATGGGTAACCATGCGCGCAATCTCTACAACTTCGAGAGGTAAACAAGCAATAAACTGTTGTACCGTACACCAGTGTCACGTAAGAAGTGGGAACGTACTGTAGGCTACATATCTGCGAAATGAGGGAATACATCATACCATGAGAGAGAGAGAGAGAGAGAGAGAGAGAGAGAGAGAGAGAGAGGTAAGGAGGGTGAGCTGTGGTGAGGGGTAGAGAGGAGGTGAGAGACACGAGCAAGCATAAATTATAGAAAACATGATAAAGCTGAGTGTGTTGGAAATCTTTGTTGAAAACTACAGGGTAGATAAGATGCGATACGTTCATTTAAATTACAATGAAAAACAAAAGGAAAGGGCAAAGAAAAGAGGAAGAAATTACAGAGAAATGGTGCAAGTTAAGAAATAGGCAAGGGTAAGAAATAAATAGATTGAGAGAGATCACGCACAGGGGAGAAGAGGAAAAAAGAGAAAGAATTTGCATAAAATCAATAGA
This sequence comes from Coenobita brevimanus, assembly GCF_032717465.1. Taxonomy (NCBI): domain Eukaryota; kingdom Metazoa; phylum Arthropoda; class Malacostraca; order Decapoda; family Coenobitidae; genus Coenobita; species Coenobita brevimanus. The sequence goes on along the minus strand of NC_137028.1, from coordinate 13,425,519 downwards.
AGATAGCGTATCCCTCCCTCCCTCCTTTCCTTTCCGTCCATCATCCCTCCCAGACTCCACACACACACACACACACACACACACACACACACACACACACACACACCTTTGGCTCTTCATTAAGTGCCTCTCTATCGGAAATCCGGGCAAAATTTATCCCCTCAAAATACATACTGATGAAGCAGCCTAGGACGCTGAATTATTTCAGTCTATGTTAAATATACCAGTGTGAGTGGTCCATCAATAGGCAATACGTTTCCCTTTCTTCCACGGTAAAGGAAAAGGGTTGAGAGGGGGAACTCGTTAGCGATTCATCTTTGGCGTCTTCGCATAAAAAAAACTGGGAGGTGGAAATTTAGATCCGGAAGGGGGAAAGGCTTGAAAAATTATGGTGATTTATGAAAACAAAAGCTGCCGAGAGCTCCGTTTTCCGTTGTGCTAGTGCTGCGCGGGTTTAGAAGAAAGTGGGATCTGACGGAGGCCCACGGCAGGTAAACAGTATGGTCGCGGCGCGCAGCCCCCTCGCTTGGGATATTGAGTACTTTCCACCAGTCTTGGGGTCTCTGCTGCTCCACAATTACATCTGGGTTTGATTAATGTGAAGTGCGTGAGGTACACATATCATAAATAGTCAAACATATCCCTTGTTGACGCCAAACTCTAATATCGGCGTCTCCCTGCTCTCTCTACTTCCTCCCCGCCATTATTCCCTCCCTCCCTCGCTTCCTTGAGTTTAAATGGTAAAGGGTAAGGGGGCCGAAGTTGGACCACCGTACGGAGATAATCTATACAAGGGGGAAGAGACGCCGGGTGCTGGGAGGGAAGCAGAGGAAAAATAGGCGAGAAATTCCGGTCCATCAGTCGACATTTGCTGAAAACCCACCTGTCGCGAGCAGTGTTGTCGAGGGGAGGGCTCTGGGCGGGTAGTGGAGTATCACCAGAGAGAGAGGGTGGGAGTGGGGGGAACTGAGAGAGGGAGCAGTAGGCAGTAGTAAGCGAGTGGAAAGGGGAAGGGAAGCACGGGAGTTGGCGAGGGGGGAAGGGGGAGCGATACCGTGAGGCAGGGGTGGCAGGTAGGGAGAAGTAGTAGGAATGAGAGGGAGAGGGTTGGATTCGGGTAGTATGGAGGTACCGGAAGGGAGGAGAGGGCGGAGGGTGCGGAGGGGAGGGAGCTTAGCATTGCTCATGCGTGACTCTCAGTGGGCGGAGGGACGGGAATCAAACACACACACACTCGCACACTCACTCAGTCGGCTACAGGCAGGAAAGGGGAGTGGAGTAGTGTCACATCTCTATGAGTATTGTAAACCATGGTTGTTAATGTATATCATAATACATTAAATAAAAATGAACTGCCTGAGGAACAAGGATCAGCTATAGATTTGCCCAAAACACAGATAATGAGAAAAAACGTCACTAAAATTTTAGTCCTGAAGCAGCAGGTCCGATAACCCCGCGTCCACCTTTGATGAAACCATTTTTTTTTTTTAAATCAGTGTTCAGGCTAACAGTACTGAGCCGTGTATAGCACTACAGCACGTGTAAAAAAAATAATAAAAAGGGAAAAATAAAACCGGAATAAAGAATGTGTGTTAACTGTTTTGTATAACTGTAGAGTAGCCTAAGCTTGAAGGGGAAGTACTGTAGAAAATGGACACGTGAAGGCGGAGTTAGCGCAAAGAGGAGGAGGATTGATGGTGGGCAGGTGTAGGTGGAATACTTGGGTTGTGAGGGCCGGGTCAAGGGTTGGCTGACTGCCTGGCTGCTGCACGCAGGGCTGCAGGTGGGTAGAGAAACCTTGCCTCAAATACATTTTTAAAAATTTGGAGTGTCTCCTCAGTTGTGCCTTTGTTAGACTGCGGAACCTTAGCGTCTAGCATACCGTTGTTTATGGGCTTTGTTTCCTTTATGTTGACCTGCTCACTTGGTAATTGGTATACTACTGTGTTAATAAAGTCTAGGTGTGTCGATCACAACGGAGGAGGATGGTGACCACAGTGCATGACCGCCTTCACCGCATCTGAAGTGGGAGAACACAACAGTTACAAAATGATAAAGTATATACAGACAGTTCATTCCTAGTCTAAGAATTATTTTTTCCATATAAGTGATGCATTATGCAATGCTACTGAAATATACTGCATAATCAGTTAATGTATTACATTCGGTACCGGTATGTGTTACATAACATACATCTTTGTGGTGTATCTTCACAACAGGTTACACTAACTTTTTTTTTTAATATTTCTCTTGATAACGGTCATTGGCTAAGAAGAAATACTGTTCTGCATATGGGAAACATGATTTAATTCTAAATTGCACTGGTGACGGTGAACAGTAAAAAGAAAAAGTTAAATAATAATGAGGCTGTAATTTCATTAAGAGTTTTAAATCTTCTCTTTTTATGCTCACAGCATTGTCAGCTTTACTGAATATTTCTTTGATATAAACTTAAATGAAGATATAATATAATTGTTTTTGAAATGGCATCAAGTACGATATATACTGGGTTCCTTCAGCTCCAGTGTCCTCATAACATAATTTATATTCTGAACACACACGTTTAAAGAAGTGAAAAGTTAAGGAAAAAGGGTATCGATCATGAATTTTAATGGCATGATTGTACCCTTGACCCCTGACTTACCTGCCCAAAAGAAGCTAAAGGGTTGTGGTAAGGATAAGGTCCTTCAACAGAGAAACTGAGAGGAATGGAGTGGTATATGCCTCTTCAGTATGCAGCCACCCTTGGCCTTGACCTTTAACTTTTCTTACCTAATAAGGCCACAAGGAATCAATAGAAAATGAACAACTTCTGCGCAGTGTTTGACATGTATGTGGAAAAACTTCAGCTTCGTTCTTAAAGATTTGGTAGTGGAGATACGGAATTCAGTTCTCTCGGTTAAGAGCGCTCAACCTTTTCTGTGAGACGGTCGAATATTATGTGTAACAGTGTTGTGTGTGGGGGGAGGGAGGAGAAGCACGAAAGTATGAATTGTGTAGGATGAGGTACAACATGAAAGACAAGAAGTATTGAGAGAGTGCAAAACCTACGCCTTGCGGTTGGACAAAAGGTTCATTTACACTATTAGTGGGCATCTGTGGTTTTGGTGTAGAGCAATTAAAAGTTACTGGACAATAATCGTGTAGACGTAATTAGTCTTCCCCGCTTGTGATGTACTGTTTATAGAGTGATTCATCACCTTGCTTCGAAACTGGTGAGCAGCGTGGTATACACCACAGACGCCAGCTGTTCATGTGGATGGATATTAAGGCCGAATATCTGACTTGCCCTGTGCCCATGACCACGGAGCGATTGCTTTCAAAATCGAGTCAGTTCATTCTTATCTAATCCTCCATTTTTTTTTTTTTCATATCGGATCAAATTGTTTAAGCTGAAAATACCCTATGACCTTGACCTTTGAGCTGTTGCTCTGAAAATTCTTTCAGGCTTAACCTTAGATGTTTCCACCAAGTTCGATCCAAATTGAATCAGACCTGTATAACTCTGGAGGCAGAACCTTCGACCATGGCCTGTGATTTTACCCCTCAGCTCTTGTTCTCAGAAGCGAATGAACTTCCAATCCATGAATTTTTACACCTCCGACCAAAAAAATTATCACATGTTCCTCTAATGGTCCTAAATCATTCAGGCAACTTTGGTGTAGTTCTATCCAATAATTTTTCCCCTTAATCTTGCTGACAGAGACAAAAAGACAAACTGGACCTCGCGATGCGTGCGTGGGTGTAAAAACTGAGCTTAGTGGCACGATATGCTTTATTCAGGAAAGCATAAAATTGTGCTTAGTGGTATATATATTTACTGTTGTGTGTGTGTGTGTGTGTGTGTGTGTGTGTGTGTGTGTGTGTGTGTGTTAGAGGCAAACTGTGAAATCAGAGGTTTGGTGACATGACGAGTCAGTTTCATTAATAAGGTTAACTTGGGTTGGGCTAATATAAGTTAGGATAATTTAGGCTGAGTTTGGTTAGGCTGGGATAATCCAAGCTAAGTTTAGGTTAGGCTAGGTTAATTTATATTAATATTTAGTTAACATACGCTAATTGCACCCTTAATTTGCCAAAATTAACCTACCTATCACAAATAAGCCTTAATTTAAAATAACATAACGTAACCCAGCTAATTACCTCAGCCTGAGCCTACCTCAGCCGAAAGTAACTTAGCCTAAATTATCTCAGTCTAACCTCATTTCACGACCTGACTAGCAATTTCACGTAATGATTTATTTCACAATCTGCTTATAACTCTCTCTCTCTCTCTCTCTCTCTCTCTCTCTCTCACACACACACACACACACACACACACACACACACACACACACACACACACACACACACACACACACACACACACACACACACACACACACACACACAAAACTTTACAGGCACAATCCGGTTGGAGCATCGTAACCCACTAAACTACCAGGCGTCCTCTGATTATATGGTTACCACCCAATGTACAGCAGTATAAAGTTCCCTAGAAGAGAGGATAACTGCAGTAGGCTAGTCAGCTTATGCTAGTTATCTCCAATTAGCTTATGTAAAGTACTAGAATAAGCCAAGGATAACAAAGAAAAACGCTCTCCCCCATGCACCAATCCCTACAGCTGAACTGGGAAGAAAAAGCCAGGAGCACCACGCAGTACAGAAAAGCTGGCGTAGACATTTAATAGGAAAGTGCGAAATAGAAAAGAGGCTATCGGGGTGAAACCTGAAAAGGAAAAATAATGAATTAGTATTAGTCATTAGGAGAATTTTTTTTTCTCTATTATATATCAAACCCTCACGTGCCATATGTTTATCTAGCCAATGCTTGAAACTGTCAGTGGAAGGGGCAGCAACTACTTCACCGGGTAGCTTATTCCATTCGTCTACTGCTGTATTGCCAAACTGATTTTTACCTGTTTGCTTACTAAAACAGAATTTATCTAGTTTGAAAACCATTGCATCTAGTTCTATCCTGGCTATTAACTTTAAGTACCTTGCTAATACCTCCCTTATTTATTCCCTCCACTCACTGAAACACCTCATTTAAGTATCCCCATAATTTACGCCTTTCTAGTGGGTGTAAATTTATTCTTTTCAGTCTGTCTTCACATGAAAGGTTCTGAACATCATGTATCATTTTTTCATTCTTCTCTGTACATTTTCTAACGAATATGTATCCACTCTATAGTACTGACACAAAAATTGCAGTGCATAATCTAAATGTGGCCTTACTTATGCTAAATAAAGTTACAGTATTACTTTAGATGTTCTATTGCTCACACTTGGTAAAAAAAAAAAAATCCTTGGATCCTAGTTGCTTCACTTCTCGCATTAATACGCCGTTGCTTAGGTTTGAGGTCTTTACTAGATCTCTATCGCATTCTGATTTAATAATTTCTTTATTTTCTAAATTGTATTTTATATATCCGATGGTGTTGCCAACGTCAAGTACTTAACATTTTTCTGCGTTAAATTCTATTTGCTAATCTTTAGACCATTTGTGCAATATATCGAGGTCTTTTTGTTGGTTAGGACAGCCGTCAGTTGAGTTAATGATACGCCCTATTTTTGTGTAATCAGCAAATTTGCAAATGTTGCTTGTGAGTATATATATATATATATATATATATATATATATATATATATATATATATATATATATATATATCTATATACCTAGGCTGCTTCCCCCAAGGAAAGGGAGGTAGCCGAGACAGGACGACTCACTCTCCATTTACTCATCCATTCAAACACATTCATTCGCATCTTAGCCCCAAAGGGGAGAACGGACAGATCCTCACCGCATCACACCGCACAAGGGTCAACTGCGCAATGCAAGCAGTGACATCCACAGCAGGGCCCGACAGCAGAACTGGTTTACCCCTGCCACATCATAACAGACCCATCCCCTTACCCGCACCTGACCTGACTAGCTGATCAGACCAAATGCGGGAGAATATCCCCCTCAGGGCTGCGTCATCACTTATTCATTCACAATTTCTCTCCATTTATTTCTGTCACGCACAGCCACTCTTCCTTGCTCAACAGACATCCCTCTCGCATCCAGCGCTCTCTTCACACTGTCCATCCATCCTATTCGTGGTCTTCCTCTCAGTCTTACACCTCTCACATCAGATCTAGTTATCTTTTTCACCAATCGATCATTATCCATTCTCTCCATATGCCCAAACCATTGCAACACCCTCTGCTCAACTCTACCAGCCATCTCCCGAACAACTCCAGTTCTCCTTCGCACTTCATCATTTCGCACTCGATCCATACGCGTCACTCCACACATACTCCTCAGACATCTCATCTCCATTACATTCAAACTTTTCCTCTCTGCTACACCCATATTCCATGTTTCAGCCCCATATAATGCAGTCGGTACCACAACACCCTCATACAGCCTTCTCTTTACATCCATTCTAAGCGAACGACATTTAAACACTTTTTTCATTCCTCCCAGCACCTTTCCTACTTCATTTATTCTAAACTTCACTTCTGCATCTATTCTTCCATCCACAGCAACATGTGACCCTAGATATTTATAACAATCTACCTCCTCAAGCAACTCACCATTCAAAACTATATTCATCCCCCTACCATCTATCAACCTCGTACACTTCATCGCTTTACTCTTATTCTCATTTACTTTCAATTTCCTCCTTTCACACACCCTTCCAAACTCCTCTACCAACTGTCTCAATCTCTTCTCTGAATCAGTACTGAGTACTGAGTACTGATCCCTGAGGGACATTGCAAGTTTTCTAATCCCCAGTCCGACTGACTGCCATTTATTAGAACTCTGCTTTCGTCCCCTCACCCAGGATTCTATTCATTTTAAGATGCCACCGTCTGTACCATGAGCTCTAACCTACCTAACTAACCTTTCGTGTGGGATCCTGTCAAAAGCTATACTAAAGTCCAAATAATTTATAGAGTAAGCTTTATAGCTATTTACTGCCTCATAGTCCTCCGAGAAGAATGATAAGCTTGTAAGGCGGGATCGTCCTTGCATGAATCCGTGCTGACTTTCATTTATCTCATTAAGACTTTGTGTTTCTAATTTTAATTGTTATAATACAGTCTAGCATTTTTCGTACTATTGACGTTAGACATATCGGACGATAATTCGATGCACCTGATTTATCACCTTTTTAAAATTGGGTACTACATTTGCGGTCTTTCACGCCTCTAAAGCCCCTAAATATGGTGGAAAGTGGCTGACATAGTTCTTCCTCGGTGTCCTTTATAATTCTTGCATATAAATGGTCCGGATCTGGCGATTTCTGAGGCTTTAATATCTTTTTCTTTCAATACTTTCTCCTCATTAATGGTTATTTTACTACGAATGCTGTCCGTTACCGTCATCGTAAATATTTGTTGCTTGAGGGATCAGGTCTAGATTTTTCTTAGTAAATATTGATACGAAATTGCTGTTGAGGAAGGAGTACATTTTCTTGTCTTCACAGGAAATGTTACTTTATTCTCTTCTGAGAGGTCGTATCCTATCTTCATTATTTGTATGGTACATTTGATGAAACCCCCTTTATTTTATTTTTTTTTTCCCCGAGCAATCTTAACTTCATAACCACTCTTTGCTTTCCGTATGTCCCTCTTTACTTCCCTATTCAATATCGCGTACCAGTTACGGAAGTATTCCTCTCCTCTTTTTATTTTTCTACATATTCCTTTCCTTTGGGCAATGAAAGATTTTAATCTGTTGTTTAACCACCACCTCGGTTCTGAATTATTCGTTATAAACTCTTTTGAAGGGATATATCTATCCTGGCCCCGGTGTTTATTATTCACTATCTCAACATAGTTCTCACTGACCAAACGGCTGCTTGGTACAGGACCTGAACTACATCCCAACCTATATCCTGTCCTTCACCTATGACTTGAGCTTCCTCATTGATCTGACGCACATACCCACCCATTTCTTTCCCTCACCTGTGACCAGTGCTTCCCCGGTGACCTGACTCCCTCAAGTAGCCTAACCAGTCTGTCCATCGATTTTTGTTCTGGAGTAAGCTCTTAATTCATCAAAGTCTTCTAGACGAAAATTAGGAACGGTCGAGCGGTTTTCAGTAGAAGAGACATCCCAAATAAATCTGAACTTAATTTCTGCACGATCGCTATTACCGAGTTGTCCGCCAGCTATATCACTGATGACGTTTTCTTTAATACCGGTAGATAAAAACCAAATCTAGTGTATTAATACCTCTAGTGGGCTCCTTGATATACCGATAAAGGAAATTATCCTGTATTACCACTAGAAATTCCTCTGACTCTGCATCCCTTGTCTGATTTCACCAATTTATCCTTGGCAGCTTGGGGGACTTGTGGAAATCGTCCGTCACCAGGTGTCTCTCACTGTTAACAGCTTCAGTGTCCCGAGTGCGTGTTCAGTTACCGTGATTTTTCTTTGTTTATGTGAGAACATGGGTGTGGCAAATTACCATCATACATTACTGAAGTAATGAAAAAGCTTCGCAACAAAACATAACAGAGGATATTACATTGCTCTAGTTGTTTTATTTCCCCGAAAATGAAGCTCAAATTTTGAAAACCTGACACTTATAGATTTTCTTTTCGTAATTTTTAATGAAGCTGCTACAAATCTGAGTTAACTCTTACCTCCTGAAATGTTCGATGTATTCTGTAGTTTTAGCCAAACGCTTGTTTGTGTCAGTCTCTCTTTTGGCGGAAATTTATTGATGTATTAAATTACATGACATCAGCCGTCCGAGCTCAGAGATTGTCCCAGTTCCAATATTTGATATGACTTATTACTGAGAAGACGCGCTACCACACTTTCAAAGAAGTCATAATCGAATCTTGGAACGGGGACTCTTTCTGAGCTCGGATGACTGATGATGAATAATTTAATAAGGTACATCATCATTAAATTTTCGCCAAAAGAGAGACTGACACAAACAAAACAAGTGCTTGGCTAAACCTACAGAATAAATCGAACATTTCAAGAGGCAAGATTTTACTCAGATTTGTAGTAGCTTCAATAAAAACGACGGAGAGAAATATATGTCAGGTTTTCATAATTCGGACTTCGTTTTCGGTGAAGTAAAACAATGAGAGCAATGTATTCTCTGTTACATTTTTACCTCGCCCGGACGGAATCCGCGAGGAATTGTTTTTGGTCGAGTTTGTTTGTTTCTTTGTTTGTTAACAACATTACGGAAAAACGGCTGAATGAAATCACATGAAACTTTCAGGATATATGGGCACTAGTCCCAAGAAGAAAGGATTGAATTTTAGAGGTAATCGAGTGACCTTGAAAGGTCAAAATGTAGGTCATGGATTTTCAGAGGGCTATAACTTGAAACTGGCTGAGGATAGAGATAATTACTATTATCAACATGCAGGAACTCCCATATGGGCTTTCATTTGTCACCAAGGCCTTTGACCTAGACCTAGAGTGATCTTGAAGTCAAGCTCAAGGTCACGGATATTCAGGAGGCTATAACTCGAAACTGGTAACACATAGATATTTATTATTATCATCATACAGGAAGTCCCACACGGACTTTTAGTTGGTACCATGACCTTTGACCTTAGGTGTGGTAAGTACGAGGCAACGAGTATGGTAACTGTAGTAATAGTGCTGTGACTGTAAGGGTAACGTGTGGTAACTAGTAGTAAATGTGGTGACTAAAAGTAACGTTGCCACTGTAATAGTTCTATGGTGACTTATAGTAAGTATGGTGTCTATAATAGTAGTGTGATGACTAGTAGTAGGTAAGTATGGTGACTATAGTCACGGCGCGCGAGTCTGAATGTGTCATTATGGTGCCCTTGCAACCCACCCGTTAACTGTGCGTCCGATTCCGTGTATATGATACGTGTGTGATTCGTGTATAATATGTTCATGTATAATAATATTCGTGTATAATATATTCGTATATAAAAATATGATTTGTGTATAATACGAAATCGGACTCACTGTTGAATAGTAAGTTGCCAGAGTATGATAATGACACCTTCACACCTGCCCGCTGCGACTATAGGTGTGTGGTGACAGTAGTTGTAGTCGTAGTAGTAGTAGTAGTAGTAATTATTGTGACTCTGGAAATACAGTAAGTGAAGTGACTCTAGTACGGTAGTAAGTGTGATCAATAGCTCGAATTAAAATTATCATTAACACTGTACCATAAACAATATTTCAATAATAAGAGGAAGAAGCGCCCACAGAGCCCAACACCCGCTTCCGACAACTGGGCTGATGGCCGACTATTTGGCTTTGTTGTGTGATCTTGATCATTCATTGACTGTTCTCAGAATTGAATCCCACTGCTCTTGCCTGACCCCTAACAGTTCCACTGTGTTTAGTTTCAACTAAGAGCATAAAAGGATTGACCTATTCCTGCGACCATGACCACGATTGTCCTCAGAAATGGTCTTTAATTCTGTCCTTTATCTTAAACAATTCCACAAAGATTGGTCTAAATTGGATATAAACTTTGATTTTTTATGTTATTCTATAACACAATAGGTTTACTCACAGGCTGATCATCAACACTTCCAGCAAGTTTGGTTAAAAATGGATGAAATCTTTTTGTCATAGGTACACACAGGCGTCGAACTTTGACGATGCTCTACGACGTTGACCTTTTGTGCCTATTATCAAAATTGAATTGCTTCATTCTTGCCTTACCCTCAACCCTTCCCGCAAGTTTGGTCTAAATCGGATAAAAACTGCTAAAGTTGACCTTGCCTTGTGACGTTTACTTGGCGTGTTGCTCTCAAACCCTTAAATATGCTCCCTGATTGACCCTTAACCCCTGCAAAAAGTTTCCCTAAAATCAGATTTAAATTATTTGAGTTATTTTGTTAACAAACACATACACGGGTCGAATTTTGACCTTGCACTTTGACTTTGAAATACTGAGTATTCTCAAAGTTTAAGCACTTCACATAACTCAACCTTTCCTCCGAGGTTTTTCTAAAATGGATAAACTCTGTTTAATTTGATTTTACTACGTCAGTTTTTGACCTAGCCATGTGACCTTGACCTTTGACCAGATGTTTTGAAAACAACAAGTTTACCTATTGGCGAACCTTCAACCCTTCCATCAACCTTGCTTAGAATCGGATAAAAAAAAACTGAGTTACCTTGTTCATGTTCGCGCGCGCGCGCACACACACGCACGCACGCACGCACACACACACACACACACACACACACACACACACACACACACACACACACACACACACACACACACACACACACACACACACACACACACACACACACACACACAGAGGCTAATCAAAACGTAACACCCGCTCGTGCTTCGGGAGTCTCAGGTATAGTGAGAGGAATGCAACGTACAAAAATATAAAAGCATATGAAGAAAATGAGTAGCTAAGACAATATTGACAGAGGAGGGTGAAAGAACTGCAATAAAAGAAGAAATCTGTGTTGTTAATTGAAGGAAAGTAGACTGAAGGAAAGGAGTTAATGAAACGAATATGGCAAGGAGAAAGACAATTGGGTTAAATAGTAATTAAGGAGGAGATGAGATGGTAGTGATAGACAGAAGAAGAAGAAAACCTCCACCAACAACAACGACCCTAACAACAACTATAACAGGAGGAGGAGGTGGAGGAGGAGGAGGATGGGAGGAGGAGGAGGTGACAACGACGAGGAGAAGGAGGAGGAGGAGGATGGGAGGAGGAGGAGGTGACAACGACGAGGAGAAGGAGGAGGAGGAGGAGGAGGAAAATGAGTAATAAGAGGAGATTATGGAAAATAAAGAAATGGAGACAACAGCGAAGAAAACTAAGTAGAGGTAGAGGAGGAGGAGTATTAAGAAGAGAGAAATAAGAGGAGCACTAGGAAAAGTGAAGGAAGAGAAGATTGTGGAGAGAGAGAGAGAGAGAGAGAGAGAGAGAGAGAGAGAGAGAGAGAGAGAGAGAGAGAGAGAGAGAGAGTCCCCTGTCTAGTTCCTAAAAGGCCCCCTCGCCTGGCTCTGTTTACAATGGAGTTTTTTTCCTCAAGATTGGAGCAGTTCACTTCACTCCTCAATTAAAGACAGCTTGGGACCCACTCCACCTCCTCCTCCTTCTCTCTCTCTCTCTCTCTCTCTCTCTCTCTCTCTCTCTCTCTCTCTCTCTCTCTTTCTCGTTCGTTCGCCTCTTTGTCCTTCAGTTCGTTATCTATCCTCTCACACTCTTTTTCTTTCTTCTGATTTTTTACCCTGTCCTCTTCCTTCAGACTTTTCTATTTATCCCTCCTCTCCCTCCTCCTCCTCCTCCTCCTCCTCCTCCTCTCCACTTCTCTCAGTTGCCGCTTTCTTTTTACTATTCATTCCATCTTCTTTCCTGTCTCCTCTAAACACTCACTTCCTTTCAGTCTTGTTTTTCTTTGATTGTCAGTCCAGATGCATTCTCTCTCTCTCTCTCTCTCTCTCTCTCTCTCTCTCTCTCTCTCTCTCTCTCTCTCTCTTTCTCAATACTCTTTATCAGATCACCATTTCTTCCCTCGTAGTATTTCATTCTTCCTCTGTTTGGCTTCACTTATGATCTGTTCTTGTAGTCCATTATTTGATTCCCATTAGTTCACTGGTCTCTCTTTCCCGTCTCCTTTCAATGCCTCCTCCATCATTCTCTCCTCCTCTCCTGTCAGTTCTTCTCCATCTTAATAATGCACTGTCTTTTAACTTCATTTTTCTCCTCTTTTGATTCTGTCCTTCTCTCCTTTTTTCACTCTGATCTCTCTTTTTGTGTGTGTGTGTGTGTGTGTGTGTGTGTGTGTGTGTGTGTGTGTGTGTGTGTGTGTGTGTGTGTGTGTGTGTGTGTGTTTCACCTGTTCTGCCCTTCCCTCATTCTTACATCATTTCCCCAGTTTCCTACGTTATAATATCTTTCATTTTAATCTTGCCCTTTTAACATGTACTGAGATTCTCGCAATTTCTTTAATCTTATACACAATTAAAATCAGTGAGAGTAAGAGAGATGTGAGAGAATCAAAGAACGAAGACAAAGAGAAAAGACTAAAGTTATAATGAGTGAAGCGAAGAATAAAGGGACGTAAAGAAAGTGGGAAAAATAAAACTGATAGGAAGTGTAATTGGAAGACGAAATTAGCTGAAGGAGAGAAGAGCGAGGGAATGGAAGTGAACGAGAAATTAGTGAAATTACGGGTGGCTAGACCAAACAAGGGATTACAGGCAGTCAGTGCGTGGTTAGATAGAATGGGAGTCGCGTGAAAGTTAGAGTTAGTGAGCGGCAGGCAAATTAAAGCAAGTGAACGGCAGGAGAATTAAGAGTGAGCCCCGGGAAAATTAGGGTTAGTTGGTAGGCGACGTTAGAGGCACTGAGTTGTTGGATAATTTGAAGACAGTAAGCCACGGGAAAGTTAGAGCTGGTGTACCCCGGAAAAGAGAGAAAAAGTGAGCTGTGGGAAAGTTAGAGCCAGTAAACCGCTGTAAAGTTAGAGCCAGTAAGCTGCGGGAAACTTAGAGCCAGTGAGCCGCGGGAAGATTAGGAAAAGTGAGCTGTGGGAAAGTTACGAGTCAGAGAGCTGTCTGAAAATTAGAGCCAGTGTGAGCCTGGGAGATTAGAGCGAGTGGTCAGACAAAGAGGTGTTAGTCAAATGAGGGATGAAAGAGAGTCAGTGGGTGGTTAAAATGAGTGAGACAAGTAGAAAGTTAGAGCCAGTGAGCAGCGGGGAAAGTTAGAGTGAACCAGGGGGAAAATTTGCGTCAATGGACTTTGGAATATTAGAGTCAGTGGGTGGGCGAGGTTAGAGCCAGTTAAATGTGTGAAAATTAGAGCCAGTGGGCCGCGAGAAATTAATAGCCAGTGTGCGAATAGTCAAATAAAAAGGAGAAAACCATATGAGGAATTAGAGCGACCTAGAGCTTGGTTTGTGTGAGTGAGCAAGCCAAATGAAAAGTTAGAGCCAATGAGCTGCGGGAAATTTAGAGTCAGTGTGAGCGAGGGAGGTTAGAGCGAGTGGTCAGATAAAAAGGAGTAAATCTAATGAGAAAGTTCGCGAGACGAGGCACAACAATATGGCGTTCTCTCTTTATTAATAATTTCCTCGCGGACCGACGACTCCGGAATAGATTTTATTGAATACCTGGACGGCCAGTCTGTCTCATCTCCATACCAGACAAACTTAAATGATTTTGCAATTTCGGTGAAGAGGATGGAAGGGAGAGGTAGGAGTTGAAAAAAAAAAAAAAAAATGGATGTGACAAAGAGATGAGATGAACATGTGGAAGCAGTGAGGTAGGGAGATGACTTTTTTTTTTTTTTTTTTTTTTTTTTTAGTGTATCCTTGTTACTACCAGACGATTTTTTCTGGCTCAGGAGATCCTCATCATGGCAAAAGAATTAACGGAGCTGTATGTACCTCCTCCGGTTCGAAAAAAAATTGGAAGCAAAATAAAATCGTCTGCAGGAAGCAACAATGAACTAAAAAGAAAAAAAAAAAGAATGTTATCGAAAGAAGTAGGTACAGTAAACGAATAAGTAGTAGATGTGGAATATCTTGAGTGCCGTATACACTTATCATTGTGTAGTGGCTTCATATTATATTCATGCCTCATTTCAGGACATTTTTCAACTCACTAGCGACATGCACTTTATGAATTATTTATCATAATTCCCATCATCATACGGTCACTAAAAACTGTTTAACAGTGACAAAAAACTTGACTTTTATTGCTGGTAATGACAGACAATTATATTCAGAGTAGGGGTGGATTCTCGTCGTCTGAGGTTAAGGACATGAGGTATGTTGAGTGCTGAGCAATAATTTCTTTACGTTTCTGGACTTCCCAGATCCCAAACGGGATCGAGGCGTCTGGCAATAGATAGATAGAGACTAACTTCGATCTCTCCTGCGTTCCATAATTCCTTTAACAGGACGGCATCTTTTTCATTTTATCAAGCTATCATCAAACATTTATACTCCACTGCAATAATGAAAGAGTTAATTAAGGTTATATTTAACCTTTTGGGTTCAAAAATTAAATAAAATCGTCTCAAGATAATATGAATATATTTAAGAGAAAGTTCTCTTTGCGAAAGGGTTAACGTTGTCATAGCCATTGTATTATACCACTTTATTCCCGTCCCCTTGGACTTGTAACATATTCTTCCCTGATTCCTACTTAGTCTCTCCCCTCCTCATTCTTCCTGTCTTTTTCATCTTAGCAGTTGTCTTCCCCCTTCTCTCCTCTCCTTTCTTCTTTCCTTCGTTTCGCCCTTCAGTGGCTCTTATACTCTTTCGTCCGCTACTTCTTTCCCTTATTTCGGCTCACAATGACCGCTGAGAAAGAGGGACGAACACTAAGTACGGAGCGAAAGTTAGGGAAGAGGGAGAGGAAAAATTATTGGAGCAGATCGGGTTGATAAATTACAAATGATGCAGTGTAGAGAGGGAAGGTGTAAGAGGGAGGAAGGAGAGAGTACCTGGAAGAGTTAAAGGCCTTGTTGGAAGAGGCAGGGAAGAGGATGGAAGGAAAAGAATGAAGGAGTTGGATGGTGAGGAAGAAGACGATAAAAGTGAAGCGCAAGAAGAGGAAGATTAATAAAGAGGAGTACAAGGAAGAGCTGGGTATGGGTGACAGTGAGATTTGGAAGGGTAAAGGAAAGAGAATTTTATCTAAGAGGGTTGCAGAGCTGTGGACTGTGAGGAAATTAAGAGTACAAAGAAGAGTTGGACTAGGGACAGAAACGCATGAAGAGAAGGGGACAGGGGGTGTAGAGAAACGGGCAGCGTGTGAAAGAAAGGAATAAGAGGGTATAGGACTGGCATTCGTAGCTTAAAGGACTGTCGGGTTCGGAACTGAGAGGGAAGTAAGATGTAGAGCTGAGGATGGGAAGAGAGTGAGGGGGAGTGATTAGAATGTAAAGCAACGCTAATGATATAAGAGATACACGGGATTAAGAAGAGGGACTGAGAGATAGAAGGGAGTGCTTAGGGTATAAAGAGGAAAGTTATGTACCAGGTTATGAGGGAAAATGGAAACAGTTGGGGATAAGAATGTAGGGAGGAAGGAGCTGGGTAATGGCAGAGGAGTTTGAGGACTGGAAAAACTATGGATCACGACGCAGGGTAAAATAGGGAATATTAGCGGGAGAGAGAGAGAGAGAGAGAGAGAGTTAAGAAGGGAAGCTGTGGGAAGGGGGAAATGGAAGTGGGAGGGGAGAACGACGGGGAGGAAGGGAGACTGAAGGAAGAGCAGGGAAGAGTGAAGGGTAACGAAGAGGGAAGTAAAGCCGACAGTGGAGGGTGTATGGATAAAGTTCGAAGGGTGGAGGGCAAGGGCCAGGATAGGACAGTGGAGGGAGAGGGAGGGTGAACTGTGGAATGTGAAGGGAAAAGTGGATAGCTGATGGATATAATGGAAGAAAGCTAAAAGGAGACGTGAAGGGGAGATCGGAGGGTGAGTGATCACGGTAGGGGAGAGAAAGATGAGAAAGAAGGGGCTGGGAGAGAAGAAAAAGAATGTGGGAGACTGTGGGGGATGAGAGGAAACTTGGGAGTAGGTAAGAGCGAAAAGGGAAAATGTGGAAAGTAGGTGAGTATGGTGGAGGACAAGGAGGAAGAAAGGTAAGAAAAGGGAAAAGGAGAAGGGGGAAGAGGGAAGAGTAAAGTGAGGGGGCAGAGTGAAAAAGTACAATAATGATGGGGAAGAGAGAAGAGTAGAGTGAGGGAGTGAGAGAAGAAGTGAAAAAAGTGGAATGTATGTGGGAGAGGTGGATCCCATGGAGGGGTGAGAGGGAAGGAGTGAGAAAGAGGAAAGCTCAGGGAAGAGGAGGACCTGGAAGGGGCGAGAGGGGAGAATTGACTGGGGAGAGGGGTTGGAAGAGAGGAGAGATGAGGGTATGTGGAAGCGGTGGGATGCCAAGGATGGGGTAGGAGTCGGAAGGGGGAATGGTAGTAGTATAAGGTGATGCTAGGGAAGGGGGAGAGGTGAGAAAGAGGGATAATGGAGGGTGGATAGATGAGGTGGGAAGCCAAGGTGGGGGAAGGAGTGGAAAAGAGGTGTGAAGGGAGGACAATCGGATAAGGTGGTTGACTAAGGAGAGAGGGGTTGAGAAAGTGGGGAAAGTGGAATATGTGCAAATGCAGTGGGGTGCCAGGAGGGGGGAAGGGTGGGAAGGAGGAAGGGTAAAGGATAGTTGGATAAGGCGGGCGGACTTTGCAAGGGGGAGGTGTTGAGAAAGAGGGGAGAGTGAAGAGTGTGAGGATGCGGTGGGGTGCCAAGAAGGGGGTGAGGGTAGGGGGAGGGGTGCAGTAAATCAGGCCGGGGTGCGGAGTGGCGGGAGTGGGACCGATGACAGACCCGTGATAACAGACGACCCTCATAGATTACTCCTGAAATACTCCCTCCGCAGCCCTCATCCCTTTCCTCCTCGCCTCTTTTCTCCTCCTTCTCCTCCTCCTCCTCTTCGTACCTCCCTCTTCTCTTACTCTCCTTTCCTCCTTCCACATCATTGTCTCTTCTCACCCTCTTTCATCTTTTCTTTCTTTTCCTCTCCACTACTTGTTTTCTCCTTAGCACCCACTTTGTTTTTCCTCATTTCCCCCCTCTTTTCTCCTCCTTCCATCTTCTCTTTTCACCAGTCTTTCTTCTCCTGTACTTTACTCTCCTCTCCTCTCCTCTCCTCAATTTTTCTCTCTTCCTTCCACCTCTCCTCACTTCTCATGTATTGAGGGTTGTTCTAATGATGTCTATGTTGTTGTTGTTGTTTTGTTGTTATTCTCATTGTTATTAATAATAAATAAAGGTTAGTGATGACAATAACAAAAACTGACGAATATCCTCCTCATCATGAACCCCTTCAGTCCCGGATGTCACTGGTGAGCGATACCTGGAGTACAAAAAAGGCGCCATAGAACTGAAGGGCTAAAATGATTGGTGCATTTCCACAAAGAATGTTTCCCCATTTTCACCAGTGTCATCCTCCTCACCTCCTTTCTCTCCCGCTTCTCTCTCCTTCCCCTCACATCCTCTTCCTCCTCTTGGTACATCCATATATATATATATATATATATATATATATATATATATATATATATAATATTTTTTAATGTGAGGAAGAAGGAACCAAAGGCAACGAGCCTGCAAAACTATTCCTTCCAAGAGAAAAACAAAATATAAGAGAGAGCCAAATTCAAGATCCGATCATTTCCAGATGCCTGGACACACTGCGTTTGAAAAACTGGAGATCATAGGAAGTAGGAAGTACAGACAGAGGGAGACAGTTCCAGAGTTGACCTGTTGCATAAATGAAGGACTGGGAGTAACGGTTAACTCTTGCATTAGAGAGTTGGACAGAAAAGGGATGAGAGTTTGCTGCTAGACGGGTGCTACACGCCCGTCGTTGGAGTGGAGGAATGCATGCAGACAGTTCAGAGGAGCAGTGACCATTGAAGTAGCGATAGAAAAGAGATAAAGATGCAACAGTGCGGCGAAGAGACAAAGGTTGAAGGGAGTCAGTAAGAGGAGGAGAGTTAATGAGGCGAAAAGCCTCTGACTCCACCCTATTGAGAAGAGCTGTATGTGGGGAGCCTCCCCACACATGAGAGTTGTACTCTACACAGGGGCGGATAAAACCCCTGTATAGAGTCAACAATTGTGCAGGGGTAAAGAAGGAACGGAGTCGGCTTAGCACACCCAATCTCTTGGAAGCAGATTTTACAAGAGATGTAATATGATCTTTCCAAGACAAGTCCCGAGTAAATGAAACACCAAGCATGTTCAAGGATGATGCAGGATTAAGCTGAATATTATCAAACATTAGTGGGTATACCTGTGGAAGATTTTGTCGGGTTGATAGGTGCAAAAACTGAGTCTTTGATGCATTAAAAACAACAAGATTATTTTTACCCCAGTTAGAGATATGAGCCAAGTCAGACATTAGGTGTGCCATAGCCTCATCCCTTGTTTGTTGAAGTAACTGCTGAGATGGACGTTGCGGGATTCGAATGGAAAGGTGAAGGGTGGAGTCATCAGCGTATGAGTGGATAGGGTTAGATGTACAGCTTAGAAGATCATTGATGAATAAAAGGAAGAGAGTTGGTGATAGGACAGAGCCCTGAGGAACACCACTGTTAATAGATCTAGGAGAAGAACGATGGCCGTTTACAACAGCGGCTATAGAACGACCAGAAAGGAAGCTAGCGATGAAGGCACAGATAGAAGGATAGAAACCGTAAGAGGGCAGTTTGGAAAGTAAAGATTTATGCCAGACTCGATCGAAAGCCTTTGAGATGTCAAGTTCAATGGCAAAGCTTTCGCCAAAGTCCCGAAAGGAGGATGAGCAGGAGTCTGAAAGGTAGGTGAGAAGATCGCCTGTGGAGCGTCCCTGACGGAACCCATACTGACGATCAGAAAGAAGGTTGTGATAGGAAAGATGCTTTAAAATTTTTCTATTAAGAACAGACTCGAAAACTTTTTAGATACAGGATGTTAAAGCAATTGGATGATAGTTAGAGGGTTGGGAATGGTCACCCTTCTTTGGTACTGGCTGAATGAGAGCAAACTTCCAGCAAGAAGGAAAGGTACAAGTTGACAGACAAAGGCAAAAGAGTTTGCCTAGGCAGGGTGTAAGCACAGAAGCACAGTTCTTGAAGACAACAGGAGGGACTCCATCAGGCCCGTATGCCTTATTAGTATTGAGGCCTGTGACAGCAGAAAATACATCAGCTGAAGAAATTTTAATGTAAGCCATGAAGAAGTCAGAGGGGGGAAGTGATGGAGGAACAGCACCGGAATCGTCTAAGGTGGAATTGGAGGAGAAAGTCTGAGCGAAGAGATCTGCTTTATCAGTAGAAGAAATAGCTACAGAGCCATCAGAGTAGAAAAGAGGAGGGAAGGATGATGAGGTAAAATTGTTAGAAAGGTTTTTGGCAAGGTGCCAGAAGGAGCGGGAAGAATTCGAGTTAGAGAGTTGAGAGCACTTAGTACGGATGAAATTATTTTTAGCAGAGCGAAGAACAGACTTAGCACGATTCCGGGCAGAAACATATAAAAGATGTGATTCAGGAGTGGGTTGGCTCCGGTGCCTTTTATAGTCCCTCTCCTTGTTGCGGACAGCATTAGAACAAGCGTGATTAAACCAAGGCTTTCGTGCATTAGTCAAAGGATATGAGAAAGGAATGTATGCTTCCATGCCCGAAAGAATAACCTCTGTAATGCGCAAGACACACCCAGATGGCTCCCGGCCATGGAAGCAATAATCATTCTAGGGAAAATCAAAGAAGTACTGCCTGAGGGCCTCCCAGTCCGCAGCTCCAAAGTGCCACAGACGACGTTTCTTTGGAGGGTCCGCAGGCCGTACTGGAGCGATAGGACAGGTTAAGGTGATAAGGTTGTGATCGGAGGAGCCCAACGGAGAGAAAAGATTAACAGTGTAAGCAGAAGGATTAGTTGTAAGGAAGAGGTCAAGTATGTTGGAACTCTCTCCAAGGCGATCAGGGATACGGGTAGGGTGCTGTACAAGCTGCTCTAGGTCATTAAGGATAGAAAAGGTGTAAGCTTGTTCACCAGGTGGATCAGTGAAAGGAGAGGAGAGCCAAAGGTGGTGGTGAACATTGAAATCTCCTAGAATGGAGATTTCAGAGAAAGGAGAAATGGATAGAATGTGTTCCATCGTAGAAGTAAGATAATCAAAGAATTTTTGATAGTAGAATTAGGAGATAAGTAAACAGCACAGATGTATTCTTTCCTTCTCCCTGCTCCCCGTCTTACCCCCTTCACCCTAAGAGGTTCCACCGAGATGAATAAAGCATCTGGAGGTAGCAACAGTATGAAAACACACACACACACACACACACACACACACACACACACACACACACACACACACACACACACACACACACACACACACACACACACACACACACACACACACACACACACACACACACACACACACACACACACACACACACACACACACACACACACACACACACACACACACACACACACACACACACTGAAGAGGCTAAGTGATTTAATAACATTTTATAACATTCTTCACTACGAAAGAGCTTTGTTAAAGTTGAAAAAAAAATCGTCCGATGTTAGTAAATAAACGGACATCATAGCATAGAATTAGTAATCTCTCTCTCCTTAATCTTTCCACTGCGGTGCCTATTGTTTAATTCATATTACCTATTGGCAGTTTTACTTAGGAAAAGAACAAAAAATCTGTTCTCACCGCGAAGGTTAGAACTTAGGTATTGTATTCTCTATATTCTCTACATTTTGTACTCTAACTTGATCTAAAATTGCCATCTCTCCATCAAGAATGCTGATTTACATTAAGAGATTAGCAATAGAATATGAAAACAGTTATAAAAAGTGCAACGGAAAGGGTGAAGATCTGTAGTATTTCTTATTTTACCACGGAGCTACGCGAAATTAGCCATAAAGTGACGATCATCCCGGCCAGGCTAGGGTGAAACATATATATACAGATTTCTTTCGAAGATCCTGATCAACACAGAAGGCACCTACGCAATCAAAGGGTTGCTCGGTTCGCTTCGTGATGTTTTTCGAGAAGTGAAATTAAGCATCTGTCAGTTACAAGAATACAGTGAAGTCCAAGTCATTGTGGTGAAGGGGTTAATGGCGAATGCTTAATTCTCTTCCAGTCCCAGAGGTTTTTCTTGAGCTGAATAAAGTCCAAGTATCCCTCTATTTCCACAGCCTATCCCTTCTACCACTCATCCTCAGCCACTTTATCTCTCCTTTCTACTTTGTCCTCATAAACACAACAGATTGTCTCTCCATCCCCTTGTTTTCACTTTCTCCCCTCACAGATCACCCCGTCCTTTACTCCCAACCCTTATCTTCCATAACTCTTACCACCCTCCACTCCAAACCCCTTACAAATTTCTTATCCTTTCCCCACGAGAAAATTCCTGCCCCAACCCATCCCTAACCTCCGTCCCTCTGCCTTCAGTCCTTATCCATCTGCTCTCCGCCTTCCCCATTCTTCTTAACCTCTCTTTCTTTCCTTCTTTTCCCTCAATACACTTTTTATCCCATCTCCACCTGACACATCTCCCGACCCCCCTTCCCCACCGATCCTTTCACTTCCCTTCCTCAGTACTTCTTATCTCCTGTCTCCTCCTTTGCCTCCTCCCCATCCCCAAACACACACGCACTTCGTCTCCTCTCCTCACCGGTGACATCCAACCTCCCTCCCCATTCCCTTCCATCCCATCATCCTTCCCAACCATATTTTTTTTTTATTCTTTCTTCCCTTCTCTCCCCTCTCTCCCCTATGCCCTCTTTTTGTACCTTCCTCACTTGAGACATCTTCCCATTCCCATACGCCCTCAATCCTCCCCACCATACTGCTTATCCTCTCCTCCATGTTCGTTCCAAATTTCTTATCTCCCCCATCTGAGTCAGCTCCCATCTCCTCTTCCCAGCCCCATTCCTCCCCACCATAGTTCTTGTCTTCTCTTCTCCCTTTCTCCCCACACACACTTCTTACCCTCTCCCCACCTGAGACATCACCCTCAAACAGTCTTATCCCGTTGCTCTTCCCCCCCAACTTCTTATCCGTCTCCTCCTCCCCCCTCCCCCACACACTTATCCCCTCCCCACCTGCGATATCTTCCCTCCCCCCTCAATACTTCTTATCCCCTGTCTCTTCCTCCCCTCTCCCCCCCTCGCCCCCACCCGTGCCTTGAGGTAAAATATTTTCCCGTGAAGAAGCCTGGGGTGGTGACATTTCATTTACGCTGTCGATCAATGCTGCCGCCTCTCTCTCTCTCTCTCTCTCTCTCTCTCTCTCTCTCTCTCTCTCTCTTCCTCCTCCTCCTCCTCCTCCTCCTCCACCTACTTCTTCTTCTTGTTTTTCATCCTTTCTCTTCCCATTTCCTAAAGATTAACTTTGCTCCTTTTTCCTGCTCTAGTTCTTTCTTTATCTTCCCTTCTTCTGGCCAATTCTTCTTCCTTCCTTCCTCATATTTTCTCTTTCCTCTTCCCTGATAAGCCTCCGTCTTTCTCATCCATCCTTCCAATTCTTTAACTATTTTCCTCCTTTTACCACTTTACTTCGTCTTTCTTTCTTCTGCATCCTTTTCCTTCTTTTCTCAGCCATATCCTTCTTCTCCATCTTCTTCCACTGGTTCACGAACATCTTCCTCTTCCTCCATATATACCATTCCATCTTTTTCTTCTTCCTTTTACACTTGCTCTACTTCCCTTAGACACATAAAATAGATATCATAGTCACAGCTAACTCTATAACAAATGGTCTCAAAAGGAAACAATGGTCTTTTGGTATTTGCTTTCGTTCTTAACTTTGTACCATTCCATCTTGATCCTTTTCTTATGCCATTTCATCGTTTGTTTTCTTCTCCATCTTGTTCTACCTTTTGTCATGTGACCCCTTCTCGTTGATGTTCTTCTTGCGCCGTTCCTTTTTGTTTTGTTTTTTCCTATTTTACCATTTGAGCAAAATTTTCTAATGTGATACTCTTTATACCTACCTATCGTCCTATCAAAAACCCCTTCTTTTTACCTCATTTCATATTTCCTCCTATTTTATTCCCACTTCACCTGATTTCTTCATCAGTTAAAATCTCTGTCCCTTTCTGACGCTTATCATTTTCTCTCCACCCCTCGTTCTCCTTCCTCCCAGCCCCTCCTTCTCTCCCTCCTCGTTCCCATCCTCTCAATCCCTCTCCCCTCCCCGAGCTTACCCTGCCCTCTCCGAAATCCCACCAGAATCCCATACTCTCCTGCCCTTTCCTCGATCTCTCCTCCTCCTCCTCCATCTTCTGTCTCTTTTTCTTCTTTTCCTCTCGTTATATATTCTGCATATTTGTAT
>NC_137028.1:13346660-13396660 GCF_032717465.1 Coenobita brevimanus | reverse complement strand
ATGCGACACTATTTGGTTATGGATCTTGCCAGTGGTACATATTTCTTCATTTTTCATCAACATTCCTTAGATTTCCCTCTTACCCTCTGTAAATTTCTTATGTATTACACTTTCGTGGACATGTGGTGATTTTGTCGTAGAGCATCATCTCTTTGTTTTAGTGAGCTATAACTTCAAGAATATCACCGCTTGCCATGATATTTTTGACGCTGCGGTGATTTTTTGTTGCCACCTTTGGTTGCCACTGAGGTTATATGAGTATACCAGTGTTTACCTACAAGCCATAACAATATACAGTTCCTATCAATCATGCACAGATGTGTCTAAGAACAAGTCATCATTAATAACTGTTTCTTCTTTCTCGTACCATACTACCATACTGTGTGTCAGTTACCGGTATGTGTTAGCAAACCTATATAACTTTCTCTGAATCGATAGGATTCTTTATACTAGGGTATCTACCAGTCTCACTGAATCGACGCCACAAAAGCACAGCCGTGGTAGATGTCACCATGTTTACCAGGTATCATATTCTGGGTGTGCAGTGTTTGTGAGCTGGGGTGAGGCTGGGCGCACGTACCTTGCCACTTCCCCCCTTCACACCCCTGTCGCCGCCCTTACTGTCCCTCTGCCTGCTCCCCTGCTCCCCTCCCCTGTTAGCTTACTCTCTGACCCTGCGTGTGCCTCCTGCCTCTGCTTCATACCTTCCTGCCCTGCCCACCGCTCTACCTGTCTCCCCCCTCTTGTTTGTCGTTTCCCTGTATCTGCCGCCTCACGTTACCTTGCTTCTTTGTCTTTGCCTGTTTTCCTCCTTCTCTTGCTCTCCCCTCTTCCTCGCTGTATGTACCCCTTTACCTTTATTGATTCCTCTTTGGTGGAGACGGAAAATAATAGTACACATACCTGCTTGTGGTTAATGTAAGATCTTAGGAAAAATGCCCTTTTTACCTGGTTCAACATTCAAAGTATACATAGCTCTTATGTGACTGATATAAATTCAAGCTTTAAATGACAGATACTGCGAAGGCTCACACGGCAAGTGAATGGATGTATGGCCTATTTTGCAGAGTATTTTGTTTTATTTTCTCTTGACTTTGCGCCTTGCTTTTCCTGTTTCTCAATCTTCCTCACTTCCCTCATACTCATAGAAGCATTGGCTGGAATGATGATGATGATGATGATTCTCTGGTTCATATTCATCATCATCCCATTTGACTTCTCAACCTTACCATCCTCTAAACCTCTTCCCTCCCACACACTAAGCTGTCAACCAAGCCGCATTCTTTCTTTCTACGACCACCTATCCTTTCTCTACTACCGTCTTTCACTTCTACGACCGCCCCTCCTTTTTCTATGACAGTCATACACTTCTACGACAGTCCCTCCAGTCTCTATGACCACCCTTCACTTCTACGACCGTCCCTCTTATCTCTGTGACCATCATTCATTTCTACGACCGTCCCTCCTTTCTCGATGACCGTTCTTCACATCTACAACCGTCTCTCCTCTATACACCTGACCCAGTTGCTGGAGAGAGACGCCTTCGCTCAATGGTAACGAGCAAAACAATGCAAAAATGCTCATCAAATCCCTCCATATTTCCTGAAGTGCGGGTGGTGGACTGCCAAGAAAAGGCCTGCTTCAGCTAACAGTTCACTGGGTTCATGTTCACATGAGCCTAGGGTCACTCAAACAAACACAAAACAAGAACAAAAACAACAACAATGGCTGTTTCTCCTGCGCACGACTGTTCCTCCTCTGTACGACTGTCTCTCCTTTCTCTTTATTGTCGCCCCTCCTCCATATCCATCTCACTGCCATTTCTCTCTCTCCCTACTGCTACCCTCCCTGCTCTATAACGTCCCTTCCTCCATTCTTAACAGCAGTCCTGTGTACAGCAGTACGTCCTTTTGGTTTAGCCTTTTCTCTTCATCCAAGGTGTCATTTCCATCTCTTCCTACGCTCCCTACTTCCATCCCTCCGCTCTCTACTCCCTTCCACCAAACCAAGTCTCAGTTCCACTTCCCCTTGCGCCCTTCATATCTCTCTCTCCTTTCTCTACGCCCCTCAGTTTTCTCTCTACATCTCTTGAGTATTTCGCTACGTTCCACCCTCCTCTGTATATTGTTATTCCCTCCTTCCTCTCCTTAAGTTCCTCCTCTCCCTGTGCTCATGTCTCTAAGTCCCTCCTTCCTCCCCTCCTCCTCCCCTTACATCCTTTCCTTCTCTCCACCCACCCCAGTATCGTTTTTCCATTTCTCTACAACTTCTCCGTCACGTCTATTCTGCATTTCTTTTCTCTCTCTGTCTGCCCTACCTCTTCCTCTACTTCCCTCCCTCCTCTCTACGTGCGGGCCCTCTCCCCACTTGCTCGGCCCAGTATCGTATCTCTAAAACCCTATGCTTGCTACATCCCTCCTTCCTGTCTCTCTGTTCCTCTCTTGTATCCTTCCCTCCTGTCTCTTTGTCCCTTTCGTGTATCCCTACCTTCTGTCTTTACGCCCCTCTCTTCTCCCTCTACATTCCTCCCGCCTGTGCCTGCGTCCTTTCTCTACCCTTTACCTCCGTCCCCCACTCTCTACGTCCTATCCTCTACCTTTACGTCCCTTTTTTCCTGTCTCTTCGTTCCTCGCTTCCCCCTCAACATCCCTCCCCCCTGTCTCTACGTCCCTCCCTTCTCTCTCTACGTCCCTCCTTCCTCTGTGTGACACTCCCTTCTCTCTCTACGTACCTATCCCATACAGCCACCACTCCTCTCTCTAAGTCTTCCCACCCTACGTCCCTCCCGCTCCCCACCCAACCCAGTATCGTTTCTCCCTCCCCCTTTGCCCTCCTTCTCCGGCACGGCAATTTCATGGGAGCAAGCAGAACAAGGGTATCGGCTGACCGTGTGGCCATTGTATGCTGAGAGGCCGTGTAGCGACGTGCAACCCGAGGCAAGCACAGGTAGCGGCCGTGTCTTAGCATAGCCAGGGCCGGAGGAGGATGGGAGGGAGGTAGTGAGAAGGGGCTTGGATAAGAACTGGTGGATAAGGAAAGTAAAGAAAAAACCTTGTGGAGAAGACAGCAACAGTACGGGTAGGTGGGATAAGATAGTAAGGAAATGAGGAGGGGTAAATGGAAAAGAAACCGATAATGAAGTAGATGAATAGGGAAAGTAAGTAAATAAAGAGGGTGAGTGTGAAGGAAAGCGATAATAAAGTTATGTGGATAGGACGAGCCAGAAAATAAAGAAGGGTGGGTGGGAAGGAGAGTGATAATAGGGGGTAGGTCGATAAGGAAAGTAAGAAAATAATGAGTAAGATAATGAGTAAGTGACAAGGACAACGATAAGAAAATAGAGAGAGATTTGTGGGAAGGAGAGAGAATAACAGGGGTCGGAGGGTAATGACAGAAAAAGTAGAGAGGCGAGTGGGAAGAAGAGCAATAATCAGGGTAAGTAGATTAGGAAAATACGAAAATAAGGAGAGGTAAATGGGCAGGTGGGGGAGAATGGCAGTGGGTGGGAACTTGGATATGGATTAGTCGATTGGGTAAGAAATTGAAGAGGAGTGGGTGGGCAGGAGAGGGATCAGTAGGGCAAGGGCAGGTGGACGTGGAAATAAAGGAAGAGAGTTGAGGAGGGGAGGGAGCACGAAACAGCGGAGTAAAACAATGAAGAAGGGTAAGTTGGCACGAGGAGGGGAAAGTGGAGTGAGGGCCAGAATTGAAATAAGTGTAACAAGAAAAATAATGTGGTTGTGTGTGTGTGTGTGTGTGTGTGTGTGTGTGTGTGTGTGTGTGTGTGTGTGTGTGTGTGTGTGTGTGTGTGTGTGTGTGTGTGTGTGTGTGTTTGTGTGAGAAAGAGAGTGAGAGAGAGAGAGAGGAGCAGTATGAGGAAAGGATTGGGATAAAACAAAAAGATACGGAATGTGAAAATATGGAGAAGGTTAAATGGGCAGGAAAGGAACAAGTACGACAAGAATTACTGGATTGGGAAAATAGGAAGTAGGGTTAAGTGTATAGGATGATTACTGGATAGGGGCGGATGGATAGGAAATAAGGAGCTAGGAGGGTGAGTGGGCAGGAGCGGGGTAAATGGATAGGGGGATATGTGAACTGAGATGAACACTGAAATCAAGTCATTGTTACTGGTTGTTTTCCTTTGTGCACCTTTGAGTGGGAAGGAGGGGAAGGGATCAGTAGGGGGAAAGGGTTGGATAAGGATGTTGTGAAGGCAAATAGCTTCGAGGGAGGCAGATGGGAGAGGAGGATTAGCAGGAAGAGGCAGGCGGGAAGGAGGAGAAGTTTAGGTAGGAAGGAAGGAGGAGATGGGTTAGGATAAGTACTGATAGGTAAAAAAACTGAGAGGGAAAATATCTTTGATGGAGAAGGGGATGAATGACACGCACAATAAGAAAAATGAACATTAGTTGGG
Source organism: Coenobita brevimanus (assembly GCF_032717465.1). NCBI lineage: Eukaryota > Metazoa > Arthropoda > Malacostraca > Decapoda > Coenobitidae > Coenobita > Coenobita brevimanus. The sequence goes on along the minus strand of NC_137028.1, from coordinate 13,392,243 downwards.
AGAGGCAAGGTTAAAAAATAGTAATGGTAGATGAGGAAGAGGAGAAAAGCAGAGAGCAGTGGTGGGGAGAGGGGACTGGTAGGAAGAGGGAAGTGGTAGGGAGAGGCCAGTGGTGGGGAGATGGCAATGGTGGGGTGAAGGTGGAACGGTAACAGGGGAGAGGGTGGAGAGGGGGCAGTGTTGGAGACAGCAATGATGGGGAGAGGGGGATGAGGGGGCAGTGGTGGGGGGAAAGGGAAGGGTGAGGAGGAACAGTGGGGAGGAAGGGATAATGGTGAGAAGAGAGGAGGGGATGTGAAAAAGGAAGAGGGATGGGTGGGAAGGAAAAGGATTGGTAACTGGTAAACAGGGGATAAAAATTTGGGAAAAGGGGGAAGGATGGGGACAGGTGGAATAAAAATTAGTGAGAAATCGATTGGAAGGAAATTGGTGGCTGAGGAATGGATAAGCAGGAGGAGAAAAACAGGGTAAGGTAAGTTAGAGGGACGGGAACGAGAAATGAGGGGAAGAGGATGGGATTGAGGGACGCGGGTAAGGAAAATGAGATGAAATATTGCTTCGAAGGAGAATGGGGTGACTGGAAAGGAGTGGGAGAGATGGGTGAGGGGATGAGGACAGGTTGATTAAGGAAAGCGAGAAGATAAAAAGTGAGAGGGGAGGGGAGATAAAGTGGGGAGGGAGAGTAAGATAAATGCAGGAGGATAAGGAAACTGTGAAGAAAAATGGTTCCGATGGAGGCAGAAGAATGAGAGTAAGATAAGTAGATGGCTGTAAGTGAAAAGTAAAAGGATGACAGCGAAATAATATGAGGCGAAGAATGAATCTGTGATGCAAGGCAAATAAAGAAATTGACGAGGCGTTAAGGTAAAGAAAAAGGGAAAAAACATGAGATTTGATATTTGGTGAAAGTCTGGAGCAAATAGGTCGGAGGCAGTGAAGGTAAAGAAATAAGCACAATGAAAAACATTTTAATTATCAACTTTCAAAAGTTTAAATTAAACAGAACAAGAAGATATATATCGCAATGGGGGAAAAAAATGGAAGAGAATACAAGGGATGGATTAATAAAGTTCGTGTAGAAGGACAGGGAAAAAATTAAAAAACATAAATCGGGAAAAACAACATGAGAATCAAACAGGTTCAAGGAGAAGGGTAGGGAATGAAGATACATCAGGAGGGAGAACTAGGACTTAAGAAAAAAAAACTAGCAGCTGAAGTGAGTAATACAACCTGTGATGCCTCGGGAAACTGGAACACAGACCAGGATAAGAATATTACAGAAGATACTTACTAGTGTGATCAGTATACTTCGAAGATCATGACTCAGCCCTTTACACCAAGTTCGGCGTGAAAAACCCTAAGACTTGCATACCATTTTGTGTGTGTGTGTGTGTGTGTGTGTGTGTGTGTGTGTGTGTGTGTGTGTGTGTGTGTGTGTGTATGCAGGGACATAAGCATTTCGAATAAAAGATACAGGTATAGGTAAATAAATAACATTGCGAAAGGTATTTCAGCTATTTAGGAATACATTTTATCTGCAGTATCTACATAGTTTGTCATTTCATTATTTATGAACTGTTGTACAGCCGATCAAAAATGGACCTGAACTTTTCTGTTTGTACATACTGACACAGTACATGTAGCGTTTATATTCTCCTATTACTTCCATGGTTGTGCTTGTTTGTAAATTTTCTTAATACTACGAGGAAGGAATTTTTTGCTACTTACGAAGTACACTGTCCAGTCAGATATAAGCCTATATCACTTAGGAAATAACGCGAACAGCAACATTTGTTGTGAAACCATGGGCCACTTGGTTGAAGACACTTTTTGAGCGAGAGTGGATACAAGCAAGCAAATAATTAACCAAACGAGCAACCAACCAAGCAAGCAAACCCAAACAGACGGAATGAGTCCCAAATACACCTGTGAGTAGGTAAACGGCGGTGAGCCAATGCATTGATAGGCACAGTGCTCTTTGGCTGGGGTGTCAGAGTAAGGGTGGTAAGGCATAAAGGGAAAGGACGATTAGTTCTGATATATGCGACCTTTTTATGATGATGATGATGATGATGTGTGAGCATGACCACGCTGTTCTGGCGTCGATACTATTTAACAATTCAGTAATAATAATTAATGACGATGTGTTCCCTATCCATCCCGTAGGGGATGGGTAAACCTTGAAAATACACATATTGTAATTGGCCAACGATTGCGGATAGGTTGCATGCGAGAGGAAATGTACTGTCATTATAGTGAACAAGGATCATGCGAAAGTAAATAGAAGAGGTAGGAAATGAGAGAGAGAGAGAGAGAGAGAGAGAGAGAGAGAGAGAGAGAGAGAGAGAGAGAGAGAGAGTTACAAAGAAGAGGTGGGAAGGCTAATAAAGAAAGAGGGGAAAAAAGAGAGGACAAGAACCAGCTAATACCAGAAAGTGGGCGTCTTGGGGAAGGTGGGGAGATTTATCAGCACTTAATGAGAGAAAAAAGTCAAAATATGAAACAGCCAGAGAATGAAAAACGCTAGAGATAAGCAGTGAAGAAATGAGACGGAATGAGGACGAAGAACCAGATAATGAAATGCGATACCTAACATTATTTTTCAATATGTGGTGATGAATGAAGTATAATGTGAACGTACTGATAGTATGACCGTAGAAGAAGCCGAAGAAGATGAAGATGAAGGGAGTAAATTAGAAAGGAGCTAAAGATGTGTGCGATGGAAGAGGTTGTGTGTAAAAAGGTTGAGATTTAAGAAATGAGTGAAAGGAAAAAAAAAATGTGAGAATGAGGTGAGACGAGTCAGAATAAGTGAGGTGGAGTGAAGGATACTGAAGAGGACCATAATGATCAATGATAAAGTTGAGTGGAAGGGACGGAATAGAATGAAAACGTACCGGTAGGAGCCAAGATGAGGAATGGGAAAGTGGAGTGTGGTCAAAGGAATGGAAATAAAGGAAAATATGGGTGGAAGATTAAGAAAAGGCAGTGAAAATGAAGTGGAGGAGAAGGAAAAAATTATAAAGAGCCAGAAAAGTGGAGTGGAATCAATGGAAGAGATGTAGAAAATCACACGAACAGGAATGGAAGAAATGGGACAGGAAGAAAGGTTATGGCGGGGAAAAAGAGATGGAATAGGAGGGGATGGAATAGAAGAATGTGATGGGATAGGAGGAAAAGATAGGGTGTCTGACTATGTAGGAAAAGAGACTGGCGATGGTGGTAACAAAAGTGCGTTGCTGTGTCTGGCTTCACAACACCTCCAAGAATAAAGGAATGATACAAGCCAGCATTAATGTAAGAGGGAGGCCAAGTACGTGGACAGAATTCGTGTATAAAAAACACCTCCCTTAATTATCACCAATGACGAGGGAGACGAGAAGAGGGAGGAAGAAGAGAAGAGGAAGGAGGCAGAAGAGGGGATGAAGGAAGCACGCAAAAGGAGGAGGGAGGTAGAAGGAAGGAGGAGTCAGGTGGAAGAAGGGAGGAGGGAGATAGAAGACAGGAGGAGGAAAAAACTCACTTTCTGACTTGTAATTGAGGTTTTTTGGTTTTAACTGGAGAACAGTGATTAAACATTTTGGTGCTACCGAAGTATAAATTTCAGCTAGATTTTCCTTGTTGTCTACGCTGTTCACCCCTTCAGTGTCAGAGTCTTTAATTATATTCTAACACCTCCAGACGAGTTCATTCAGATTAAGAGAGGTGTAGCGGTGTAGCAGTTAAACAATACATTGATTAAAGGAGTTCTGTCTTTATGCGATACCCTTCATGACCTTTTAACACTCAACCTCTTATGACGCACTCTCGGTTGAATAAAATCGCTTGATGTTTTGGTGGAATAACATGCCCGTAGTAGTGTTATCTCGATCATTAGAGAATTAATGATCACTGTATTAACACTCTCTGCCTCTTATATTTACTATCAGATCAATTAAAATCATCTGGCGTTAGCTATGTTATGACAGAGTTGTACCAAACATGAGGGAGCTGATAGTGAAAGCACGGTATTAACATTCTTAGGTATTTATGAGTCACCTACTTGAATAAATGAATCTGGTGTTAAATGGAATAAAATACAAGAGTTGTCACCGCCATAAAAAATTCCACCTGTACTCCCTACCCTGCTTCCATTCTTGTCTTCATTGCTCTCCTCTTGTTTATTTTTTGCATGTGTGTTCTTAGTCTTCATTCCTTCACCTTCTTCTCCCATCCTTTTTTGGCTTTCCCTTGATGCCCACTTCTCTTTTTTTACGCCTCCCTCTGAAAAATTTCCTGCATTTTTTCTTCCTATGTCTACTCTGTCTCTTGTCCACTCGTTTCTCATACACGTTGTTTAGATCTCAGTAGAATTATAATCTTTAATCCCAACAAATTACTTTGTTAGGGGCCTATAGGCCTCATTTTATCTGTACTTCCTGTGTACTCGTATTTTCTAATCATCTTATTCTTTCCCTTCTCTCTTCCTCTCCCATTTTATATCCTCCCTTCCTCTATATACATATCTTCTCTCTTTCCACTAGGTAACCATTTTTTTTTCCTCCGTTTCCCGTGCCCCATTCCCAGCGTTTCCCTTTGTCGCACTGCCTGCCCTTTTTCTACCATTGTATTCTGTAACATCACCATTATCACAATGCCACTCGATTTTTTCCCTTCTGGTACCTTTGCCCATTCCTTCTCCAGATCCCCACTCGTAAATTCCCTCATCCACCATTCCAACGATTACATTCCTCATCTCCAGGTCGTATCCATATCTCTACATCCCACCGCGATCGCAGACTTTCTAAACACTTATTCCTTACTCCCCATCCCTAAAAATCACCACATCTTCCCCAGCCTTATGTGTGCTGGCATTGAAAACTGTAACATTTCTACCTATGTGATCTACTTTTCATAAAACACCATAATATTGCCTTGTATAATACCTTCTTAACATCGACATAGATTGTACTGGTAACATATATGAGTCTAATAAGGCGTAATAGGCAAATAAATAAAGATGAGGTTTTACTGTCTCCTAAGCCAAGGAAAATAAAGCACTACACCTGCACTATCCCATACTTTACTCCAGGCTTCCCATTTGCACAATAAATTCCCCAATCCACCCTATACTCATTCCTTCAACATATTCCTGTTCATATTAATCCCCCGTCTGCTTCCTCGTACACCTCTACTTCCTCACACGTACACACACTTCACGTCTTGCACATCCTCAGTCAACACACATCACATACACTGTTATATCCATCTTCCTTTTCGAGCTCATGCCTCCTCCCGTACTCACATCTCCTTGGATTTACACACACACACACACACACACACACACACACACACACACACACACACACACACACACACACACACACACACACACACACACACACACACACACACACACCATCATCTGAAAACCTAACATTATTCCTCACACACACACACACACACACACACACACACACACACACACACACACACACACACACACACACACGCACCTCACTATTTCTCCTTACCCTCAAAGTTTCATATTTCCTTCCCTTCTTACACTCTCATGATCCAATACCAGAGCAATGTTTCCTCCCACACCGGTCTCCCCCGCACTCCCTTCCTTGCTCACCGACCTCAATGCATAATCGCCTTACAGACATGCGCCTCACACACTCACCTCATTACATACTAACCTAATTGCACACTCATCTCTTTACATACACCCTTCCCCTTAACACACACACTTACCCCTTCAGATGCACTCACCATTTTACGTATACAAGACTGTCCCAAAATATGCATACTGATATCATTATACACACATCTTTACACATTTAACCTACACCTTTCCTCAGACCTACCTTTTAGCATCATTCCACTCCTTCATTTTCTCACACATCTATAGTCAAACATACCCATACCTCCACACCTTCATCTCCCCACACTGTTCCGCATATATCTGCCTCCCTACACACCCATCTCTCCACACATGCACCTTCTCACACAGCAGCATTCACACACCTTCACCTCCCCATTCACCTACTTTCCAGCGCACCTACCTCCTGCACACACTCACTTTCCCAAACACCCACAGCCTCACAATCATTTCTCTCCACCACACACACACACACACACACACACACACACACACACACACACACACACACACACACACACACACACACACACACACACACACACACACACACACACACACACACACACACACACACACACACACACACACACACACACACACACACACACACACACACACACACACACACACACACACATCTCTTCATACACCCACTTCCCATACGCCCACCTCCCCACACGCCCACCTCCTCCCCACACATTCAGCTTCTCTCATTCTTGTCTCCGTACACACTTCTTATACCTCCCCACACGTTCTTTCAGCTACGCATTCACAATCCCACAGATGAACCTACTTTCCCTTATGCTCAGTTCCCTAAGAACTCGCACCAGCACACATTTGCCTCCTCACATACCGTACCTGCCCTCTCACAGACCCACTTCTTCAAATATTCTCATGTCCACACATCTACCTCTCACGTTCCTACATAATAATGCACTTATCACTTTTCCATATGCAAACTTTCCCCTGACACATCACCTCACGCACACACAGTTCATCCTTCGAAACTTACTTCTCACTCACACATTCCTTAGTCATACATCACCTCACCGCATCTGTTCATTCTTACTCATCCCCATTACCACATATCAAGCTACAACACATTCCCAAGCACAAAGTTCTCTCCCTGCTCACTTCCTTACACACCTACCTCAATCATACTCCCACCCTCCCGCATTTCAACTCTTAGCTCTTTCCTCTTCCCACATACCAGACTTCTCTACCTCTTCGCTCTTTCCTCTTCCCACATACCAGACTTCTTCGTCATATACACCTTCCTGCGCGCCCGCCCGCGCACGCACGCACGCACGCACGCACGCACGCACGCACGCACACACACACACACACACACACACACACACACACACACACACACACACACACACACACACACACACACACACACACACACACACACACACACACACACACACACACACACACACACACACACACACACACACACACACACACACACACACACACACACACACACACGAAGATATTTCACCCCAGCTCACTTCCTAACACGCCCATGATACTCATATACCCGCTTCCTCGCATTTATATAATTATAACCATTCTTCTCCATGTCCTCTTGTGCACACACATTCTTACATACACACAGTCTCTCTTCCCCCCACACATACCTCTTCATTCACTCATACTGTTCCCTTTAACCATTCATCTCCCGCTCCCTACGCTTGCCCTCTCACCTCCTTACCCCTCTCTCTCCACACAGTGCTGTCTCCCCACCCACTTCTTTATCCCCAACACTATCCTCTCCCTGTCACTAACTTTTCCCCATGAACTCCTCTCTCCACCAGTGCCCTCTCCCCGTCACTGCCTTCTCCCCATCACTGCCTTCTCCCCATCACCTCCCTCTTCTTTCTGATTCCTTCTCACCTTCTCTCCCGTCTCTGTTCCATCCCCTCTTCCCATCCTTTCCCAGCTCACCACCACTGCCTACTCCCCACCACCGCCAACTTCCTACCACTGTCCTCTCCCCATCACTGCCCTCTCCTTTCCCCACCACCTCTTCCCCAAAACATGTCCCTCCCCACCACCTCCTCCATCCCCCCAAAAATCCCCCTCTCACCACCCCCTCTCTCGACCACGTCCTCCCTCCCGACCACGTCCTCCCTCCCGACCACTTCCTCCTACCCACCACCCTTTCTCTTCATCACGTCCCCCTCAATATCACCCTTTCTCCCGACCACTTCCCCCCCCACCATTCCCCCTCACGATCACTTCCCTCTCCCCACCACCCTCTCTCCCCACCATTTACCCCTCCTCATCACCCCCTCCTCCATCCACTTCCCCGTCCCCACCACTGGCCTCCACCCCACCACTGGCCTCCACCCCAGCCCGCCACCACAACTTAGCGTGCGTGTCTCCAGCAGAGGCGTAATGGCCGTGATATCGACAAGTGTACAATTAAATCGTTATAGATGACCGTGATTATCGCCGGCTCGAGCCCCGTCCAGGAAGCTGCCCGTAGCCCCGCCAAGCAGCCTCGACCCTCCAGCTGATGAGGAGCGAGATTCACCTGATAATAACTTAATTAGCCCTCAAGCTCGTAATTTACAGTGATTAGGTAAATTTACAGGTTCGCCGCCTTGAATCTCCAGCCTAGGTATCGGAAGGGGGAGGGAGAAAGGCGTTAAGGGGAGTGGGAAGGGGAGGATGAAAGAGAGAAGATGGAAGGAAAGGAAGCGTAAAATACAGGTAGAGAGGGAGAGAGAGAGAGAGAGAGAGAGAGAGAAGTTAAGAGGGTAGAAGAAATGGAAAAAGGAGGAGGAAGAGTGAGGAGATAGGAAAGGAGGAAAGGTGTAAATTTCGTATGGACAAAATGATGGAGATATGTCAGAAGAACGTGTAAAATAAGTAAACAAGGAGGCACAAGAAAACGAGAGGAGAGGTAGAAAGGAAGAGTGAAGGAAAGACAAGTTAGGAGGGTAGAAAATCTGAGATGAGGAAGAGTCAAGAGAGAAGGAGAGGGCAAAAGGAAAGGACCTAAAAGAGATACTGAAAGAGAGAGAAGAGTATGGAAGGAAGGAATGGTGGAATGAGCAGGGGACAAGAGGGGGAAGGAAAGGAAGAACATGAATTAGGTATGACAAGAGGGAAGGGGAGATGATTTCAGAAAATAAGAAATGTAAGAGAGAGAGAGAGAGAGAAGGAAAGGATGATGGAGTGAGGGAAGGATAAATGAGTCAGGAGAGTGGGAAATTTGTGAACAGGAAGAGAGAGCAGAAAAACAGGGCTGGAAAGGAAAAAAAGAAAATAGGAGGGTGAGACAAGTTAGGAGTGTGTGAAATGCTGGAAGGAGAAGAGGTAAGGGAGAAGGAGAGGTAAGTACACGAAAGGGGTAAAACGGATATCAGAAGAGACAGGGAGAAGATAGGGAGGGAAGGAGAGAGGAGTTAGAAGGGTGGGATGAGGAGGAGGTGAGAGAGAAAGAGAGGGAAGGTAAAGGAAGGGTATAAAGTAGATGGGAGGGTAGCCGAAACGATGATACCTTTTTCGTGGAGGTAATTGTTTTGCAGTGATCGTAAAGCAGCCATTCCGGGGGCCCCTTCTGCTGATCCGCTATCGGGTACACACACACTCGGGGCGGGGTCGGCCTGATGGTGTAAGCGGATTCCTGATTGGTCCGCATTCCTGGCAAGCAACAAGTGACGGGGACGGATGCATACAGGGACTTGTAAAGAGACCAGGCGGCTCGTAACACACCACGCTCAATTATGGTTTGCTCCGACGTGCCCCCTCCCCGCCGTGGCCAGCTCTCAGGCTTGCAGGTGGCCATTGCGACGTCATCATCATCATCATCATCATCATCATCATCATCATCATCATCACCATGAGGATTATCGTTATGTTAATCGCTACTGTCATCATCACGTCCACTGTGTTATCATTATCATCATCTTTTTATTAGTAGGTGTCCGAAAAAGGACTAAAGGAACAAAATCACGAGAAACTATTAACACAGTGCCAAGTGAAACTGGTCATATGTCCATTTATTTTCCTTTCAGGATTAAATATATATATATATATATATATATATATATATATATATATATATATATATATATATATATATATATATATATATATATATGAACGCCTATGGGGTATCTTTGTGAATGGACAGCTCTGAATGTACGAGAACTCTAAATGTGAGGACGGTTAGGTCTGTAAGGTAGAAGTATGATTCCGAGAATTTGAATGGTGAGTGAATGAGTGTCTGGTCCATTTCACTTGGCGTGTTGTTCATAGTTCTCTCTTTTCGTGCTTTTTATTTCTTTTGCTTTCTGAACCCTGTCTACCCCAGTCCTTAGGAGGGGAAAAATGTGATAATGATGATGATGAAGATGCTATCTCTGAACGACTTTGAGTTTTTGTTCAGCTTTCAAGTTAAGGAGTGGGTTAAGTCCTTCACCAAAAGACTATATTCGCTTTGCGAAAGATCTCTGGTAGTGACGGATGTATGTAAGGCAATATCCAATTTCTGTAGTTCAAAATTTCTCCCTTAAGCAAAACAGAATCGTCTGACAGTGCTGGAAATGACGTCATCGGATAGGGAGGGCTAAGAATGCAAAGATCACTGCGTTGGAAAACTCAGTCACTTTTGTAGTTTCATTTCATTCACTTGCACTAAATACGCTTGAAATAACCTTGCAATGATATACAGAAGAGTTTATATACAATTAGCTTAACTTCCCAACTCATCATCAGTAGGCACTTTCTTAGACATGCTTGAGAAGCCAGCAGCCAGCCCTTTCATGTCCGGGAGAATTTGCCGTCTTCTCCACGCGTAATTTTAGTTTCACGTCCCAAGAAAATTAGGTAAGGCATGATACATGTTTCTTTTCTTTTTATATTCCACCCTTTTTTTTGGGGGGGGGGGGAAATTTGTCTTCTTCGCTCTTATCTGGTACTAAAAGACCATCAAAATTACTTTAAGATCCGTCACTAAAATGGCAGCAGCAAATTTACTTTCTTAACTAATCTTCTTCAAGACCCAAACGATATGACATGGAAGCACATCGTTTTATATCACCACACAAGTCCTGAATGAGAGACAGCCCGAGCGTATTTGGTGAAGTGTCGTGGTGTCTGATACGTATGTGGAGTGCTGGGCCTCAGAGAACGGAATGTCTTGTCCATGCCCAGAGTTTGAAACACGCGCGCGCGCGCACACACACACACACACACACACACACACACACACACACACACACACACACACACACACACACACACACACACACACACACACACACACACACACACACACACACACACACACACACACACTCTGCATTCTCTTTCCAAGTACTATCATTAGTACAGTGCTATCAAACTCGTCCTTCCCAAGGGCCACACGTCAGCTCTGTTGATCGTCTGGGGGGCCTACTCTTTCCTCTTACACACATGCACCCGTCACTTTCCTATATATATGAGCCCTCACCCAACACTCAACATCCTCCCCCTCACACCTGAACATTCTCCCCAATACACCCATTCACGTAAACATTAACCACCTCCATACTGATGCATTAGTTCCTATCACCTCACAAGCAACTTTTCACGCACCCCATCTCTCACATCCAGACACTCAGCCCTCTACACACAGATGGCCAATCCCTGATCTACACACTATATATTCTTCTTTCACAAAGCGTAGGTTGTTCGTGCGCTATCATCACGCTTAAAGACTTCATTCATATTTTGCCCCTTCAATACAGTAACATCTTGTATATTTTACTCTTGCTCTCTCCAGATGAATATAGTCAGCACTGGGGATACTTGTAGCACTGAGGAATTACATACAGCCTTCAGTAACTTGGTATCTATTACAGGTGCTTTCCGTATTGAAGAAAATCGTCTCGGGGTTGCAAAAATAAACTTAAATAAGAAAAAGGACACCTTTGACAGCCGCACCCTCTCTTGCAATATTTTAAGAAAAAAAAAAATGATACCCAGATGGCTCAAATGCAAGTTGTTCTGGTACAGCTAACTGCTCAGTGCTATGTCCTGCCCCTCTTTTATTTACAGGTACGCGGTCGACTAGATGTACACCACACACCTTACTAGCCCTTGCCACACACCGCACCTCACACACCGCGAACACAACCCAGACGCCTACAGAACACACCACCAGTACTCTCCAACCGTCTACACCCCTCACTCCCCCAAGGCCTTGACCTTGTCTTTAAAAGCGGTGCGGTGACTTAGTGAGTGATTCAGTGGATGAGTGAACGAGTGACACGGTAGGGACATACACTGGTCTTGAGCCTCTCCCACAGTCTGGTCGACACGAGATTATATATATATATATATATATATATATATATATATATATATATATATATATATATATATATATATATATATATATATATATATATATATATATATATATATATATATATATATGACTACATAATAACTGCGCCAACTCAGTGAAGAGTTAATATCTCTGATGCAGTACTGTACTCTGCTTTCATCACATACACTCTCACGTCAACATCTACACATTCAGTTTAGCTCCACGGTTTTCACTGTTCGGATAATGAAGGAACAATGCGACAATTTTCTCCGAGTGATGAAAAAATGTCTCCCAGATTCTCGTCGTTTGGGAGAGTCTGAAATTATGTAGCCCTGAAAACCTAAAACATTGAAAAGCAGTATCAGTTTAACCTGATTTTAAAATATCAGTTATGTTGTTCCAAAACATATTTACGTTGGTCTGTATTTGTATAGTACAGCACATGCCGCTGCGTTTTTCATTACTTTATCATATCACACAATAGCAGGAGTCCTTAATCTTCCCAGATCATCACTGACGCTCCCAGTCCATCCATATCAACGATAAGTTCCTCATCTGCTTGCTTTTGACTATATATTTTGCTATGCATCTGATTCGGGCGTAAACTAGATAACATATTCCCTGAGGATCAAGAATTCTCGTAAGTCCACATATGGCAACACATGGACCTTCAATCACTTTTATTTATTAGTGCATACTCTCTGTCTGTCTCTGTCTCTGTCTGTCTCTGTCTCTGTCTGTTTGTCTGTCTGTCTGTCTGTGTCTGTCTGTGTCTGTCTGTCTGTCTCTCTCTCTCTGTCTCTCTCTCTCTCTCTCTCTCTGTTTCACACACTGCCATTCTAGTTTCTCAGCGGTCAGCGTCTCATTTTTCCACATTAATTCCAGGTCATCAATTAGCTATACAGAAGTCTTGTAGTTCCTCATTTATTTGTATCGTCTCTGCAGTCGGTCACCTCCTCACATCACGCTCTCAGTTCTTCCATCCCCACAAATATCTCGATCCACATCCACCTAACTCGTCTTTACTCCACATCACCACTAGTTCCTCATCCATCTCCATCATCCACTCTCATTATTCATCTATCTAATCCATTCTCTCCACGTATTTAGTTTCCCCTCCACGTTCTTCCATTTTGACATGCCTTCACATCATTATGCACTCTAGTTCATCATTCATCCTCATCATTCACTCATATATATATATATATATATATATATATATATATTTATATATATATATATATATATATATATATATATATATATATATATATATTTTTTCATTTAGTCTATCCACACTATTTCCAGCCTTCCATCCAAATCTTTGTGTCTCATCTTTCTACCGCATCACTACTTCTGTTCATCGTTAATTTTCATCATCTCTGTAATTAATGATCCACCCACAGGACTCCATCAGTTCATCCATCCACTTCACATGTCCAGTGCACCATCCACACGCATCTAACGCGTCATTCCTTCACATCATCACTCAGGTTCATCATCAAGCATAATCAGCCCTGTGGTTGATAGAGTCGTTCACGCCTCCTCAGTGCGGTTCATCCATCCACTAAACACGTCCAGCTCCCAATCCACATCCATCTAATTCATTTTTCCACATCACCTTTCTAGTCGTTTATTAATCCTAATAATCTTCCCTTTCATCTCTTCATTTCAGTTAATTCATCCACTTCACACTTCCAAAACACCATCCACATCCATCTATCTTGCCATCCTTTAACATCACCAGTAATCCCTCGCATACCCACCACCTCCCACACCAGTAAATCTCCCTCCCTCGCTCACTCCCTCTTCCGCCCTCACCCAAAACCACGGCCAAATATTCATTACCTCCACGCATTACGATACCTCACCATGCCTAACCCAAATTCCGAAAGTCTCGTAAAACACTAATCGGCTAATACGAGCAGCGCGAATGTGAAGCTGAGCTGTCGTTCCGGCACGTGGAGAATTCGGCCCACGCCACAGCCACCCCGGCACCCGCACATACTAACACGCCACATGCCCGCGCTGCCCAAAATGCGTACCTCCTCCCATGTGTGTTTCCTCCTCAGAGTAGGAAAATATTTAGCAAGGGAAGCTATCCGGCTGTGGGTGGGATGTACAGGTGCGAGCTTCCGTAGAAGAGATAGGATATCATTAGTTACTAGGCGCACTTTGGTATTCTATTCTGACTTGACAGTTTTATTTAACAGAGATAACAGAAACAAGAGCAGAAAGAAAAGAATAAGCATGCTTCGTTCTTTTGTAGATGGTTTCTTGTGGCTAAAGGGAAATCTGTTTTTGTGGACACACTAAAGTAATGTACTCTGACTAACACTAGACGGTTTCATCAAACTGAGGGAAGTTCAAGCAGTCTGTAGCTTGATGATCCGTTTTGTTTATATGTTCGATTTTGTGCATTCATTTAGGATAACACTTGACGATTTTATTAAGCCAAGAAAATTCTAGTAGTACAAATGGAGTGATCCATGTTTGTTCATAATGCGCTCTCTTGTTGTCAAATAGTGAGAGAGAGATTTACAGCTATTTCTCACAGTGTTCATACTGTAAAGCAAAGCTATGTGTCGTAAAAGAACTACGGTTCTGTAGTTTCTTAGTCAGATATGTTGACTTCAGAACAACATTCTATTAACTATGATGAAAAAACACCAAGTTCGTCACTGATTGCTCTTCTTTGTGCTGAATATTGTGCTTCTCCATGGTAATTCTCTTGACACATTAAGCATCTTCAGACAGCAGTAGAACTGCCGATTTCCTGCCAAAGATATGAAATACCAGTCTTGTTTCGGTATTACGGATGTAGTCTTTTTTAATGCACATTGTTTGTCGGTAATCATTAATACATTGTTAATCCTTTCACCACAAGATTTTTTTTTTTTTAGTATAATTCTCCTGCCTTTAGACGATATTTTTCAACTTGTGAAAGATCTCTGGAACAGCTTGTGAAGGCCAGATCAAGTGAAATGTATCTTCCAAGCTGAATGAAATCGCTAAAATATAGAAGAGAATAAGTTGAAAAGCCATCTTCGGAGCGAGTGGGTTATGATTAAGTAATATGCATCCTTATTTAACCAAATTCTCAGCAGCAAACCACAGAAGATAATTAAGTTCCTGCATCTCAGATTTTAAGGACTAAGGTGCATCATGAAGTAATAGCATGACATGTATGCCGCAGGATGGCACGTAATTTTTTCTCCCGTTTTTATTAATTACTTGAAGCCAGCAAACAAATCGAGTATGGCTTCCCCACTGAAATACAGGTACAGTCGAGGTAAACTGTTTCTATATATTATATCGGATTTTAAAGAAATTAAGGCTGATACAGTCAATAATAATAACAGTCATTACTGACTGGGATGAACTTTCGCATCAGTAGTCACATTCTTTAGATTTTCCACCTCTTCACTTCCATGGCGTCTTTCCTATTACAAATTTACTGCCACCAGACGATTTCATTCAGCTTCGAAAGAAACTCTCATATTAAAGAAGTTAGAAATAATATCCAGTGATCCATCCATCCATCCATCATCCAGTCCTACATTGACCCATGAGGAGCATAGGAGCCCGGGGCTAGGCAAGTAGGTTCTGACATTTAAGATGAGTGAAATATCCAAAGATACCTTGTTAAAATTCAATAATAAATGACCATTTTTAAAGCTCTGATTTTTTTAGCACCAGGTGATTTTATCAACCTTCGGGTAGGGTATAAAATAGTTTCTTCATAAGAATAAAGGAATTACTGACCGTCAGCGCACTATTCATCGCAAGTGACGGAGACAGACCACCAAACAGGGACTGATAAAACCGCAGACTTTTTTTTTTAGGAACCTCGCTGACAAACACAAGAGCCAAATTTACGAATTTTCTAAAATTGTGTATCTTAGTTTTCATCTTAAGTCGTACAAGTACCAGACACTTCACCATCAAACTAAGGAGAATGTTCAAGTGAAAAATATGACCAACTAAACTCGACTAAGCAAAATGACGACTTAATAGATTTACATATTATGAAGACATTCATAGAAACGTATAAGAATACTTAAGAATAGTTGCACAGCACCGTCATTTATGTGCCTTTAGAATATTCTTATTATATATTCTTTAACGAATTAGTTTGCTTGCTACTCTCCAGTATTTGAAATTTTATACTTGCTCTCATCAGATGATTTCACTGACCTTAGGAGAGCTTTCAAAGCTGGGTGTTTAGATACATTAATTATTTCCTTTAGTACGAAGGTTCTTCTTTATAGCAAACAAAATCGTTTACAGATAGCAAAAATAACGCAGTTCATGACGCTACCGTGGTGAAGGGTTTAATGTAGACACAGTCATCAGCGTCACAGAGGAGATTATGAATGTACATTAATAAATAGCCAGGTAAAGACAAAGTGCCAGAGAGTATCCAGGTTCTAACATACCCACCATTAATAGTATCTTTGCCAGGTCTCTCCTAAGATGAAAAAAACTGTGTATCGGTGGTAAAAATACATATATTTAATAAGAAGTCACCGTACTGCAGAGACCAATGAAACTTTTCTAGCCCTTCCCCACGAAGACTATCTACTAAGATGTGTAAATCGTGTACTGCATGGGTTAATGGAGCCTGGGCACAGCAGAGATTTATGTGAGAGGAGTGTGGGTAGGTTAACAGTACGAGGTATATCGGTATGAGTGTGTGTGTTTCGTAAGTCTGTTATAACAATGGTCAGATTAAGGAGAGTCAGGAAGAAACTCTACAACGGGTATTACCTAAGCTGAATAGCATCGTTTGACAGAAGCATGAGTAAAGTAAGTTACAAAAGATATCACAATGACGGAGTTTATGGAAGGTGTGTCTAACTGGTTCACTACGAGGACCCTTCTGTGCTACGTGTAAACTGTTACAAACTGAATAATTCTAGGCATCACGGAAAGAAAAAAGACAACAGTTTAGCATCACTGGCTAGGGGTGCTTTGTGCATAAGCATTAGTCTGTTAACCATTAAGTGAAACGTACTGACAAGTGCCCAGAACACTGTGATGTCAGAGGACCCCTTTGTACGTTTGTCTGCTTAAGCTCATTTAATTCTTTGTGCTACCCGGCTATTCTAGACAGCCTAAAAGACTTTTCTAAGTGGTGTAGTTAAATATGGCCATTCCCTAACCCCTTTACCACTATATGACTCTCCTAAGCTGAATAAAATCGTCTGGCTGCAGACAGAATTTTAAACAAACTAAGTAATTGGACTGAAGGAAGAAATAATATTGTACAACGGTAACCAACGTAAATTTTATATCTTAGTGTCACTGGCCTCCAAAGAGTCAACAAACTTTACATCTTCGCTGTAATTCATAAGGATTATTCTATACTGTGATCATCCATTTACAGAATAAAAACGAATGACAATGAATCATTACAGAAGCAAATAAATTTCAGGGTACTATACGAAAGCCTGTCTACCATACTATAGTCGCGGCGCACGACTCTGAGGTTGTCATTATCGTACCCTGGCAACGTACCATTCAAAAGTGCGTCCGAGTTCGTATCATATTATATACGAATCACATTATTATGCACGAATATATTATACACGAATATTATTATGCACGAACATATTATACACGAATCACATGCGTCTCATATTATACACGAAATCAAACGCACGTTTGAATGGTAGGTTGCCAGGACACGATACTAACAACCTCAGAGTCTTGCGCCGCGACTATAGTACTCGTAATAGTCCTGTCGGTTTAAGGTATCCGGTGGCGACTTTTATTAGTTTCTACTTACGTCCCCCACATGATCTTCATTCAGCTTCAGGGAGACCGCAGGTACTGGAGGGGTTAATGGAGAATAGAGCCAACTCCTTATTTTGAAAAGTCTCCTCCAAGAAAAAGTTAAAGAATGTTTTCGTTGTCTATATGGGGTTAGTAGCACTCCTACAGCGTAGCCTGCGCAGGTGTAGGCTATTATGATTTTTTTTTTTCAATGCAAGGAAGAAGGAATCAAAGGCCAGAAGCCCGCAAAATTGTTTCCTCCAAGAAAAAACAAAAACAAGATAACAGAGAACCAAATTCTAGATCTGTTCATTTCGAGATGTCTGAACACACTGCGTTTGAAAGACTGGAGGGGTAATTTGACCTTGACATGAAACTACAAAATCTTATCGGTGGGCCACTCGAAATTTTGGAAAACTGATGATGAAATTAATGGTATATGCAAGGGTTTGAAATTCAGTGTACACCTACATACTCTCACATGTGCTGGCAGACTCTTGATTATAGATCCAGGCACCTGTTCAATACAACCATAAATTTGTATGCGTTGGCACCCTGCGTTCTTTGTAGCTAATGCCTCCATCAGCTGAATGGTGTTCTTATAGGTGACCAGAATTAAGATTACAGTAGCAGTTGTTGGTGTGCGTTTTCACGGTTAAAAAACTAGATACATGACATTGATATATGAGTGTATTTGTGGTTTTGTAAGCAGAAACATATGTTACTTAACAAGTGGTCTTATGAAAATGGTCAGCCTTGTAACTGACTAACCAGGCAGGGAGCGTGTGTAGTACTTACACATATAAACTGGTGGTCGAGTTTGTATCCGCATTACAGTTGAATATTTATGTTGTTGGATACCATTGTGGGCCAGTGGATAGGACTGCATAACCTAGGCTGACACTGCAAGTTCGGCTTCACTCAGGCCTCAAAGTATTGTAGGTAAACTGTGTCGTCTTAGTGCTGGTAGTTTCCATGAGTCCTGAGTTGCGTTTGAGACTGCATACTTCCATGAACACAGGGGTTGGCTTGTGGCCGAGTACTTCCGTAAGGAGAAGCCCTAAAAAGTAACTGCCTTCTCGCACCCAAGGGACACTCCTACAGGTGCAAGAGTGAGAGTAGTTTTGGTCATGTGACTGCATGTCTCTTTGACATTTGACTACAAGTAGACTTGTGAGAGAACGTACCCATCCATGGGTGCAAACGTGGACAGGCATGCGTGCGCGCTATAAGTATGTTACAGGAGTCTGTGAATGATATTTTGAAATACATTAGCAGTTCAGTAACTTTAAGTGATAGCACTAGGTGACGTCCATTCCATCATCAAGCACAGGGAAAACTCAGTTTGCCGGAACGATTTTTGCCTTTATCGGCTGCTCTGCCTATAAGGCTTCTTACTTTAGTTATTTTGTAAAGCCTTATCATACGAAAGCCATGACCAGGAAATCATGTGGGAGAGGATGGATGGTCTCCGGTTACAGAAGTCCCTTGCCAGCCTGTCATAAGTCAACCTGGTGGGTACGACTCGGCTGCCCTGGAGTACAATCCAGTCACTCAATGGAAAGAAAGAGCACACACACACACACACACACACACACACACACACACACACACACACACACACACACACACACACACACACACACACACACACACACACACACACACACACACACACACACACACACACACACACACACACACACACACACACACACACACACACACACACACACACACACACACACACACACACACACACACACACACACACACACACACACACACACACACACACACACACACACACACACACACACACACACACACACACACACACACACACACACACACACACACACACACACACACACACACACACACACACACACACACACACACACACACACACACACACACACACACACACACACACACACACACACACACACACACACACACACACACACACACACACACACACACACACACACACACACACACACACACACACACACACACACACACACACACACACACACACACACACACACACACACACACAAATGAATTATACATGATTTTGATCAAGCACTTTTGGCTTCCTGACAATTAGCAGCAAGACAAGTTGTATATGGATGACTGCCGAAAACACACTGTAAAAGTCAAATGGTAACAACACACATTAACAGTTTACAGCAATAGCACCCAACTTGATTCCCTGTTCAAGATTACGACAGGAAGGGGATTGTAGTCTTGCAGTATGACGTAACTTGTTGCTGTTTTGGTTACTCTGATTCCCCGTCACCAGAGATCGACCTTCAGATCCTGCTGCAGAACTCACATTTTCATATTTTTGTTTAAAAAAATAGAGACATGTGGAAAGGATGGAGAGTGAGAGACTAACGAGGAGAGAGTATGTGAGTGAGGTGGAGAGGGAGAGAGGGAGTGGGATTCCAAGGACGAGATGGAGGGATGGAATGGATATGTACATGAGAAAGAGGAGTGTGAGCTGGGAGCAGGGCAGTGAAATGGCGGAAAGGGCGACATGGAGGGGATTTGTTTGTGGTCGCCCCTACGGGATTAAGGCGTCTGGCAATAGATAGATAGACAGAGAAAATAGGGAGTCAAAGTGAATTATGTCACACCAGCAGAGTGGTACTGTACAATTTGACTTCTCATAGTTAATTTTTCTTATCGCTTTCTACCCGAAGAATCTCTCCCAATCTTAGTACAACTTAGTACAAACGTTTGGCATTAAATGAAATAAAATACACACCTCTTACTCAGGTCGACTGAGTTAATGGAGATTGTTTCTAATACAAATTATTGCTCGTGAAATTTTCGTACTGTAAACCGTTAAGTGACTGGCCACTGGGTTATCCTTGTGGCCATTACTGACACTGGCAGCGGGTGGAGGCAAAGGAGGGTTCTTATTTATAAAGTTTCTTAAGCTTATATTGTAATGGCCCCTAGCTGGCCGCCCAGGAAATGATCCAAGCTCTCGGGTTAGAACATTCTCAGCCGCTGTGAGGGCAATCGAGCGGCCCCGACTGTGCTCGGATGTGTTACCTACTCAGGACACATCTGCTGAACCACTATTCTCAGTACAGTTCTGTGCTTAAATCCTTTGGAGTTATATCAGAAGATGACTGTTGCACGGCGAATCAGCTTCCATGACCACCAAGCAAACGACTGGGAACTTCATGGACCTGTTATAATTTTTCCGATCTGACATATGTTTTATATTTATGTTTTCGCCCATTAAGGACTATAAGTTTTTTTTACTTCCCATCCCTATTATCGAACGAGTTACTTAACTGATAAAAACAGAGCGCAACAAAGATGGAATGACTTACTGAGGCTGCAAATGACAAGTTAATATTCAGCTTGGTTATTACGATTAATAATGCATGGGCTTATCGTCCTTAGATTATGAACTGTGATATTTGAAGCATTACAGTGCATGAAATTCCTTGAATCTGAGACATAATGACTGAGTGATACGGTGTAGAACAGAAGTTAGTGAGATGTTAGGCACAGAACAAGCTTAGTTGCACAAAACGAGAATGGAGAAAAAAGATTGTGTAGTGATGATGGGTGGAATGATGATGGTGAGAAAACGATTATCAAGAGTGAGCGTGACTGCATCAGAATCTAAGTGGAGTGATTGTAAAGAAGAATGAGTGTGGCCATGTGATGGTAGGTGTGACTGTGAGTTAATCATTGTGTGACCATGAGAGGAGAGGAATTTGCAAGTGAAGAAAGTGTTGCCTGGAAAAAAAAAAAAAAAGTGTGGATGTGATGAAATGGGGCTGAGTTAGTGATTCTGACATGAAAATAAATCAGGTTAAACGAAGGGTAGGTGGGTAGAAGCATGAAATTAAGGCTGGATACCTCAACCTATAAGTGATGGTAACTAGGAGTGTTGTAGTGGAAGGATATGTGGTAACAATGTGCAGGTTAGTGTTGCATTGGGATTACGTGAATAACAGTATGAATGTCCAGCCAGACTGGTGAGTAAATCTGTGTGTGTGTGTGTGTGTGTGTGTGTGTGTGTGTGAGAGAGAGAGAGAGAGAGAGAGAGAGAGCAGTATGAGGGCGAGACTAAGAGTCAAATGAAGAGAAAGGGGTCTGAAGAAAGCGGAATGAAAACGAATAAATGTGAGAGAGAATGGGAGTAAATAAATGAGAGACAGCCGTGAGGAAACTATGAGTGAGAGTAAATGTGAGAAAAATGAGAGGAAGTGTGAGAGATAGGATCAAAGTGAGAGTGAGAAGTTAATGTGTGAGACTTATGAAAGAGAATGAACGAGAGTAAGTGAGACAGAAGGATGAAAGTACCGGTAAGTGAGAGAGAAGGATGAAGGTGAAAGTGAGGGAGAGTAAGTGTTAGAGATAATACGAGAGTGAGGGACAGCAAGTGTGAGAGAATAATGAAGGTGAGAGAGAGGCGGGGGGGAACTACGAAAGATGAGAGAAACAAAGGAGGTAACAGAGAAGAACAGGTGAAGAAAGTACTAGAAATGATGAAGATGAGAGTGCGAGAAAGACAGGCGGAGACACTGTAAAGGGCAAGAGAAGTGTGTGAGAAGACGAAGGTGAAAACGACTGAGAGTGACTGTGAAAGAAGAATGAAGGTGACAGTGAAGGACGGTAAGCAAGAGAGTGAAGGACAGTAAGTAAGAGACACAATGCATACTGTACATTAACAACAACTACTTACACACACCTCCGCAGTAACCTCATTCCTCTGTCACCTTCCCTGGTCTATTATTATCCTTGCCTTGTTATTGCTGTTTTTGGCTTGTGTAACAGGAATCCTTAAGACGCAGGTGAAGGTTTTTCGATTATGTAATGTCGCCAAGACGTAGGCCAGTCACCCGTCTTTAAATTTTCTGAACTACGGCAGCCTTCTCTGTGGCCCTTGCAACTCGAAGGGGGTTATAATAATGAGACTTGCTGTTCACGTCCTTTTTAATTAGCGTGAAAACTGAGCCCTTTCAGTCGGATGACGGATTGCTTATTATTTTCCTGGTTTGGTACAGTCAGACGATTTTATTTAGCTTAAGGGAGATACACCCTTCATTAACCGTTCATTACAATATGAGTAAAATCGCCTGGAAGTAGCAGGAGAAGCTGAAAGATACATCAATGAACTGAGAGGCTTAATGATTATTTAGAATCCATGGGCAGTGTGGGTATGACAGTGCCGATTAGAGGGAGCCACGTTGGCTCATTGATGGATTATTCTCCTCCGAACTGTGCATGCCCCAGGTACAAGGTTCGAAATCCAAGCGGCGGCGAATAGTCGGAGTAGGCGATGGTAGGATCTCTTTACAAAGGTTTAGTTATGTTCGCACATTCTCGTTTCATATCAGTGATGTATAAAGATTTTTACACAGTCATAGCCAATGCATAATTACCTACGCCAACGAAGCAGGGCGGAGATTTCGTGATCACCCGTGTCTGTCTGTTTGTCTGTCCACAAAATATATAAAAAAGATACTATCGAATTTATATGAAATTCACTGGAAGGGTAGCCCATTGGCCAAGGAAAACCTGATTAGATATTGAGGAGGATCCGGATCCAGATGCTGATCCAGGATTTTTTTTTTTTTTTTTTGAAGGGGGGGGTTGTTGACATAGCCAGATAGAGCAGTTTTGAAAATTATTTAAATGTCTGTAAAACTAATACCTGTTTCTTTTTGTGTTTGACAATAATGACTGTCTAAAGGTATGTAAATAACTGTTTTCCTGTTTTCACGGATGCATCGTAGTGATTTTTAAAACCATCATTGATGAATTTTCTCCTGTGAAAAACTGATACAGTCATGCTTTTTTTCATGGTATCGCCTGATAACTACATCCTAATTTTTAAAGTTTTAGTGACATTGGCGTTGACGGAGGTATGCGCTCTGATTTTTTTTTTTTTTAACTGAACCTGCATTATTACCACTCAAGACACCCTTTTTTCACATTGTCAACATGGAGGAGGATTCGCTCTGGTCACCACCGTCTCTACGACAAAGTGTGGTCTGGCAGTGGACCACGTACTGACTATACAGCTACAAAATAAGAAAACTGGAGCAGGGAAAGATTAATAATAATAAACATTAAAAAAGGCAAAGCTATCCATTATTTAGAAGGAGTTCGAGTACGTTGTAGCTCGCACATTCTGATATCTTAGCTTGTATAAAAAACTATAATACTATGAAGGTAATGGCAAATGCAGGAGCGCAATTAAATACAGATATGTATTTTACCCCAGATGTTGGCACCGATTCCGCTGCTGGAGCAGATTCCTGGATGGAGGGTAGGACAAGCGCCAACTTGGACAGGTGCAATTCAAATAAAAATAAAATCAGTTTTTTATGGGTTTCATCTTGCTTCTTACTGTTTTTCATCCGAGCCTCATGTGTGGTATTGAAGTTGTTGCCTTCAGAGTTCACAAGCCCTGATGTCCTTTGCCAGGATAATGTCTCTTCGATCCTTGAGAATTTTTAGGGTCGTATTATCAAAACTGAGAGAGCGAAGGTGTGGAGAAACCTCTAGCTTTTGACGATAATTTCTGGAGCATGTCTGACCTTTCTGTACAGTACATTGCTGACCACGCTCTGTAATGTGGGATTCAGGCCTGTCACATCTGCCAATTACTAATGTTCCTTATTATAAATGACCGTCAAAAAATGATGGGTTTACAGTACTTGAATCCTTCCTCACAATTTTAATACTACGGCCGATACTGTTACATGGATGCCGTAGGACGCTGCGATGGTTGTGTTACGACACTACCCCAAAAGTAACCGTTGTCCTTTTCCAAGTGTCGTATGAAGTGGTGTCGCATGCAGATCGAGTTCGTAGACTTTCAAAGCGCAATCTCGGGTTCACGTCCATACGAACGAAATATGCGCGGGGTAGCGGGTAGAAACAATGAGCATTCGATATATCAGTATAAAAATGATGAGCATAGTTACTGCTTGCCACGTCCTTTCCTTCCTTACATTTTATCAGTGTCTTTGTTTGTTACATTCTATTACTCAAATTGCAAGGTACAGCAGTTTTATCTCCACGGCTTGACGTATAGGTCTCCCCCACAAAAGAAATTATGTGTGTGGAGAGGGGGGGGGTGCGGGAATGTGAGGAAAGAGGGATGTTATAGAGTCAAGGTCCAGGTGCCCGCCAGAGTTCACAACTGTACTACATACCGTAATGCTCAGACCAACCAGGGTGAGAGGACAAGGATATACAGTACCTTCCCATGGACTCGTCTCCATACACAAAGCCTGAGATGCATACTATTGATTTTGTGTGTGTGTGTGTGTGTGTGTGTGTGTGTGTGTGTGTGTGTGTGTGTGTGTGTTTTAATCAACCGGGCTACATTCTTGGCAAAGCACTTGAAGCTACCCATGGATATATTCCTGCTACTTAGGCCTATAATTACTGAGGTGTTTCAAGTTTTGCGATGCTTAAAAGTTATTACAATGGAATGCTAGTATACATTCCCGTCCATTTTCGTATCTCACCTCACCAGTTCTGGTACCTGCTTTGTATGATATTTAGGTGAACGTTACAGGATTTTGCTATGCACTTAAGAAACCAAGGTCACCTAAAGGGTAAAAGCTCCTGAGAACGACGTTTCGGTGGAGAATTAAGAAGTCCATAAATGGTTTCAACTAACAGTTTTCTGAAGAGGATAGAAACTCATCTAGACAGAAGGTTACTGGACATGGTCTAGACAGCGAATCAATAATTCATGCATTCTCGTTTTAGCTGCCACTTATGTGGAAACACTATCAATATTTACTGTAACATCATCCTCTCCTT
Organism: Coenobita brevimanus; assembly: GCF_032717465.1. Taxonomy (NCBI): domain Eukaryota; kingdom Metazoa; phylum Arthropoda; class Malacostraca; order Decapoda; family Coenobitidae; genus Coenobita; species Coenobita brevimanus. Next base: position 13,366,654 of record NC_137028.1, on the reverse strand, counting down.
TTCTACTTTGTAACTGCCAGTTCGAAGGTGGCGTTGTAAGATGCAATAAATATTATGCATCATAATTCTTGTTTTGGTTTCTATATATTTTATAATTCCTTCACGTCTTACAAGCAGCGATGGCAGTGCCTGTCCTTCAGTCAGTCACAGTCCTAAAGCCCTGAAGGAATGTGTCATTTTTGATGATAAACAAAAATCCTATGCTCAGCTTCAACAGGTAAGGCAGCAATATATTTGGCAGTAATTATGGATTATTACGGACTCTTAATTTACAATGAAGAACCAGAACAAAGTAATTAGGGACACGAGGTAGTAATTAATGGGAGCAGACCGGCAGAAAATTGCAATGATATACTGATACAAAAATTGAATAGTGTAATTAGCATAAGGCCTACTTAACCCCTTAAATCGGGTGTGAAATTTCTTATTGTATTCCTGCTTTAGTCGAGTTTATTCAGCTCTGGGATAGACATCAGTTGTCGAAAGGACAATGAAAACTATTTCTAATCTATTTCTAATCCTGTCACAATATGTGGTCTCTCCAAATCTTGACAAAATCGTGTATAGGCAGCAAGACTGAAATGGAATTGCAGCTTTAGAGTGAACAGGTTACTCTCATTATGGTAGCTTTGTGGTGTTGATGTGAATATTCTGAAAAGAGTTAGCAAAAGTACACCGAGATGATCTGGCCATGGGATCAGACTGGTAGGAGCTAGAGTGACATTGAGCGTGTTAGTGGGTGAGGTGTAGAGGGTGTGGGGGAGGGGGGGAAGAGACACCGATTATGAGGTGGAGAGATAGAGTGGAGTGGTATATGAGTGCGGGTAGTGTGAGGCGGGAGCACAGTAGCTACATGGCAGAGGACGGCTTGATATGGAGGGGATTTGCTGATGGTGTGTAGATCATGCTAGCTCAGCACTGAAGTAGACTGTCTTCATGATCACTGCCCCGCGTCGGGTGTCTCGAACAAGGACTTAGATGTATATAGGCCACTGTTTATATCTATATTCCAGATTCATGTAATACAAAAACAATGGTAAAATAAAAAATATGATCATGGTTATCTAACATCCTCACTGACGCCTAGTTAAGATAAGGAAACCCACGTTGTTATGCTTTCGATTCTACGTGCTATTTTGATAATTTTAACTATAATGATCCTATGACTCATTCGTAGCTGAGTAAAATCGTTTGGCGGTAGCTGAATTATAAAAGTAAAGTTGTTCCTACCATGAGAGTTGTTGGTGATAGCAACAGTTCTCTCTTAGTTGAAAAAAAATCGTCTGGCTTTAGCTGGAATAAAATACCTAAGTTATTCCGACCATGAGAGGGTTAAACTTAACACTGCAAATGTCTAGCGCAAAATCTATATCTGTTGATTTCGACTAACGTACTTTCCATCAGTACCGGAGACTCTCTTGGCCAGCTCTGAGTTCATTGCTTTAGTTACCTGGGGTAGTGAGGACATTAATCTCTTCAGTACAATGACGTACTTGTTTATTACTACTGTTTCAGGACAGTTTTAATCAACTAAAGGTGGACATTTCGAAAGGTAGGAGTAAGATATTGTTTTCTTTAATCCCTTCACTACTAGAAATCCTTCCCAAGTTAAACAGTAGCACTCAGAGAGTGCATACCTCCGACAAAGCGTACATCTATGTTTTTTATGATCCTGAAGTTTTTTTTTTTTTTTTTTTCAAATTCTGTTACCCGTTCTGTTCTTCAGCTAGTCCTCTTTCAGTAATCTAAATGTGGTGCAGTTCCATCCCGTAGTATCTCCTTAATGCTTTTAGCAGATAAACAGACAGACAAATAGGTAAACAAACAAATCGATGAAGGCAGTAATATCTCCTGAAGATAGCAAGAATTAGCTCAAACAAAGCTTCTTTATGGTGATGGGATTAAAAGGGTGAGGAGTGGGGTTAAGGGAGGGGCGAGTGAGAGAAGAGGGAGTGGGTGAGTGGTGAGTGAGTGAAAGGAAGTAGAATGAGGGGAAGGATTAGTAGGGGTGTGAGTAGAGAGGTGGGTAAGTGAGTGAGTGTGGGAGAAACGGAGGGAGGGGGTGTGTATGGGTGAAAATGGAGGGAAGGAGAGTGTCTGTACAAGCTCCAGTTATAAATTTTGTGTTAGTTACTGACGACGAGCTTAACAGGTTGTTATTCTGCGTCAGTCTGTTTCAGTGTCGATACAGTTAAAGCAATAATGTTTTGATGAAGGAATGTGCTAAATTAAATCCGTCATATGTATATACGTTATAGCTAGGTGTAAAAATGTCAATGGAAAAAATCTACCTCTGAAGAAGGTCCAGGAAGAACAAATGACAGAGAATTGGTCCCTTCGCTAGGATGAAACATTTTGTATTTTGTCCTCATTCTGGACTTTTTTACTCGATTTAAAGGAGGCTTCTCGAGCTGGAAAGGTCAGATATAGCCTTTTTTTGCCTCTTTATCACAAGAAATCTCCCGAATAAAATCGTCAGAAGGCATCAGTAAGTCAGTAAATCATATGACTAGATTCAAGGGGTTTAATACAGCCAGAATCACGGGGAGAAGAGCAGAGCGTGAGAATGCAGACTGTGGTTAAAGGGTGAACTATGCGCTGTTGAAATATGGTTGGAATGCTAATGAATTTAATATTAAGGTAGGAATGCTAATGCAGCGTGAGATTATGGCCGGCACGCTGCAGGTCATTCCCGCCGCGACAAACTGTTACCCTTTATTTCCACACGGGTTTTATATTTTATTTATTTTTTTTTTTTTCAGTATGGCGTGTGGCAGGTCAGCAGGTCCGTAAATATCTCCGGGAATGTGAGTGTTTACTACGGGTATTTGAATATACCTTTATTTGTTTGCTTTAAAGTGGTGTTGTTTGGTCAGGATGAAAGCTATCGCGAAATAATAAATGGACTGAGTATAGAATTCCTTTATAAAAATTTAATGATATGCAATGAGGAAAGGCGACAATTGTTTCTACATTTATGGACATTACAGCCTTATATTCCCCAGAAGCTCATGGATTTACACTCAGCCTCGAAGGTTCCACATTAATCAGTATGATGACGTCTTTTTGTCGTTTTGCTGCATCCTGACAATTTTATTAATTTTACGTGAATCTCCGACTGGCAAGGGAGTTGTTGATTATCTAACCCGGTCAGTTCGGAAAGTCTCTTCTAAGGTTAATAAAACCTCTAAAGATAGCACGAACAAGGAGGTCATGTTCGTGAAGAGGTTAAGAGGTGAATACCGGTATTATTAGTAACACGCATACTCGTGATAATTCTTATTTTCCCACAACCTCTCTTATGATCTTGTAGGTCACGTCTTTTTGCATCAAATGTTTTTTTTGATCCTCACTGAAACGGGTGATAACGCACGTTCACTGGACTATATAAAACAACCAGGTCATTAACTCCTTTATTACGGCGGGTACTTTATGAATTAAAAAACAATTTTCTGGCCGTTGCCTGCAGCAACGTATGCATGACGTCATTATATTGAAGGGTGTCATGACGACTATGTTAAACATTTTTTTTTTTTCCATTATGAACAGTCATTCCCAAATTATGTCCAAACATCTGGTATTTAGAGTAAAACAAAATAAGTCATCTTAGTGAAGGGACCACAGTCACCCAACATAGTCACCATTACCGAATCTCGCCATGTACCAAAGTGGCCAAAATTTCCGTCTGTTACTTTTGTGGTAAGGTAAAAATTTTAGCACCATCCTTCTTTTTCTTTGAAAAACATATTTACAGTGAAATTGTCTATTCATTAGGAAATTATGCAGTTAGGTAGTCCAGGCGAAGATGATTCGATTTGAGCCATGTAAAACCGTAATAAATATATCTTAATTGATACATGACTGATATGACTCGGATCTAGCCTTTTTAAGCATGAAATGGGGTTGGGTTCTTCAGGCGAAGTTCTTGGCTGGTAGTGTTGAATCACACTTTCCGACTTTCAGAGCGGACGTCTCTACTTTGTAATAAAAATAACGCAGCTGATGATGGTGATGATGATGATGATGATGATAGTCGTAGTTTTAGTTATAGTAGTATTAGTATTAGTAGCAGTAGCAGTAGTAGTAGCAGTTGTTGCGAGCCTAGTACGGTATTAATACTAGTAGTGATAATCACATCACCGCCACCACCTTCATCACCATCAGTTTCATCAGCCTCCGCCACGCTGATTATCATTAGCAACACTAATAATAGTACCGTTATCATCACCAATTCCACCGTCACCAGTTCACGCAAGCAAACGTTATACCGCCATCAGCATCACTTGTACCGTCATCATGGACTATCCCCATCATCACTAACTCCAACAACCATCATCAACTGCACTTACACCGACAACACATCATTATAACACCTTACTACTGCATCATCATCATTATCACAACCATTGCTCCAACCCAACCTTCATCTAAGGCCACCACCATCACCGTCTCCAACACAGCTAATGTCACCATCACTACTACCACCACCACCACCACCACCACCACCAGCATCACCATTACCATTATTACCTGCCTTCACCACAACCACTATCACTTTCTGACACCAATTCATTTGCCACTCTCACCACTAACTACCTACTCCCACCACCACCATTACCTGCTACCATTACCGACAGTGCCTACCGCTACCATTACTATCTGGAATCACCAGCCACACCCATCACCACCACTGCTACAACTCTCTTTACGATCTTCATTACCTACCACAGCTAACAACCATAACCACTACCACCACCATCACTACCTACCACCGCCACAGCCACCACCGCCACCACCACCACCACCTCCGCCACTGGTGCCATAAACAGCGCTACAATACCACCATATCCATCACCATTAAACAAAGCCGACCCATAGACACCATCACGCCGTCCACTTAACGTCATCGACTCCACCACAGCTCCACTCTCTTGCCGCTGATGATTCCACTACTGCTCTGCTACATACCCTGCCAGTGCTACTTTTACAGTTACTGCTGCTTAACCCACTGAATACGATGCCTCCTCTTTATTTATTACTACTATTCATGGGCCCTTCACAAAGTTTTATTCAGCTTGGTACTGACTTTCCGCAGTGCAGAGGCTAGAAACTGCCTCCATTAACACCTTCAGGAAGATTTTTGCATCTTAAATGAATGAAATCAATTTTGTCAGAAGCCAAGATGAAAGAAAAAAGTTAAAAAATTAACCCCTTCAGACAAAGGACGTCATTTTTGCAATATTCATCCTATTACCGGACAATTTTATTCAGCTTAGGAGAGCATCCTAGTAGCAAAGAGGATAATGAAGGTAATCTCCAATCCCTCAACCTGGAAACAAAACATCGGTCATAACAGTGAAGAGGTTATCGTACTCCGTCATTTACCTCCATTACTCTCAGCGATGTGGATGCAGATATTTCCTTCATTACAACGACATCCTTCTTATTTATTCGTACTACCATCAGGTGATTTATTTTTTAAAGGAGAGACCTCTCGTCAGGGAAACTGTAATGGAAGCTAAATTTAATCGCACGAATTCCGAAATTTCCTGAAAGTCTGGCACAATCGCCTGAAGGCTGCATAAATAAAATAAAGGAAGCATCCTCTTACTGAATGAGGTTAATGCTAACTACAAAAATATTGCCATACGTTAACTGCTACGATACAAGCGTTTTTGAAAGTAACTTTTTTACTGCATATTACTTAGAACCCCCATTATTGGTAAGGTCTACATGGTTTTGTAAGAATGAGTAAGGTTAGATTACTAACTATAAGCTATGGCAACAAAGTGAGGGAGAGAGAGGGTATGAATAGGTTGAGGGAGATGAATGAGAAAGCAAGGAAAGGAAGGAGAGAGGGTGAGGAGAATGAATAAGGTGAGGGAAAGAGTGAGCAGCAAAGTGATGATGAGAAGGTTAAGTGAAGTGGAGGGAAGAGGGGGATAGCGATGATAAGTGGGGAGCAGGGTGGCTGTATAGGCAGGGAGGAAGAGAGGGATGAGGCGAGAGGTGAGGGGGCAGGGAGGCCTGAGGTGAGCGGTGAGGCGGAGGGCAGGGAGTGATGAGAGTCAGGATGAAATGAAGGCCAAGGTGAAGTGGAGACAGGGTGATGTGAGGGGTGCGGAGGCAAGGAAGGGCACGGTGAGGGTAAATTGAAAGGTGATGTGAGGGACAGGTAGAAGTAAAATGGGAGGTGATGTGAAGGACAGAGAGGAGAGAGGTGCAGGTTGAGTGAGGTGCAGGATGGGGTGAGGAAAAGGGCAGGGAGGATATGGCAGCTCACACCTGCGCGCCCCATCGCCTGTACTCACACCTGAACACCGTCTACACCATCCTGGACTTAACAGGCCTACTCTCACTCTGCCTGTCAAACCCTAGATAGTCAGATACATCTACCGCATCCACAGAGGCAGCGAAATTCAATGTTTGTCCCTAGCTATGCCATTCACCAGGTTACTGTGCCTTATAGAGGGATGAAATCTGACAAACTGTAAACGCAGATTTTTTTGAGCGCCACACTTTCACTTCCATCAATTTTTGCCGCACTCATAAGGATCCAAGCATTATGGGAGGGGTGTTTAGGGGGCTCTTAGTGATGTGTCTGCGGTGAGTGCAGGGTGTGTCTGAGGCACGTGTGGGATAAGCATCAGGTGTGTGTTTGTGGTGTGTCCGACAACAAAAGACATCTTTTGTGATGTATTAGGTGGTGGATATGGTTGGGTCCGTGCGGCTATTGCAAGTGTCCTTTATCGTGCTGCTTTGTCAGATAACTGTGAGTGTTTAATAGTTATATGATTAAACAGGCATTGACGCCTAACAGACTATCTCAAAACAAAAGTTAACATAGATACTTAAAACATTTCTTTACCATCAATGAATGTAATGTAAACACTCACAAATACATACACACAAAAGGAAAATGATCATAAAAGTTGTAGTGAGCAATATCTTTAGCCATTCCTTTCTTTCTTAAGACTAGGTTTCCTACGAATCATCCTGTGTAACCTACACACATACCGTACATACACAGTCATGAGGTACGGACAAATTGCTGGGAATGGGACTTTGGGCTTGTGAACTGTTTGTCCTATTTTTATTGAAGGAACGGACTTTTCCACCATATTTTGATTTACTGTGTATAAGATGATGATAAAGATATGATGGTGCAGATTGTTTCTGATCTTGAATTTCACTGGGCACTTCTAGCTATCTATTTATTTATTTATTTATTTATTTATTTTTTGCATCCTGCTGACGCTGACTTTGTTGTACTCTGGGAAACTACAGTAGGCTGCTGGTGCTGGTGGTGGTGGTGATGATAATGATAATGAGGATGATGATGGTGATGATAACAACAACAACAACATACATAATGATAATAATAATAATAAAAATAATAATAATAATAATAATAGTAGTAGTAGTAGTAGTAGTAGTAGTAGTAGTAATAATGATAGTAGTAGTAGTAGTAGTAGTAGTAGTAGTAATAATAATAATAATAATAATAATAATAACTAAAGGGGCATTCCGTGGAGCGATCTCTCCGACTAGAGCAACGTAATTTCCAAACCACTCTTCATAATGGGTTGGGTTTTCTCATCACTGATTGGGGTTTCGCAAAAAGCCTTTTCCGAATCCAGAATCTGTAATACGTTCCAGATAGGTCCCAAAAGTTAATAGATAGTTCCCTGGGACATGGACTGTCTACCCACCAACTTTGGTTCAAATCTCTCTTTTCGTTTTTGAGTAATCCTGCTAATAGACAAACAGACTAACAAAGAAACAAATAAACAGGGGTGAAAAAATATTTTCCTTGTCGGAAAAAATAATAATTATAATTACAATAATAACAATAATAATAATAATAATAATAATAATAATAATAATAATGATAATAATAATAATAGCAATAATTAAATAAATAGTTAAAAAACACTGTACTTGTTAAAAATTATTACTGTATGCAAACAATACTTTCAATAGATCATAAAACACTGCATTTGTTAGTTTTACATGAAGAGCTTGGCATTGTACATCACAGGTGAAGGTGACTGAATATCAAACAGCAAACAAGAACATACTGTGACGGCAGCTCTGAGCACATCTCAGGAAAACTAGTACCTTATTTTTTTTTTTACTCGCATAAGTGCAATGAAGTTTGTCGTAGGCGTAAGCACAAGCACCTCATAGAAAAACTCGAGACTTTACCATGGCTATGCTGTAGTTCTTCGGTGGCTGGAATATTACTCACCTAAACCGAATCTTGAGGAGTTCGTTTGATTGAAATTCCTAGGTGGTTTTGTGACAGCGAGAGGGTTAATTAACATTATTTCACAATCTGGATGCTAGGGTTTCTCTTGGACGAAGAAAATAGTCTGGTGTTAGTTTAGTTGCGTCCAGGGTCCTGTCAGTACGATATCATTTTATTTTAATCTGTTATAGCCAGACTGTTACGCTAGCTTAGGTGAGGCCTTTTGTAATGAAGGCGAAATTTTATAATTTGTTATAGCTATCGCCAAAATGTTTTATTCAGGGTGAGAGAGTTCTCTTGCAGTGAAGAGGTTGGCGTCAGAAGATTTTTTTTTCTACATTTTTTAAAATCCTGGCTACAAAGATTTCTCCCAGATGAAAAGGTTTTTCTTCATATTCTCCGTCACCGTCAACGCCACCAGGCTGTATCAGAAGGAACTTAAAGTCCCCAACCCTGGGGACGGCAAATTTTAGTTGATTTTTTCTTTACCCCCAAGCTAGAATACTGAACATGATAAAGACCACTTGTAAAAAAATGGATAATGAATGCTATATCTAACCCCTCTCGTTCAGCGTGTCTCTCCGAAGCTTAATACATTTTCTGGAGAAATAGAAAATAACACAATAAATACGGCGTTACCGTCGTAATAAGGTAAAAAATTTTCCTGTGCTTTTCCTTGCACCCTCTTATCCACTTGTCACTATGAACCAGATAGATGGTAAGCATGACGTGACCATAAGCCTCCTGAGCCCCACACCACGCACGGAAGGAGTACCTGACACCGCAAGCAACCAGCCAGCGTCACCCCGTTGTGAAAAATTAGCGGGATGAGACAGACGCTTTTTCTTTCATTTTCCATACCATCAGCTTGTTACTATGAATCGGGTAACTTCTTCAAAATGGGGACGTCATTTCGTGTTTTATTTTTGCTAGTACCAGATGTTTCTTGAGTTTAGGCGCGCCACCTAGTAGAGGAGAAGCTAATGTTGGCCATATCTAACCCTCTCAGTCCGATCAGTCTAGGTTGAATGCGATATTGTCTGAAGAATGCACTAAAATATACGTCATCGGACTGAAGGGGTAAACAATGACAAGAATGATGTAAGCTTCAGCATCCTCCTGAGCATCACACCACCCGCGGAAGGGTTACCTGACGCCACATTCACCAGCCAGCGTCTCCAGGCCATGTCAGTTCTTGGGATGGATCACCTCCTTTTCACTACGATGACGCACTTTACATTTTTTTTTTCTCGCTGTCTCTAAATTGTTTGATTGAGTGCTGGAAGAGCACCACTAACAGGAATATTTAAAAAAACAGCATTCACTAACCCCCTTCACTACAAGGGGTGGTCCTGCTGTGATAATATATTAGCGTGACGTTAGCTAGAATGACGTGGAAAAGACATCCTCTTGCTAAAGGAGTGAAACTCTTCTTGTATTTTTCTTTCCCCGCCGTTTATCCACTTGTCACTATGAACCATGTAAAGATGGCAATGATGTTAAGACAGCGATCATAAGCATCATCATTCTTCTCTGTATAACCTTAAACTAGGCTCCCAGCACCAGCGGGAGGAGTAGCCTATACCTGACGCCGCACCAGCCAGCCAACCAGCGCCCCCCGGCTATGTAAATTCGTGGGATGGAGTAGCACCCACACCTGTCCTCAACCTTATCATTAGCCCTCCTCCCCGCCACCCTCCCGCCCTAGATAAAAAGATAGATTCAGACAGCGGGAGCACCGAGATAAAGACACCTTCCCTATCATTACCCTTCATTATCATAATCCGTCGTGTGAGAAAGAGAGGAATCATAGAAAAGAAGTGAATATAACTGAGTTATGTTAATTTACTTGTCGGCAGGTGAGAGATATAAGAAAGTATTGAAATGACTGCGGTATTTCTGTAAAGAAAATTTATATGAACTATAAACTGACATAAAATGTTACAGCTGCTTAGTGACTTGCCTGGATAGTAAGTAACTGTAAAAGAGAATTCTTTAGCGTTCAAAGAACTATGAAAGATACTGTGATATTCTACTGATAGAAGGCTGCCTTAGCGGAAATGGGATGCATCGGTTGGAGATTCTGGTGGTGAGAAATGCAGTAATTTATATGCGATTAATCTCAATCTTTTGTGGTGTTTTACATACTGAAGTTTTGATTTTTTTTTTCCATTAACATTGATTACGATGGCGAATTGAATTAAAACCTTGTTACTGTCTGCCAGTTATACGGGTATTTAGCTCAGGAGAAATGCAGCGTTGTGGATGGGGGTATACAGATCTCTCCCCTGCTGCGTAAAACCGTCTGGAGGTGAGACGAATAAAAAGGAAGATTGCATCGTAGTAAAAAGTTGATGCAGAAGTTAAAAGATATTTATATAGCACATTAGCTGCTATTTAAAATCATACTATGGCAACAGCCTCCACAAAACCTCTAGCGTACGACGTGAGAAGCCGGAAATGAACGGTTAGAGCGGCAGTAATCCGTTCATGGAGAGTAAAGCTGTATAAGTATTGATTTGACATTACCCGGAGTTAGCGCCATAAAAGCAACAGCCACTGTCCCACCGTGCCTCCGCTGCGGGTGGGTGTGCGGCTGGACGAGGATTGCGCTGCGGACCTTACACTATCACATTTTACACTTTCACCACGTATCACTAGGGAAAAAATACACACACACACACACACACACACACACACACACACACACACACACACACACACACACACACACACACACACACACACACACACACACACACACACACACACACAGCTTACGCTTAGAGTAAATCTCACCAAAATAATAATAATAATAATAATAATAATAATAAAACAAAAACAACGTAAGGAATATAAAAATCTACCAGTTTCTTGGGTTTTTTTAGTGGCAAAGTTTATAGCTATTTTATTCAGACAAGTATATTTTGCAGTGTGTGTGTGTGTGTGTGTTGACGACATTTTTTTTCTTGGTTTTGCCTTGGTTTGGATAAGAATACCTGCTTGCGTTCTGAGGTAATGATTATATACACATTATATACACCAATAAACAGCAGTACTTTACAACATTTTTGGTGTAAAAATCGACGTGAACTTCGGCTTGTATTTGCGTATTTTGCAGAGGTTAACATATAAATCTTTGTTCAGGGTCAGTCCTCGCCGCCTGATTCACAGTAATTTAGATTAGCTCTGATGTAAGATAATGCGCGGCAAAATTCATGCCAGTTGATTAATATGAAATTACGCTGATTCATGTAATAGAATTCAAGCTTATGCGTGTTCACTGATGAGGGATTTTATTAGTTCATTCATGGGGGATAGAGAGGAGCTCATTCATGGCAGCTCATTCACAGGCTCTAATACCCATCCCATTAATTGAATGTCAAAAGCGCAAATTAACTTTTTCATAGATAAGACACTAAGAGCTAAGGAAAGACATGACTAAATAAACTAAATTAACTGCATTTATTATATGCAGGTGCACAGCTACGTATTTACCGCATGTAGTTATAGTTATCAGTGTGCATTTTGCGCTATACGAAAGTGAAAAAGCGAGATAATATTTAATCACCTTCAGGAAGGCAGCCATGTAAGCCAACACGGCCATGTTTTAAAAATTCAATGAATAAACAAATAAGTAAATAAACACTCAAAAAAGAGAAGAGGAAATACGATAAACAAACAGTTAATTAAACAAACACATGGAGAGATAAACAGGGAAATATTAAATAAATAGAAAATATATAAATCAATTACCGCCTCGAGATATGAACAAGGAATTATTTTAAATAACAAGCAATGGGCAAATTCAATGAATAAAATTTTATAATACCTCGTCTGACGAAATAATGTCAATTAAAAGACCGCCTTCAGTTTACGAGCAGAGGCGTCGTAAGTCGTGGCAAGGTGAGTGGCACTTGTTGAGCGTCTGGGAGTAAAAGGAGGGAGTATAACTGTATAAATAAACATGGGCGCAGGAGCCGGAGACGACGCAAGGAGCCGGGTAAATTAAGGCGCGTCCATTCATAAAACCAACACCTCCTCCAAGACGCGTAACTTAGCAACCGTTGGTGGCGGCAAATCCGACTAGCTTGACTTATATCCGGATTGACTTACAAATGACGCGATTCATGTTTAGAAAAACCACAAGGAGGTGTTAAAAAAAAAAAAAAAAAAAAGCACCAACTCATTGATTTTATAATTCCGAGCATTCAGGTCATGCAGATGGAGTCGACGGGGGTAGGCAGACGAGACTCTTATATACAGTGGAAGGTGGAAGGTGTGCGGTACTTCTGGCAGTCCTCCTTACGCCAGTGTGTCTGCACCTAGAAATGAAACAGGGATCTGGATTTGTGAAGCGGCGGTTGTGTCATAGTTTGGGGAAATATTTGTTGCTTGTTTTCCTTGTCAGTTACGCTTAGGGACGCGGGAGGGGCTGCGGTGAAGATTGGGAAGCGTCCAGAGACTCACAGCGTCATGCACCGCCTCACCTTCGCGGCATTTCTTAACTCACCGTGACAAACGAAGGCTTCTGTTGCAAGATCGAGCGTGAAGTGTTTAATTATTTGATTATGGAACTTAATTTATCGCTTCAGTATGATACGATGACGTCCTTTTAATTTTCATGTTGCTTTCTTCAAACGCGAGTCAGCCAACGGGAGACATTTTGAAAGTGGAAGTGTTCTACATAGCCTTCATTAAGTCCATGGAAACCATTGGTTTTTATTTTGAATACTTCTAGTATTAGCTGCTTAGCGTGAAATGAAGTCATCGTACTTAAAAGGTTAAAGAGTCCGATAATATAGGAACAGATTAAACTGATCATTCAGTCTCAGGATCGGGAGCGAGACGTTAAAATGATTACTTCTGGGGATATGTTAGTAAAAGGATTAAGAATATACAAAGAGAACAATATATACCATATATATATATATATATATATATATATATATATATATATATATATATATATATATATATATATATATATATATATAAGGCTGATGGTTTTTGCGAGTTATATTTATATATATATATATATATATATATATATATATATATATATATATATATATATATATATATATATAAGGCTGATGGTTTTTGCGAGTTATTTGGTCAAATGCCGATTTTAGTGGGTCTTGCGGATAAAGCAACGTGAAAATGACAGATTTATTTTCTTAAGGCATATAACATCTAAACTGATAATATATGGGCGTTGATATTTGGTGTGCGTGGTGTCACTGGAAAACTTATGAAAAAATAGGAAAGAACTGTATCTATCTTCCTGTCTATCTACTCGTATATACCGGATTTTAAATCTGGTCGATCACTAAGGGTTAAGCGACTGCAGAGCTCATTAAAAACTCCTTCAGATCACTGACTTTTCTTTTTAACTCTTGTTGCTGCTAGATGATTTTGTTGAATTTAGGAGAGCCGGTTAGTACTGAAGGGGTTAATGAAAGTCACATCTAAATCAGAAAAAAAAATCCTCCCCCTCCCCCCGGCTTGAATAAAATTGTCTGATCGTTATAAGAAATTATATTTTTAAATAGTCGTCCGGCTGATAAAGTTAACGCCTTGAATCAGATGACGTACTTTTCACAGTTCATGCTATCTCAGAGCAGTTTCACGCAGCTTTAGTAAGACTTTTCGATCGGGAAAGAATGGCTTCAGCCTTCACTTACCATTTACCTCACAAAATATTCCCAGTGCTAAATAGAATCGTTAAGGGGTAGCAAGGAGAAGACAAAATACGTCACCGAGGTGAGAGAGTTACCATTAGCGGTGTGGATCAGACATCAAATCATCAGTAAGAGGAGAGGCTTCCTTCCTGTCCCATCCGTCAGCAGGCGCATTGGGATATATTTTACGGAGGCCCCGCTGATGAGATTCAATAAGACATTACCGGGGCCTGAGTAGACGAGAAGATTACAGGGCGCGTCAGCAATGAAGCAGCCCCCCAGACACGACAAGAGCTCATGCGGGATTTACAAGCCTTATTTAGGATGTCACGAGGAACGCAAAGGGAGTAAAGGCTGTGTTTGCCCTCGATAAATGACCCAATTATCTGCTTATTTTACCTCAGGATTCTCAGGTTGCCGGTATGGCGCTCTTGGCACCGGATCGAGAGACGTTTTCATCTGTCTAGGAAAATTTCGATGAACAGGAGAAAGGACTCTAGCAATATTAAAAACAGAACAAGGTTATCAGTAATTTTAAGGATTTGTTATTGTCCTGCCGACTGCAATAATTTTTTTAACCTGGTGCAATCTACAGTACAGCATTTTTTATTTGACATCTGCCTCTTCCTCCCCCTCCTCCTCCTCCTTCTCGCCTCTCTGAGTAACTTGTTGGAAAATTGATGCCATCCGCCGGAAACAGTAAATATAATGGAGCAAAAAAAATAAAAAAATAAAAAATCGATCAGAGGGTAAAATAAGTAATATCGATGGAACGCCTGCGGGTGGGTGGTTAGGGTGGCGCGCGGCATCAACATAAACACTGGCTCTATTGACTGTTTGCGGCGCTGAAGAGGTGAGAAGGGGCTAAAGAGAGGATTTAATAATTACCCAGGCGTATTGATTAGAGTGCGACCCTCATCCCCCGTATCAAACGCCACTTCACGCACCCTTTTCCCGGACGCACCCATTCCCAAACGCACCCCGTCCCTGACCGACCCCGTTTCCCTGGCTAATTTTTTTCTGATGTCTCCTTTTCCCTAACGCACTTTCTAGTGACGTACTCTTTCCCCTAACACATCATTTTCCTTTGCTCACTCTCTGTCCCAACACACTCTTTCCATCTGATACACCCTTTCCCTTAACACATCCTTTCTCCCGACAAACTCTTTTCCCCGGCAAACCTCTTTCCCTAAAGCGCTACTTCCCCTGACGCATCATTTCCTCTGATGCGCTCTTCCTTTCAATGCAACATTTCTCCTGACGCTTTCTTTCCCCTAACGCATCCTTTCTCTTGATGCACTCTTTGTAACGCATCCTTTCTCCTGGCACACCCTTTTCCCGGACTCACTGTTTCCCTTGACGCACTCTTTCTTCAGTGCATTATTTTCCTGACGCTTTATTTCCCCTGACGCATCTTTTACCCCGATACAGCATATCCCTGACGCACCGACCCTTTTAACGCATCGCAACATCCCCGTTTGCAAGGCACACTTACCACGAGGGACAGTGTTAGTTTTCGTAATGTTCTCATGACGTTGAAGAGCACTGGGATCCGTTGAACTTCATGTAGCCTCCTTTCAGAGCACAGGACTCTTATGTAACGCAGCGCAGAGTATAAATGACATAAATACAGCTCATATCTAACTCAGAAAAAAAAAGCGCACTTTAATCCAGTCCACAGTTTTTGTGAGCTTAAGTTTGTGGGAATTTATGCTGATGTATATTACAACACTTTATAGTAGAGATATGTATAGACGCAGCGGCCATAAAACTGTCTTTACGCACAAAACAATATGTAATCTGGCGCACTGTACTCGGCACTGAAACATTTCTTACCAAAAAAAAAAAAAGAAAAAAAAAAAAAGCCGGTATCAATGAGTCGAATTCAGTATTCAATTCTCCTTCACATTCCTTGAAGATTTTTTTGCGACATAAATTCACTGTTTTATTTTCATGTTGCAGGTACCTTTTTTGATGTATAGCCCAATCATAATCCATCAAAATAATTTCAGCCTTACATTTTGGCTTAGTTAATTTATTCCCATCTCTCTTACGTACATTATTTCATTCCACAAAGATGTTTGTCTTCTCTCTTTTACCAGTTGAGTCACATTGTGCTCTCACCGTAGCATTATCCTATCCTCCTTACTTCACCAATATTATTACCTCCGTCCCTCCTCCAAAATAACAGCTCCCCAAACTCCTACTTCACTCTCAGTTACATTTTTCTTTTCTGCTTCTCACTGCCCGTTCTTTGTTTCTGCTTTTCTGTGCAGGATCCTTGTGTGTTTCTCCTTCCGTACTTCTTTTCCATCCTCACTCCCGCCATCGTTTCAATCGATTTCCTTCTTTCACAAACCCTTCTTTCTTCCCTCAGCCTCATTCACTCTCCTTCATCCATATATCTCCTTCTCCCTCATTTGAAGCGAACCCTTTCTTACCTTGCTACTCTCTTGTGTCACTCCCCTCCCTCTTCTTCCTTCTGTCTCGTACTTCTCCTTTTCCTCATTACTTCCTTGCTTCCATACACCTCCCACTGCCTCATTCTAAGCGATTCCGTCTTCTTACAATATCCTTCCCCCCTCTTTCCTTCATTCTTCATATAATCGCTCTCCTCTTTCCGTTACCCCTTCCCCTTTATCCGTATATCTCCTCTTCTTTCCAAGCGACTGCTTCGTTCCTTGCTACTTACCTCCTTCCTTCACTCCCCCTCCACCCCCGCCCTTTCTTTCTTTCACGTCTTTCCTTCTATACATCTCTCTCTCCATCATTTCATAATTTCAAGCTACCCCTTTTTATTGTGCCCCTTACTCTCTATTGCACAACCTCCTCCCTCCTTTCTTCCTCTCTGTCCATCACTTTCCGACCCTTCACCCTATCGCTTCTTCCGTGTACCTCTCCTTTCATCATTTCAGGCGACTCCCATCTTACCTTGTCCCTAGCTCCCTCTTTCTCTGACCCCCTGCCTCTCTCTCTGCCTGCCTGCCTGCCATGCTGCCATGCCCCCCTCCTCCTCCTGCACGGCTTGGTAACATTTCCTCGGTGGCCCCGTCGGAACCTCAGAACTGGGCCTGTCTGGTGTGTGTGTTGTGGTGGTTTGTATGCGTGGTGGCACCGGGAGGGCGTGGGCCGAATTTTAACTCGCATCGATTGGAGGAGGAGGAGAAGGGGGATGGTAGTGGTGGTTGGTTGGTTGTTGTGGTGGAGGCTGTTTTTGTTTTATGTCTTCGGTGGTTTTGTTGTGGTTGGTTTGTGGTGGTGTCGGTGGTTTGTTTTTTGGGCGATTTGGTTGCGGTAGTTTGATGAGGCTGGCATTTTTGTTCGAGTGTATTGCGGTCGATTTTTTCAGTCGTTTTTCAGCTTCTGTGGATGACGCCAAAGAGTATAGCAGGCTGATTCTGAATTACGATATGATGTTATGACGATGATTTCGTTAAAAGAAGTCGACGTTACTGGTGCATTAATGACGTTCTTATTTTGCTCGTGATTGTTGATGGTATTTTCCTCCTTGTATTTATGTGTTAAGACGTAAATTATTATGATACACAATTCACTGTAACTGATTCTCTCAGGATGACTTTCAGCTAATCCTGGAGGTGTTACATGATTATTTTCTTATGTATCTGGATCTGGACATAGACTAGGAGCAGCGATATTTTAAGATATTTTTCTTCTTAATAACCAGTCGTTGATTTTGATGTAGGAAGAGGCTACGAAAAATATTTAATATAATATGGAAATAAAAGATAAATAAATAAATCACACACACACACACACACACACACACACACACACACACACACACACACACACACACACACACACACACACACACACACACACACACACACACACACACACACACACACACACACACACACACACACACACACACACACACACACACACACAGAAAGAGAATGAAACAAATAGACATTGAACTGTTGTTAAATGGGCCTCACGTCGCTACTGTAGAGATAATTAGGGATTTAAAATACACTGACATTAGACAGTTTTGTTCAGCTGAAGCGACCTTTATTTCTGAAGGTGCTAAAATCTGTCTCTGTTAACCATACCACTCTCGTTGACACTCTTAGACATTTTCAGTTTAACCCCAAAATTGTTTTTTTGCTCTGAAAAAACTACGGCTAATCAAAAGGTTATCATGGTTAAGTCCGTCGCTGCAGTGAACGAACTTAGGTATTATTTTTAGGCTAACACCAGACGATTTTGCTCAGATGAAAGGATTCCTGCATGGATAAAACCCTGTTGGGGCTGACGACGTCCCTCGGGCTGACACCAGACATTTTTGTTTAGCCGTGAAAAATCCGAAAAATGAATTAATTAAATATATTTATCCCCTGCTCTGATGCCACCATATACGCATAACCCGAACAGACCGATCCTCCCCCCTTCCACCCCTCCGCCACGGTGCTCGTCTTACTGTTCACACCCACCACTGTAATACCCTAATTATCGCCCCGCGCATAACATTATCATTAATTACCCTCATGACACTAAGGTTTATTGCATTTAATTAGACTTTTTTTTTTTTACCACCTGCCGTGTATTTTTTCGCGGGAATGGCGGTGTCTGGTGTCGGCCAAGTGAGGGTTAATACTGATGCCTGTATTAATGGTTTGTTTGGGTGGCTGGTGTGCGGTTTGTCTGCTGTACTGATAATGGCTTGTTCCATTAGGCACCACTACCACCACCACCACCACCACCACCCTCATCATCATCATCATCATCATCATCATCATCATCATCATCATCATCATCATCGTTACGCCATTTCCCACTAATACATAGGGTGGATAAAAATATATACGAGTATCTTGCTTTATTAGTTACGGTAGTTTTAATTTCCATTGTTTATTTATATTTTAAATCTTTTTACATTTTATTTTGCGTTGGTAACTGATAGGACGCAATAACGTGGCTCTTTCAGTTAACACCTGTACCTTTTCTCGCACTTCACTCGAACTAACACTGGATGATTTTTTTTTTTTTTTTTTTTTTTTTTTTTTCTCACCTGAGAGAGTCATAGGAATCTGCGTGTCAGTACCGGTACCATTTAACCTCTCGTTGTCGGGACAGCTCTAGTAGTCTATTCCATTTACCCTCAGACGATTTTGAAAACTGAGAGTGCAGCACAGCAGCCTGCGTATTAGTTGATGGGATTTTGTTTTTACAGATTCAGTAACTACCGCTGCAATAATTTCTCAAGTAATATAATTATTTTATGTTGCTTTATCAGAACAGCGTTATATATTTAGTGACAGTTGTTTGTGGAAAATAGGATGATGATGATGATGATGATGATGATGATGATGATGATAACTATTATAATGATGATGATGGATAAGCGTAATCTATAAGAAGTGTTTATCTGCTGAGATTGGAGTAGCATTGAGGATATCACCTTTTCTTTAACCTTTCAGTTCGATGCCCCTCTCCCCCCCCCCTTTTTTTTTTAATCAATACCGCCACGGTTTCAATCATCTAAGGGAAGACTTCTATTAATGGAGGTGTTTTTGAAGGCTGTATTCGTATCTAACCCAGTGAGTTCGAAAATATTCCCACTGTGAATAAAAGCCTCTGAAGGAGCAAGAAGGAAATAAAGATGCAGTACATGGCCAATTGACGAGGTTAATAGGTCTGCTAACAACTGCCACAACTAGTCCTGATGTAGTAGTTGTAGGGAAAGTTTACATCAAGAAATAGCAGTAAGGGATGTGAAGGGTGAACCAGAGTGAGGAGAGAAGAACCAAGGGCCTTATTTATGGTGGTTTAGAAGGATTCGTAGAACCTCGTCCTTAGCGATTCGTTAGGTTTGTTACACCGTGTCATTCTCTGTTATGTTATTTGTATCGCATTAATCTCGATATATACAGTATTTGATCATTAACAGAAAAAAGGATATATAGGTGAAATGTGGAGAATAAAAAGCTAGGAATTAGTTGCTATGATATCCCCTAAGATACTTAAAATACAACACCAAAAATGAAATATAGTAATGCCTTCCTCAGCGATTTATTTTGTTTATTGTATTTAAT
>NC_137028.1:13176660-13341660 GCF_032717465.1 Coenobita brevimanus | reverse complement strand
AGATGAAGGAGAAGAAAGAGGTTATTGCAGTGAAGAGACTAAGGAAACTAGCGGTCGTGACACATGAGGGAGAGGCTCGTATTCTAGTCGACCTAAGATAGTTTCAGTTCCTGTTCCATAAACATTTATTATGCGTACTGTAGCTTACAATGCTCTTGTATGATATGTTATATTAATATGATTATAAATTGCTAAAATACCATACACGGGATTATTAGCGCTCAAAAGGTAGAAATACACCGGAAAAGAAGAAGAGCTAAGGAACTTCCTAAGCAAACGAGAATATGGCTTGGAATATAAGGGTGAAGCGACAGGCAGCTGAAGCAGGTCACGATTTTTTTTTTTTTTTTTTTTTTAAACACATCGAATGTTAGCGTCTGTAATGGAAACTGAAAGGGGGTTGGAGAGATGTAGGCTGAACTTGAATGGTTACTTTTTTATGCTGAATATATCATGAATGTAATCAAAATAGTGCTCCTACTGCTTTTAATCAAGGATTTACTGCAAGTATACAATTGAGGATTGGTGTGAAGGACAAATGTGACTAGCCGAGTAGTTTACTATCAGAGAGTTGTTCTTGATTAGTTTTGTGTCTTTTTTTTTCATTAACTGCATTATTTTATCGGAACCCGACGAAAACTGCGTGAAATGTAACCCAAGTATAAAAATATAAAGGAAGGCACAGGCGAAAAGGGATAAGGAAAGTGTAAATATAACGCCAATAAAACCGGGTCACGGCGCTGTCGATACAACCCTGATTTGAATACAATCAATGTTACATCAGGGTGGCATTACGGCGTGGCTGCACCGCTATGCACTATATTTTGAGTGTGGGAGAGGCGGTGTGTGGGGCGGGGCGGGACGGGTCTGAGGGGCGGCCTGGGGCGGACTTACATTGGACCAGAGTTAGTCAATGTGCAGGTGCCGACATAAATATCGAAATACTTCCTTACGGTAGATAACCAGACAGTGAATAATGACTTTTCAAGCCCAGTAATGTAATCTTAGTGGACCAATGAACTTTTGAGAATATTCATTAAGAGTTCCATAACCACTCCACTGTCCGCGACTGTGTCCTATAATCTGTCAGTCATCACGACACTGAGCTGTTTATGTCAGTGTTAAAGAACCTGGTTCTACAGGAACCCGAAGACAGGTAAATTAACTGCTGTCATATTATATTATGAGAATCGTTACTTCAAACGAGGAAGGAGTTTTTCATTTTGCATGTGAAAACCTCATGACTACCCCAAGTGAGACAATTTGAAATAAACGCTTTCACTTTTTATTACTGTACATCGAATTTTCAGCTACGGTCTGTAAAGAAAACGATGGGAGGTTTGACCGCGAACACCTGCTCATCCTTAAGTGCCATCTTACTTGCTGAACTGTGTTTGAACGAATATGTTTAGAAGAGAACTGTTGTGGCTTACGTGTTTGACGTGTGGAAAGAAAATTGCATATACAATACACACACACACACACACACACACACACACACACACACACATATATATATATATATATATATATATATATATATATATATATATATATATATATATATATATATATATATATATAAAAGGTAGACGCATTCGGTAATTAATAAGTAAAGATAATTGATTAAAAAACAGAAGTTGCTAGTCTATAGCTGTAGTGGCAGAGTCTGTCAATTTTAATTACCAACAGACTCCTTGCAGTATTCGTAACAGGAGAGCTTTTGTAAAGCATCGTTGGTTCAACCCACAATTATGCCTCACGATGACTGCCAACCTCATTGAATTACGTCACAGCCCTGCTGCTTAAAGGAGTATCAATATTTATTAGACACAGGGAATAGTGTGCTCATGAAAACATAACCGTATGTTTGACCTACTAATGGATAAATCTGATACACAGTCCATGACGAAATGAAGCAAGACAGTGAAGCACAAGCAGCTTATACACTGAATGATGCCTTAGAATAGATAAATGCCTCATTGTTCGCTGTTGTTTTGGGCAGGTGATACTTAAGATCGGCAGAGGAAGCAATCGTGACACTGACATGCACGAATACAAAAAAAAAAAAGCGCGAAAAATGTATACCGGTATATATACGCCATATATAGATAGATAGATAGATAGATATGTATATAGCCTATATATGTAGGGTGTGTGTGTGTGTGTGTGTGTGTGTGTGTGTGTGTGTGTGTGTGTGTGTGATTTCATTTATGATTTTACTGTCTTCAACGGATTCTTTCAAAATGGTATGCAATAAACCATTCATTACCAGGTACAGTAATACATAAAAATCTATAGGTATTCGTGAACTGCATTCGACAAACTTGGAACGTAAGCTACAAAAAAATAGTGTTCGTCAGTGACATCCAAGCAATAATGAGGGGAGGGACGATGAAGAGCAAAATGGAAATGAACGAAGCAAAACTATGAAGCGTGCAAAGTGCGTGAAGGGAGAGGCTGTAGTGTTGAGTGAGAGTGTTGCGTGTGAGTGATGGCGCGACCAGGTCCTGCGGCACCCACCTGCTAGAGGAGGCGGAGAGCGGCGGCAGGTCGGCACGCGCCGGGGCCTCGCAGACGCCGACCTGCGAGTAAACAGGCGGCAGGCACACGTGGGAGGAGCCAGGCCTAGCCCAACCCACCGCCCGTACATCACTCTCCCTGCCGCCCTCGCCCCGCCCACGCCCAGTGGACCGGAACATCTGCTTCTTTCTACGAAGAATTTTAGGAAAAGCCAGTAGAGTTTAGCATTGCTCTAGGATTTCTTGAGTCGTGGAAAGCGTGACAGAAGCAGAGAGACAGGTAGAAGACAGAATCACTGTTTTAGGTTGACGGAAGTTTGTTTGGACAGAATACGCCAACAGTATCCGTCTACGGTTCCTGTCCGCACGCGCACCAATGGGTGTCAAGGGTGGGATGACGTCACGCACTGCTGGGCGGCCCGAGAGGAAGCAGCCAATGGCAGACTTGTAGCTCAGGAGGGGCGGAGCCGACCAGTGCTGGTGGTTCCCAGCGCGCAAGTGTACTTCAGTTGTGAGTTTGTAGGCAGAGTCGTGGTCAGACTGTTTGCAAGTCTGATCAGACTTGCTGTGTAATGGCTACAACAACTTACATCGCATCAAGTGCAGTGTGTTCTGATCCAGTCAGTGTGCCAGACTGTCTCGCCATGAACATAGTGAACACTCAAGGGTACGGGCGTGAAGCCCACGAAATGAAGTACATGCCACAGCACCAGGCGCCCATGGCTCACAACCCATGGGTGGGCCTGCCTCCGTCAGATCCCAGCCACTGGATGCATCCTCACCCAGGTCTTCATCAGGACATCAAACCCCAGCCTTCAGAAGTGGCCATCCACCACCGTCCGACCCATCACATGGCCCATGGGTGGCAACCGCCCGTGTCCTCGCCCTACAGCCTGGCGGCGGCGGGCAACGGCGGCTCCCCGTTGGGGCACCACCCATATGCCATGAATGGGATCATGCCCCACCAAATGCATCCAGGCCACTTGCGAGACATGCACTGTGAATCTCCAGTAACACCCGACCACCATGTACACCACGAAGTAGAGGAAGAGACGCCCACCAGTGACGATCTCGAGCAGTTCGCAAAATCTTTCAAACAGAGGCGCATTAAGCTGGGATTCACACAAGCTGACGTGGGACTGGCTCTTGGCACACTGTACGGTAATGTGTTCTCCCAGACTACCATCTGCAGATTCGAGGCCCTACAGCTGTCATTCAAAAACATGTGCAAATTGAAGCCGTTGCTGATGAAGTGGCTGGAGGAGGCGGATTCCACGACTGGCAGCCCCACCTCAATCGACAAGATCGCAGCCCAAGGTAGGAAGCGTAAAAAGCGAACCTCCATAGAAGTGTCGGTGAAAGGAGCCTTGGAGCAGCACTTCCACAAACAGCCAAAACCCTCTGCCCAGGAGATCACGCAGCTAGCGGACACGTTGCAACTGGAGAAGGAAGTGGTGCGAGTGTGGTTCTGCAACAGACGACAGAAGGAGAAGAGGATGACACCCCCAATCATGGGTCAGGGGCATGACGCTCAGGGTGTAAATGGCACTCCTCCAGGTGGCCCGGGTCAACAAATCACCCCCAGCACAGACTATGGACAACCCAGGTCAGTGGAGTTGCCCCGGGAGCTCAAGTACCCCAGCTACACCCACCAGGCAATGCACGGGTCCCCCACACACCTTCCACCACAACACTCCCCCCCGGGCCCATTACTCTCCCCTCAGATGCCCCCACACACTGTGGCGCCATCACATGCGGTCTCCCACTGATGGTCGCTAAACCTGTGGCAGGAGGCAGCTAACTGACCAGCAGCCAGCCGCAGCCCTGAGTGCTCCCCTGGGGCTCTCCCCATCCCCTCCCGCCCTTGGCACCCAGCGTGAGTTGGAGGCTTTGAGGTGCGGGCCTCCCTGGGGGTGTTGCCGCCGCTCCTGCCGGCGGTGGGCGAGTCCCGGCACCTCTAGTCCCTGGGCCGGCCAGCCTGGCTCTCCTCGGAGGAGGGGCGGCCCAGTGCGGCCACACCTCACCACCAGCCACAGCAGCTTACCAGACAGAAAAACTGGTGTGTCCATATGTGTGAAGACTCCTTCAGTGATAAAAACTATTTTCTGTATAGATAAACTGAAGGTGTGGGTGACGAAGTGTATAAAGTAGGAACTTGTGACTCCATACTTCGCCAGACATTCCATGAAGCCGCACCTCAAGCGACCTCTCGTGTCATTCCTGCGATTCCTCAGTGAGACGATAGGCAGTAGTGTAAAGACTGAGCTTCATATTACGTGTGAACATTATGTAGCGGTTACCTCGAGTTTTTTGTGTGCGTGTTTGGAACATTCCAGTGGTGGTGAGTGGCGGGTGGCGGCTGCTGCGGGCGGCCGCGGCCCTACCGGCATCTGGGCCCGTGGGCGGCTTGTGGGCGGGCCCACCCACACGCTATCATCATCCTTATCTTGAAAACTGAAAATACTTGGTGGCGGGTTTCTCGTCTGTCTGTCTGTGTAATGTGACTTGGTACCCACCACCTTCTCACCTTGGCCTGCTCACACACACATAAACATACACACACACATAAACACACACACACACACACACACACACACACACACACACACACACACACACACACACACACACACACACACACATACGCACACACATACGCACAGACTGACATGCCAGGCCCCGGCCAACCCTGCATCCATGCCGGCCGCGGTGGTATGGTACCGCGGAGGACTCGCAGCGGCCAGCTAGGAGCCACCACCTGGTGAGTGTCGTGTCGCCGCCCGCCGTCCTAGCCGCTGCCGCCACCCTGTACATATAGTCACCAGTGTAAATAACCCAAGAGCCCGTGACGGTGGCCGGTAAGAGGCAAGCCGCACTTGTGATATGTCTCAAGAGCTGAATTTATAATAATTTCATTGTAATATATGTATCATTCACACTTAGATTAACCCCCTAAGTATATTTAGTTTGTGTTGATTGTTTCCCACTACTGCTAATACGTCAGCAGTGGACGTGGTGCGGCGGTGTTGTTGTGGTGCTCACTATCCCGCCGCCCTCCCCGCCTCGCCCCGCCGCCGTTGCCACCCTCAACGCCGCCGCCGTCGCATACCTGATGCAAGTGTAGGAGTCGTCGCTTGGAACCTGTAAGGCAGTCCTGCACGCCGACACTGCCACAACGGATCTCAGAAAGGCCACACGATACCCGACGGCCTGACCCGCTGCACCACACCATCCAACCGCTGTAGCTGCTGCCCGGTCCTCACCTGCCGCCCGTCCCACCTTTTTCCTCATCGGTGCTCCAGCAACTGAGATGTCCCTTTGACGCTTCTGCGGTGCAGAAGAACCTCTGGCCATCTTGTAATGAGGTGACCTTTGGATTCCCTCTGTCGCTGAGAAAAGTTCATCTGTGGCCGGAGGGACAATCACCAGCCCCATCCTCCCGGTGACTTGATTGTTGTGGCGGGTAGGTGGCAGCGGCAGGCAGCAGGCGGCGTGGCGGTGGGCCTGGCGGGCGAGGAGGACCCGCAGTGATGGGTAAGGTGGGTTGACGGTGGTGGTGGTGGTGGTCAGGCGGTGCCATCGGCCGTGACGGTGGCCAGGCTCCGCGCCACACACGCCTGCCCTGGCCCGCGCCCTCTCTGTGTTTGTTCTTAATGTTTCCTGAATGTCTGTACCGAGGCTCCATAGAAATAATTTAGCTGGTATCGTGATCCTAATCTCCCAAAACTCACGACGACATACCGCTATTACTGTTGTATAACTGCTGCTGCTGCTACTACTACTACCACCCTTGCAAATACCAGTAGCCCAATCAGTGAAGAGGAACAGTTTCTAGGAAGTCTGTTAATACTACCACGGTTTCAGTCTTAATGAAAGCGTCTTGGTAGGAAGAGATGATTTAAATTCAGTTTTAAAGAAAACATTTTGGTAGAAAGTGAGGATTAAAATATATTTCTCCATTACACAGTGGACAGTTGTTTATGCGATAGAGTACAAAGGATCACGTCAAAGAGAGAATTAATTATCCACGTAAAATTTTACTTGGAAATATGTAGTCAAGAAATGTACATAGCCTTGTATTAAACTTATTATGAATAATAAAAGAAAGATTTGTCTATACATTTCGTTTAATTTAACTCCAGTCCCATTCCAGTTAATGATACATATACATTGATGGCTGTCAAATGTAATATCCTGACCATGAAATTAGAACATTTGAAAATACGTTGAATGGGAAATAAAACATGAATTACTCTTAAAAGATGTAGGGTCAATGTAATATGATTCGCTGAAAATTAAATAGACAAAACTTATAAGGGTGTATTTATCAATGGAAGAGCTACAACAGACTACACTGGGATAACATAAAATTCTTATAAAATTGACTCAACTTTCTTATGCCAACTCTTTAGTTCAGTATAGGAGGCAGCATTACACTGATAAGCCAAGGCATAAGTACACAGACTAATAAAGACAATGTGATAATTCAAGAGGAGGAGCGGTAAAGTTGCTGTCACATTTAATTATTCTTTTACCATATCTTTCGCTAATTACGCCAGATTCTTTTTGTTTCCCATTAACTTTGTTTCCAAGCCTCCAGCGTCCTCGTTGCCCATTTGTTTTAGTTCCGTTATATTTTTGTCCTATTCGCGTCATTGCATACTTATGTCATATTTTCTTTTTATTCATTTTATCGCTTCATCATTAATTTTTCAGCTTTCTCACAATTTTAAGGTTCATGTTGTTGGTTTAGAAGAAATAACCACCATCTGATAAAATTATCATGATCTATATGTGACTCGCAGAGGCAGAGTTTAAGTCTCTTCATTTTGACGTATTTTGTGTTTTATTCCTGCTACTTCCAGATGATTTTATTCAAGTTTAGGAACATCTCCCGTAATGAAGAGGCAAAGAAGGATATACCAAACTCCAACAGTCTTTTCTAAGCCAAACATAGTATATAATTTGAAAGTAGCAAGAATATAAAGAAAACTACGTCGTCAGAGTGAAATGTATAACTAATCTTGCTGCTACTGAATGCATATTGTCGGAATGGTGCAGAACGTGGTCCCAGAATCTGAGATAGGTGCTTTGGTGGCTTCGTACGTTTAGTTGAAGTCTCCGCGCTGGGACCAAATTCACGAACAATATTCGGTTCGATTTTCAGTCGTAACTTCGACTTTTTTTTTTCTTTTTTTTAGGAAGGAAAAGAAAAACAGTGTAAGGTCTTACCACGCCTCCTGTTCCTTCTACAGAAACGTAGGTTCTATCTGTCTTCTGCAGGAAAAATTAGTAAAGAAAACTGCAGGCTCTTTCCGTGTCTTTAATTCTTCCTGCAATATCCAGTCAAAGTTACGACAAGGAATCATACGTATTGTTTTAAGAATCCCACCCACACTTGATGAGAATGCCGCATTTTACAAGGCTTAATTGCTTCAGTCCGGTGACATCTTTTCTGTTTTATGCTTGGACTCACCGAACAATTTTATTAACTGTTTGGAAGATTTTTTGGTGAGAAGTGGTTAAGGAAGGCCACATGCAGCATTCCACTTCGGAAAGTCTCTCATAAGTTGAAATAAATCGTCTGGTAGGAGAAATAGTTAAAAGACACGTCATCGGACTGAAGGTTTCACGATGCTTTCTGGCACCTATTTCTTATCCTAATATTTTGCATATTGCATTAATATTATCTTGTAAGTTGGTGATGATTGCATAAATAGCGAACAATAGTACCGTGCCATATGCAGAAGTAAGCTGGTAAGGCGGAGATGCTAGAGCGCTTCCTAGGATGACTAAAACGCAGGCCAAATGTAGGAACATTAAGGTCCATATTCTAGGTGGCATAACTCGTAACAGTGTCCGAAAACGTACTTTTTGCTTACCATGTATATTTATCCTTTTACAAGTTGCTGATGGAAACTATGTCGATACTAGGTATGTGTAAATAAGATAAAAGAAAATACCAAGGATTAATACCTATCAGAAATCACAGAAGAAAGTGTTACGAGGTTTCCTATGCCACTTAGATTAGGACCTCATAAGTGGTGGTTTATTATCATCAGCAGCAGTCATGGGTAGTCACTTAAGAACGCCATGGACAGTATAAAAGTGCAATGTAATATTCTTTTTTACTTGACTGTCCTGCATGAGCATTTTGACAGTCATGGTAGTTTGTTTTCGGGCGTTTGGCGTTGCGAGCAAGCTATTGTATTTCTTTGGTTATCAGTATATTCAGTGTTTTTTTAAAATTTTATTTTCACGAAGACAGCTTGTATAATTTTGTATATTATGATTTTGGCTATTTTTATGGTTTTGATTTATTCTTTATACTATATAATTTAATTTATTATTTACCATGTTGATTTTTTCTTTTTGTAAGTATTGTGTACGATAATAATACATTAAATGTTATGGTTAACAAAGACTGCTTAGCATAATTTAGTGACTTCTGGAATCAAATAATTCATTTCTAGTAGTGATGCAACAGATATGTGGTCCAATACTAACGACAATACTACCATGTTTTTTAACACATTTTGTAAATATTTCCACAGTCTTAATTATCTATACACGTGTAACTTCAGGCGAATTTGTATTATATGTAAATATAAAATTGATTATGTACTGAATTCTTTGAGATACTCCTGCTTAACTCTTAAATTATTTTTTTCCATATTTATGGGATTAGAATAATGCATTGTATTTTACTGACATCAACACCAGCACTACACACACACACACACACACACACACACAAATATATATATATATATATATATATATATATATATATATATATATATATATATATATATATATATATATATAGAGGCTATACTGTATATTATATACACACACACGAGAACTTCAACTAGAAATCACTCAGAGATTGCATACCTCTTCCAGTGCCATTGCTGGATCCTGATCGGATCTGGATCAGCCCCCAAATTTAATTAATTTTTTCTTGGCCCATGGCCCTCCATTCCACAAAATTTCATTGAAATTCATTGAGAACCTTTGGAGATAGAGTGTGGAAAAACAAACAAAAAATTCCTGGATCCGGATGATATTCCGGATCACCACCAAAATGTAATGGTTTGTTCCTTGGGACTTACTCTACCCCTCCAAAAAATGCCAGCAAAATCCATTAATATCTTTTTGAGTAATCCTGCTAACAGACAAGCAAACCAACGCCGGCAAAAATATAACCTCCTTGTCGGAGGTAATAATATGAGTGTATAGAGTTCATGTAGAGCTTTACTTTTCCTCATTTTTGGTGTAATTCATAATATGCCATTTACTAACGTGCGGGCGGGCGTGAAACAATGGACACGTAATAATTCACCTATCTTTATCAGGCAGTAATTCACACCCACACACCCACACCCACCCACACCCACACCCACCCACACCCACACACATATATATATATATATATATATATATATATATATATATATATATATATATATGTATTTATGTATATATATATATGTATATATATATATATATATATGTATATATATATATATATATATATATATATATATATATATATATATATATATATATACACACACACACACACATATATATATATATGTATATATATATATATATATATATATATATATATATATATATACATACATATATACACACACACACACACGCTATTACTTTCATATGAATTGCAAGCCACCATGCATAGAGCACATTTGCACAGAATCCCTAGTTCATGGAATCTACGAGTACTGTTGCACAGTTTCTTTTTTTTTCTCTTTTTTTTTTTTATGGTGATTGTTCAGGCAATTCTTTCACTACATTGACGTCTTATTTACTTCATTCCTGCCAGCAGTAGATGATTTTGTACAATTAAGGAAGGGTTTTGGCAGACGGGGCTAATGTGGGCAATATATAACCCCTCCAGTGCGAAAAGTCTTCCCTAAGCTAAATAAAATCGCCTAAAGATGGCAGGAAAATATGAAGGTTACGTCACGCGATTCTGGGTTCAGCGGAATGTTGGTTTAACGTCTGTGTTGACTGTTTCTTCGTGAAGTAAAAGATGTGGGTCGTACTCCAAGTGGCTTTGAAGATAACGTAACACCTCTTTCTTAGTGATTTTCGTCAAACACTATACCTCATTATCCTCTTACATGTTAGTGACGCACACCTTATCTGTATTAACACGATTCATTTGATGCAAGCGAATCTTTTAGTGTAAAATGCAAAATAAATCACTAATGAAAAGATGCTGCAAATCCTCTTATGCTAGCTGCAACACGGCCCTCACAGTATAGAGCGAGGCATGACGCACACCGCCCAGTCTGGTCACGGCTGTCTGTGGTGGCTGTAAATCTTTAGCTTGTAGGTAATGTAACTTAATTATGCCATGTACACCTGTGGTAATGGTGCCTGCATGTGGGGCGTGTGGAGACCAGCTCTTGAAAACCAACACGGCCGCACTGGAACACCTGACAAATGAGGCAGTTTATTTTTCGCCGATGGCACCAAATACACTGATATAAATTTTTCTTCTTTATCCATCTGTACGCTTCGTTAGGAAGGTCTTTGTAATTAAAATGGCAAAAAGTCGAATAGGATATGGTAACTGGAGTAATTTATGACTGGAATGTGATAATTAGCACACATCAAATTTAAGTATGTGTTAATAAAGATAAACGCTTACGTAATAATAGTCCATAATGTGATCTTCATGTAATATTGATTTAGAAAGGAAGACTGCAGAACTAACGCTGTCTAAATTGATGCAACTTTTTGCCTTGTCAAAAAAGTTAAAAACTTGTATATGCTTCACATTGACAGAATCACATTACTTAAAGGTTTTACTGCTCAAGAGTTTTACGTGTAACATATATGATATTTATTCATATATGTATGTTAACGATATCGAGAACAATAAACAATAATACCAAGTACCTGTATATTGTATGAAAGTAGACACTAATATATACAGTGTTAATGTTTGCGCACAAAATATTTAAATTAATGTCAGTAAGTGGCAAAGACTGCATTTCACAGCAGTTAGAGGACAGGCTACTCACGGTGTACTTACTCGGTATTTAAAATAGAATTACATGAATTTCTGCCTTCAGGGAGTTTAGGTCACATTATTTACTGTCATCATCATCATCATCATCATTCTGTTTTACAGGGTTGTATTAAAAAAATGGAAAAAGAAAGAAAAGAGGGGGGCTAGAAACTTATACATAAGTGATCAGTTATCAACAGAATTCGCAGTAAATGGGGCACAGGCCAACAGTCATTCACTCTTCATTCAAACCTTCGAAATTCGCGGTGGTATCCTACAGGCATTACCATTCGCTCGTGGGTAAAGTAAGAAAGTAGGGTAAATATAAATCAAATAGCAGCATAATCCGACCGAAAGGAGTGTAAAAAAGTAAAGTAAATCTAAATTTAATAGCAGCTTAGTCCGCATAAGAGAACTATATGTTGTTAAACTGTCTATAAAGAGTATAGTGCGGTTCGCCTGATCATTCATTTTAAAGCTACTCACGTTGTTCAGTTTTCTTTATAGACAGCAGAATAGAAGGAACTATACTGAGTTTGTTTTCATTTGACGGAATTCGGCCACACCTCCACAACTTAAACACAATGTTTTCATTACACCTGGCCATCAGCTGGGCTGAAGGGAGTTAAGAATCTTTGCCATGTTAAAGCATTCAGATCATAATAACTTCCAAAGACTAATTATTGGAGTTCTTGCAATTAACCGTCATTATTTCCAAATATATTAAAGTCGGAAGATATTACATTACCCTCGTCATGATGCACTTCAATTTACAGAGTCGGCTACAGCTTGACCTTTCACCTCTCACTTGATTTAACCACCCCAGTGCCGTCTTTTTTTTTTTTTTTTGCTAGTCCTGAAGCTAATTTTCAATTTGGGAATCACTTTCGGAACATGAGAGAATAAATTAAGCCCTCATTAACATCTTCAACACGAAAGGCTTTTATAAAGTTGAATAAAATAATCTGGCAGTAGCAAGAATATTATTAAAGATATTCCACAAGATTGACGTACGGTAGTTAGCACATGAAAGTAAGACGGCGCTACTTCATCAGTGTTCAGTGTCTGGCAGCAGCACATAGCTTCCTTAACTGTGCCCGTGGTGCTGTTTAACCCTTACAGGACGTGAGAAATATTAACTAGTCAATTTTTGCTACCTCACTGTGCACTTCTTCAGCTTAGGAGTGGTTCCCCGTCCTCTGTTATTCAGTCTCAGATAACCATTTCCAAGGTGGAAAATCTGAACTCCCTTATTCCTCCTATGCCCAGGTGATTTTATTCAGCATCGAAGTGGCTTCAGGGTTTCTAAGGGTGTAGCGTTAATGCAGATAACGCTGCTGGTGTGTCCCCCTTGTAGGCAGGAAACCGCCTATTCCATCGAGATTAGTTTTGTCCAGGAGCCGTATTCCGAGAGGCATGGATGGCTTCGTAAAACATCATCCTTTGCAATTTACTTTTCATAATATACCTAAATGTTCTTGTGAATGTTTTTATATCGCTATAATATCAACATGATGCTACAGAGGGTTGCGTTTACGTGGTGGCATCGATATAATCCGGTGGCCACGCTGCCAGATTATACAAATTTCCCTTCGTTCCTCTCTTTTCCCCGAAAGAAGGATACTGGACAATAGGAGAAGGACAACTTCATCTAGCAGTTCGCGTTATTTCAGATGAGCAACAACAATAACAACAATACCGACATGGTGTCCATCAGTAACGCATACTCATAAGAGGATACTGTGATCAATGTGTCGAATAAATAGCTAAGGAAGAGGTGCCAAGAATTCTCCCACGCCACTTACAATATGTCCCTAAGACGCCTGTTGTGTATTAGTAGAATCTGGCGTGGTGTGGGCAGAGGGTGGCTGGTGGTGGCGCCGGCTGCGTGCTGGCGTGTGATTGAGCATGACCGGCCGACACATCATCCCTGCTACAATCGCTGTTATTACCACGCACACTTCCGCTATAAAGCCCACGACCCACCTGAGTTTGTTCTCCGTGATGCGAGCAGTGACGCCATCGATTATGGTAATGCGGTGGCGGTCGGGTGATGACAGGAGTGATAGCCGCAGCGCCGACACCCTGCACTGGCAGTTGGAAGGTGCAGCATCACAACACCACAGCCACTCCACACCACGCCATATACAATTCACTATGCCATGTCTGTCATTCACACTTCAACATGCTGTCTGCCATACACACTACAGCATCATCTGTCTCCCCCGTAATTATACACCTTCAGCTTTAACTCGGATTAATATATTCATCTCCTCATCTTTAAGCAGAGCTGAAGCAAGAGATTAATGATGAAATATGATTCTTGTCACGAAGAAGTTCTGTGGAAAGGATGTCGGATCGTCGTATATAATCTTATTTTGCCATTGACTTACGAGAAATAAGATGCAAGAGAACGCAAATATCAGTCACATTAAAGTGGCCAACCTGTCATTCCACAACAACAAATAAATTAGACGAGTTAAGAAGCACAGAACTGCAGATATTGTAATACACTATAATGCTAATTGTAAGCTTCGCTTTAAAGCTGTGTAGCGTTCATCTCAAACAGCATGTAGCGAGATGTTGTACTACACCTTGCTACATTGAAATGCACGCTACTGTATGCAGAATATGCCCATGTTTAAATATGAGCATTACTGAATATAGTTTCCGGTGTAAGTCTTCATGCTTTTTCTGCAAGGATGATATCGAAATTCAGCTTAACACCGGCAAATTAATATGAAGGAGAACATGTTTTTTCTTTCTGTTACATTTATTATTAAGATTCTCTTACAATGTACATATTGACAGAAAGCATGGTATTTGGGCGATTTAAATGTCATTATGTGGCTCAGCACGACACACTGTCCCTCCCCTCAGGTGACCCAACAGGAGCAGGTGCCTTGACCTGGTTCCCGAGCTGAAGTGCTCCATGCCGACATTCTTTTTTTTTTTTTTTTTAAAGGCATAGCTTTCCACATCACAGGCCAAGGAAGCTGTCGAAAGTGCATCATAGAGGAATATAATGACAAAGGGAAAAATGCAATGGAACTTCCTAGTAAAATCAGATTAATCGACCGCTGTGGACTGCAAATTGATATTTTCCCTGTTCATTGGCTGATAATACGAGGTTTTCTGTTGAATTAACTTTGCAGTACGGTAGCGTGATGTTTTATTTATTCTTGCTTCTTCCTGAGAATATTATTCAACTTAGGAAGGATCTATCGTACTGGAGGAGTTAATTAAGGGTATAATGGTTCGAAAAGTCTACGAATTAGATAATTAAAATCGCATGACACTAGCAAAGATAAAATAAGAAACACTTCCGTAGTGATTGAAGATGATATAGGACGGGATAAATATGAGTAAAAAATACAGTCAGTGTTAAGTTAAAACTTTCTAAAAGAAATATATTCTATAAATGAAAAATGTTCGTACGTAAGACAAGCATGATCATAGTGAACTTCAGTCTTTGTAAGAAAAGGATTACAAAGTTTCCACGAACATCATGCTAATTATATGATTTATCTTGAGATGTCTGGCGATAAGAATATGCTGTTACTGTAGACCCTGGTAATTGTTTCTTTCTGATAACATTCATAGTCACTGACAATTGTATACAGAGAAAATGAAAAAAGTAAAATACACGGTGCTCCTTCCAAGAACCAGCGTTTTCATGTGCCTGATATACATCATTGTTCCAAAAGAGGCTGCGGTGTTTTCTCATTCCCTTCCCCGACTGTGCCCCTGGCAGGGTGTACCCGAGGCCTGGTCTGTGCAACAATTAAGAGCATTTTGCCATGGGTGCGTGTTGCCGCTGCCCTCACTATCTGGCGACACCTCATAAATCAGTGGCCCCGGACACACTACATCTTCACTACACCGCTTCCCACTCTCCTCTCATGCCCCTCGCTCCAGCCAGCTCTCTCCTACCCCTCGCCCCCTCTCTCTCCCTTGCCCCTGGCTCCATCCAACTCTCTTCTGTCTCTTGTTACCTCCGTCCCTCCCTTTCTCTCTCTTCTGCCCCTTACCCCTTCCCTCACTCTCTCTTGATCGTCGCTCCTTCCCTCTCTCCTGCCTCTCGCTCTCTCCCTTTCTCCTGTTCCTTGCTCCCTCATTCTATCTCCTACCCACCTTCTCCCTCTCTTCCCCTCCCCCTCTATTCCCCCCCACCTCTGTCTGTCTCTCTGTGTCTGTCTCTGTCCGTCTGTCTGTCTGTCTGTCTGTCTGTCTGTCTCTCTCTCTCTCTCTCTCTCTCTCTCTCTCTCTCTCTCTCTCTCTCTCTCTCTCTCTCTCTCTCTCTCTCTCTCTCTCGCCCACTCTCCTACTCTTCGTTCCCCTGTCTCCTTCCCCATTACTCCTCATTTCCTCTCTCTCTCCGATCCTCCCTTTTTACTTCCTCCTGCCCCTTGCTACTCCCTTTTCTCTTGTCCCCCTTTCTTCCTTTCATCTTTATTGTTTCCTAACCCCGCTTCTCTCTCTCTCTCTCTCTCTCTCTCTCTCTCTCTCTCTCTCTCTCTCTTACCTCCTACTCCTCGCCTCCTCCTTCACTCGCTCCTTGCCCTCTCTTGCTCTCTCCTGCCTCTGCTGTTTTCTCCACTGCTTTCACATACCTTCTGCTTCTTTCCTCTTAGTCCATCCCACACGCTTAACCTTGTCCTTTAGTCTGTCCCTCTTACCTACCTTCTACTTATATCTCTATTTCTGTTTTCCAAGTCTCTGTTGCCTCATCTTTCTCGATACTTTCCTGTTTTCTTTCCATTATTCTTCTTGCAGCCTGTCATTCTTGCCTTTTGGTCTCTGCTGCTGTGTTCATTGGTCTTGTCTCTCCCTGGTTTCAATACCCCATTATTTCTCTTCCTATTCCTTGCTGTTTAGCGTATACAGGTATCTATTTCCGGTTTTCTCTTTCTTCCCTAAACACCTTGTCCCTTTCTCCACTTCATTCTTCTACCCTTTTTCATCCCTATTTCGTGCTTCATTCCCCCTCTATCATCACCCGTTTTTTCTTATCCTTTCATTCCATATTTTCGCTTCGATTTTTACTCCTCCTCTCTTCATCTCACACCATGTCTCTCGCTCTGTACCCTTTCCGGTTCCTTACTGCCTCCCGATCAATCCTGCTCCCCTGTTCCTTTGCTGCATATGCTTCTTGCTTGCTGCTTTATTTAAGTCTTCATTTTGTTGGAGAATGGGCAGCTTGATTGCGGAGGACAGGGTGATATGGAGGCGATTTGTTCGAGGCCACGCCTACAAGGATTAAGATGTCATACTATTGATAGCTGGATAGACAGGTAGATAGATAGATGGATAGGTAAATAGATAGATAAATATATAGATAGATATATAGATAGATAGTTAAACCAATGTTTCTCGTTCTTATTCTTTGTATTATTGCCTGCTTGCCTGGGGTCTTCACTTTCTCTCTTTGATTTCCACAAATAAGTCATCTCTGCTTCTTGTCTTTCTCGTTCAGTCCCTCACCTTTGCCCCTTACCCATCTTCTCCTTTCCCCTTCCTCTCTTGTCTAATCCCTGCCTCTTTCATCTTCCCGTAATCCCCTTCTTCTCTCACTTGTACTCCTTATTCCAGCTGTTCCCATGCCATAATTACATTCACGTCCTGTTCCTTGACTCACTCATCTCTCAGTGTCTCCATTCGCTACATTTATCAGCGTTTCTTATTCCTTTCTGTTGCTGTCATACCTGATCTACTCTTTTCTTTATCTCCCTCTCTTTCCTCTCAGTCGTTTTTCTTCACTCACTCTTCATGTTCACTGTTACTCCTAGTTCTCACCTCCCCTCTTCATCCCTTACCCACTTCCCTACTCGTTACCCTCTTCGCTACTGATTTATGTGTTCCTCATCCTCTAAATCCTTGCCCTCTTTATCTCAGTACTTGCTTCTCCACCCTTCTGTGTCCTTCACATTGTCCCTCATCAGGTTACTTTTCTACCGTTCTCAGTCTCCATTCCTGTTTTCACATATTACTTCATTTAATTTCAGTGTCCTTTATTTTAATTTTTTGTGTTACCAGTTTAATCTACAAACTCTGCCCCTCCTATCCTATCTCTTCGCCTCCCATTCAACCCTCGCCCTGTACTTTCCCATCTCCTTTCTTCTCCTGTCACTTTTCTCTTCTTACCTCCTTTTCCATATGCCCTCCTTTGTTCACCTCCATTCCCTGCTCATTCACATTCAGTCTCTATCTCTGTCATACGCTCATTCTACCTTTCTTATCCATACCCTTCTTTTCCTCTTCCCTGATAATTCTGGAAATCTTTCACTCTCTTTTTCCCGTTTCCCTTGCTCTCCGTACCTATTGCTGCCACATATCTAACCCACTAAACCTTTGTCTCTCACGCTGTATTGCCACCACCAAGCTCGTCGAAGCTGGACAAACCGTTTGGCTGAAATCTTGTACGTCGATTTGCTCTTTACATTTTTATTTGTACGAGTATTTATGTCTACTTCATCCTGTCCCTTTTCGCCCCATCAGGAGCGCAGGGGCCCGGGGCTTGGTTACTCACCGATATTTAAGGCATTGGTGACCAGCCTCGGCTATTCCTGAGTGGCATTATGTGAGCAAAACAAACCACAAACACCCCCCTCGGACGTAAGCCTGTGCAGGTTCCATCCAGCGGGAACGTCCTAACTCACTAGAGCACTGGACATCCATTTGGTTATATGATTATCACCCACCGTTGTAAATGGTTTCTTCGTTTACAGGAAACCATTTGGCTTGTCACTCAGGCTACAGTTAGCCTACGTGACTGCTGCACTACATAGACAGTGGCTTGTGGGCGCCTCCACTTGTCACTTTCCTTTTTTACAAAAACATGAAAAATACTGTAATGATGAGGCCATTAGAGTTTAGGAGGAACGCATCAATTATTCCCGTTGTTCTTAACTTTAAAAAAACTTTCTGTTACAGTAAGAGTTAATTAATAGCCTGTATACTGAAATATGCAACGTAAACATTTCATGGTTGAATGGTCAAAATACAGTAGTTACAAGACCTTGGCGTGAATCGGGTCTCATGTAATGTATGCTTATTAGGATAAATAAATGTCTGTATGAATGAATTATTTTTGTGATAATACACACGATGCAGACACAACGACCACACAAAGCATCGGTGTCAGGAAACAAGAAAAGCATGGTAATGAACAAGAGTTAATCAGCAGCAACTACAGCACGTCAG
Organism: Coenobita brevimanus; assembly: GCF_032717465.1. NCBI lineage: Eukaryota > Metazoa > Arthropoda > Malacostraca > Decapoda > Coenobitidae > Coenobita > Coenobita brevimanus. Next base: position 13,322,883 of record NC_137028.1, on the reverse strand, counting down.
CGGCTCTCACAACAGCGCCGGCATTCGGAAATATTCTAATTTTGCGTATCGGCGTAATGTGTGAGTTGTGTGACGAGTGTGCGAGGTAATTCTTGTCATGGCGCTGTGATGGACGGGGCTGAAGTTACGGCCTGGTGTGCTCCGACAGACAGCTTCATTACAGGGCCACGCCAGTGATGAGGAATATTGGCGTGTGATGATACTGCCTTTCTCCTTCCAAATGCTCTATCTTTACTATTATTAGCAAAATCGGTATCCAGCTCTGACCCGCTCTCAGTGGGCAGGTTGTTGATTGTTTGTCTATCTGGCTTTCCCTTTCATTGCTTTCTGAACCCTACCAACCTCCATCCTTAAATGGGAGAAAAAAGTCAGAATGATGTCGATGATGTTGATGGTGATGAAGATAATAATGTTGGTGACACCAGATTTCTCCTTCCTAATGCTTTCATTTATGACAATTTGTGTATTCGATTTAATGTGTTCACCTCCGCTCGCTGGCACTAATGCCTCTCATCATCCCCATAACTTGCTTCCCCGTAATGCTAGTCTTCCCCAGTCAGTCCTGCCTGACAACTATACGGACTGTAGGAGGTTTTAAAATGTGGTGATAAAGGAAGTCAGTGTGTTGTGTGTACCAGATGCACAGCTTTTCGTTATAAATTAATCCTTAAGTATTGCTATACACATACATCATCGTATTCTGTGTAACACTGACTATAACAGTTATCTGTATCCTTATTCCCGTAAGAAATAGAAAAAAAAAAAAAAGCCTCCACGTCACCTTGTCTTCTGCTATTTGGCTGCCTTCCCTCCAACACACACTTTTTTCTGTCATATATCTCTCCACTCCTTCCTTCCATCTTATCCTTGGTCTCTCCCTTCTCCTTTTCCGGAAAAAAAAAAAAAAAAAAAAAAAAATCAACTACACAGGATGAAAAGATTCTTCAAAATATAAGCTACTTCTGTACGTCAACATTTCCCCATCAATGCATGTTGCTTAATAAATCATCAGAAACTGGGAGTGGAGACTGGCGGAGCGGGGAGGGGTGAGGGTGAAGGATTGATGGATGGGGGCGTGAGATGCGAGGGATTGAGGACAAGGGAAACAGGGAAGTGAGTGAAAGAAGAGAGATGAGAGAGAGAGAGAGAGAAAAAAAAAAAAGAATGAGAAGTGAATCAGATGAGAAAGTATACATCATCATCATCATCATCATATAATCTGATCCCTTTTCCCACCTAAAGACTAAGTGTGGTATGGTCCAGAAATAATGAAGAGAGAATACAAAACTGGCAGAACGATGAAGAGTATGCCCAGAGAGTCTATGGAGGAAGAAAAGCGAAGAAAGGGTTAAAAAAAAATCGAGAGAGCAGATCTGGGGGAGGAAGGAATGAGGGAGGGAATGGTATGACTTTAAGCTCTTCACAACGGTGATGTGTCTAGTTTTATCCTTGCTGCTTTCGGACAGTTATTTAATTTCTGGGATCTCTCACAATGATGTTCGTAAATAATCACCATTTAACTCCTTTTGCATAAAAGGTCTCCCCTCAGATTAATATTAAAATCGTCAGGTAGTTAAGGGAATGAGCCGAAGTAAGCGTCTTTAGGCTAACCAGGTTAAGGTGGAATATTACCCACTGAAAACATGTGGGATGAGCGAGGTCTTACAGAAAAAATGTCTTCTGTAATTAGAAAAAAAAATAATAATATTTGAACTGAAGTGTTGATAGAGATTGTTCTAACCTATTCATTATAAAAGGTCTTCCCATAATTAAAACAGTGATCTGGGGGAGTCAAAAAGAGAAATAAAATAAAAAAATCCTCCTTGATCCTTTCAGCACGAGGTCTGTATGATTTTCATTCTTGCGAGTTTATTCATCATAGGAGAAATACCTCAATAGTGAAGGGGTTCATGAACGCTAAATCAAACCCATCTAAATGGGAAATCTTCCCCTTGAGTGTCTGGAGGTAGCAAGAAGAAAAAAAATAGTATTGCATTGAAGGGTATAAAAGACATCATCAAGCTGAAGGGACTAAAAATTGTTAACTATGACCTCTACTACACCAGCTTTACTCCACAGCCTCCAAAAATACCGCCAGAAAATATGGCTGCAAAATAAAGGCCTCGCCCTCTCTGTCCGATAATGGCTGCTGGTAATGTTTTGATATGTGGGTGAGTACGATTATGTATTTCTGTTGGCTAATGATGCGAGAAATTATTCCAGTGGGCGAACTGATGTATTGTGATGGTTAGCCAGCTATATATGCACACCTGTACACATACCCAAATCTTTATACATGCGTACCTATCCTGTACATGCAGTACGTGTATGGCTACATATGCGTGAATATATACATAAATGTATAAATATATACGTATATGTATGTGTGCATATGTGCCTCTCTCTGCATACAGTATGTATGTACATACGTGTGTATCTGTGTACCACTTCTCTCATTTTAAAACATGTAATGATAATTACTGTGGGAACTGTGTATAATGTATCATTGTATGTCTTTGCTCATTATCGTGTTTGTAATGATAATTACTCTATACCTTCTATGCCCTAAGATACCGATTTTGTTTTCCTCATGCACCCCTCCCTGCTTGGCCTCCAGGGACAGTGTTCACCAGAGTGTTGGGGCTTGTACTGAATGGTAAATAAAGAACATAACAAAAAAAAAAAAAAAAAAAGCCAGGGAACTCGCACGCTCTCGCCGTTTTATCATTTGGGTGTGTCGAGTACTTTTGTCGTTTTATCCTTTAGGCAATTTTTTCCAAGTGATGTAAGACATACGTCTTTGATCTTCCAGACGTTGTTTGATACACAGTATAATACGCGTCGTTAGGCGCTGTATTCTGGTTGGCTAATGACGCTATCTTGAATCTGTTCCATACCTAATTATTTCTTTTATGACACGTTGATGTGTTCTTGTATGATATTATTGCAAACATCATTATTAAAAGGACATGAAAAAAGTAACTGAGATTATTACTATATAATATACCAAATAAATAGCTCGGGAATATGTTATAGAAAGTCTCCCAGTCTACGGAGAATACGTGTTTAGGAATGTCACGTTACCCCACGCGCATTCTCAAACCCCGGGAATTAGCCTCTTCAGCCTGAAGACGCCTTATATATGATTCTTGCTCAAACCAAAGGATTTTATTCCCCTCTTAATACCGCAAGACGTGCAATTATCTCTCTACACAGATTCAGTACCAAAAGTACAAACAAGTTCTTCTGACGGCATGAAGAATAAGACAAACAAGTAGCACAACATAACTGTGCAGCTTTACTGCACAGCAGGAGACCCTCGGGATCGGCCTACCCCCCATGGGGGGTCAGCCTGTGGAGATTCCGTCCTGCCTAAAATCTGGCTTGTGTAGAGGTGTACCATTGTGCAATATTTCGTGTCCCTGGGCAAAAAAGACATAACCGTGCATACAGATGTTGCCCAGGAGCCTTTCTCCCCCCCCCCCCTGCGGCGAGCGTCGTTCGGGATACCACCCTGCCTAAAACCTGATCCGGATGGAAGTCTACCACCGTGCAAAATTTCGTGTCACTAGATTTTAAAAAATATAGAAATTTTCCCCACCGGTGTCACCCCTCGTGGAAGACGGTGAAGTCCCACCCTGCCTATCACCTGGACGGGTTGAAGGTCTACCTATGTGGAAGATTTCTCTTTCTTGGGTAATAACTAACCGTCATCATAGGCGGTGACCCTGCCTAAAACCAGGTCATGATGGAGGTCTACCGATATACAAGATTTCTTTTTCCTAGGTGCTCCTAGTCGCTCCCGGCTACCAGAAAACGCGATCTCAAAGAAATGCCTCATCTTCTTTCACCTCCTCCCGGAGAAATACCGTGCGTCGCCAACTTTGTGGAGGTTTTAATAGGCGTCATCGTAGTGAAGCGACCAATCCAAAACCTCGATGCTATTCCTGTCAGCATTATTCTGCGACAAATTCTGAAATTTAAAGAATAAAAAAAAGAAAAGTGACTGGTAGTGAATTTGTTTTTTATTATAGTTCACCTTATACAGCTCCTCCCCCATCACGTGGATCTGCACCTGCGAGTCTTAAGTTTAGGACATATTTAAAACAACATGTGTCCTCTGAGAACGGTTTAAGAAACAAAATAAGAAATTTTTGTTCAAGCACTTGTGAAATAAACTACCTGCACTCAACCTTTTTGTTTTACTGGCACCCGAAGACGATTCATTTTCTCATCTTAGGAAAAACTCCTCGATGAAAGAGTTACATAAAGAGTATTCACTAACTCCATCACTACAAAGAGGTTTATTCGTACCATTTTCATCGTCAGACGATTTTTCAGAACTTAGGGAGGTCTGGTCGCGCGGAGTTTAAAGGATCTCTGTCAGATTATATACAACCATAAACCTAGCATTGCAATAACTAATGACAGTCAAACTACGGATGATATACATATACAGTTTACATCTCTCTGCTTATTATGAACTGCAGGTAGGTAGAAAGAAAGGAGACAGAAATTACTGAGATCACTTTTCTAGGGATCAAACATATTATACTCACTAAAGCAGGTTCTCCACAGAGCGCCTTTCTTAACTTTTTTTTTTTTTTTTTTTTTTGCATCATATACCTTACTGTCTCATGTATATTACCTACATTTACTTAATATCGACACAGTTTGGGTTGTAACACAAAAGGAATCTATTAAGATATATCTGTTCCAGATAAACTGTCGAAGAAGTGACGTAGCCAACTAAAAAGACGACTTTGAGTCAGAGCCTTGTTAACACGGAAGACTTGGTGGCATCCTCTCCGTGGCTATTTACTTTGCTTATTGTCCCGAGTACTTTAATATACGTCATTTATATATATTTAGAACCTATAATATTTGCACCAGTAGCATAACTACAGTACCTGGTGGACTGCACATTGAATTTACCTTTCTCCGGCGATTCACGAGTCCCCTTTAGGGGGCCTGGGAGGAAGCTGAAGGACGTTTATATAACCAGGCAACACAGATTCTCGGCCATATCGACGCGACCGTATGAAGACGTCTCTTTCCAGTACTACTTGTACTGAGGCAGTAATAAAGGGTATGGACCCGGTACTACACTGTATAAAACCTTTACTATAGGATACTAAGGAAGTACTACAGGTAGTGAGCCAATAATACAGATTATTGATCCAGTGCTATAGTGTACGGAACCACTACTACAATGTACAGAGCTAGCAAGACAGTGTACAGAGCCAGCACAATAAGGTACTGAGTCAGGATTATGGGGCATCGTGTCAGTTCTACAGGATGCTGAGCCAGTACTACAGTACTGAGCCTGTAATATACGGTACTGAGCCAGCACTACATGGTATTGAGCTAGGATTACAGGGTACTGAGTACTACAGAGTAATGAGCCAGTACTACGGTGTACAGAGCCAGTAATACAGGTATTAAGCCAGTACTACGGGTTACTGAGGTGTATGACGTACAAAATATTTCGCTAAAGTCGTGGTATTACAAAATCTCTCTCATCAAAGAGAACACTGCAGGATGGGACAGATGATCACACTCTGCATATTTCTGGGGATGATGGATATAAAGATAAATCAGCGGTATACACAGTGGAAACAGACAGAGGAGAGCAAGACATCGAGGCTTAGCAGATCCATCCCACCACTGCGCCTCCACGTCACCTTATGAGTAGCAAGAATGGATAAATTAATTGAAATGATAGTTTTTTGCGTTATTCAGGAAATTATCCCAAGCAGAACATGAAAAATCGTACTTATTACTTTCTTCCTACCGCTGCTTGATTTTTATTTACACTCTCGAAATGTTAAAAAGTCGGGAGTCATATGTCAGTGTGAGTATTACCACCTCTAAATTTCTGATAAAGTCACATTCATTTTTTTTTTTTAGGGGAAAAAAAACCTAATTGAGGAAGTAGTTTCCTCCTAATAACTGTTTAAAAAATATTGAAAAAAAAAAATGAAATTATTTAATCTGTAAGGCAATACCAGGACTCAATATAGCATATCAGATTAATATTGGGAAAGTCGGATCCTCAGTTACGCCACACGAAGCTTAAGTGTAAAACATTATGAGCTACTTTAGTTCCAAAGGCAGTTATTAACTATAATAAGGAAAAGCCTAACACTGAGTGTAAAAATGCTCCCTCGTTTGACTTTTGTTTTTCGAGAGATATTTATGTCGACTGTGGACACACACACACACACACACACACACACACACACACACACACACACACACACACACACACACACACACACACACACACACACACACACACACACACACACACACACACACACACACACACACACACACACACACACACACACACACACACACACACACACACACACACACACACACACACACACACACACACACACACACACACACACACACACACACACACACACACACACACACACACACACACACACACACACACACACACACACACACACACACACACACACACACACACACACACACACACACACACACACACACACACACACACACACACACACACACACACACACACACACACACACACACACACACACACACACACACACACACACAAAACCAATGCGGCTCTCCCCACCCCATGTGCCCTGGGGTAGTGCTTACCGATGCGTAAAATGGACAGCACGCGTAAACATACCTAAGCAAATTGACGCAAATGATGTCGCTTAAACCTAGTTAGCGCTTAATGCCTTGATGTGGCCACATGTTAAATTGTTGCGAATTACACACACGCGCCTGTGATTTGTACGTAAAGATATATATTAAGTTAAGGGACTGTGTTTTTATATGGTCATGAGATGGTACTTGTCTCTCATTTGCTGTAATAATAAGGAGAAGTTTGTTGGTGCCGTTACGCGATTGCACTCACTAGTTCATTCACACTCCTGACACTGTGACTGCTGAAGCAAAGCAAAAATTCTTTTCATTCATCAAGTTGAGCGGGAGATCCTCATCATGATCAAATGCAGTTCCACTAGAGTTTATAGACTGTGATTATACGCTCTTCATTCATAAACTTCGGGTAGCCGTACTCTGCGGTCAGATTTGTCTGCGCTTTCTTGCTAAGAAATTGCGTTGCTGGCTCACATAAGCTATCTCATCAACTGATGGGATGTTATTTCTGCTAAGTAAATTATTTCAGTGATAACTGGAGTGCAGCTATAAGGGTGTCCCCCGTCTGAAAATATTAAGATTAAAAATTTAATGTAATTCAGGCAAATATAAACAACTCCCAGAATAGCCTAAACAATGGACATGAAATTCTGTAAAACAATACTTAGATGGGACTTCACATGTAGGTATGGACACTTGGTTTTATAATTTCATCTAAAGTTTAACCATTAGTGGTGCTATTGCCCAGTACACTCACAGGTGCGGATATTGGGCCTGCAAGAGCTGTAGAAGAGGAGGCTGTGCTCTGTGAATGCAATCCCTCTGCCCTGAACTAATTAGAAATGCAATATTGTGGTGCTGGCCGTGAGGGAGGCAGATGCTGGGGGCACGTGTGGCAGGGATCCTGGGAGTGGGAGGCACCAGACTGTCGGGGGAGGGGCAGAGACAAGAGGGAGGCAAATAGGAGGAGAGAACTAGGTGAGGAAGGGACTAAGAGCAATGAAGAGGAAACAGAGGTAAGTATGAGGAAGGAGATACGTAAAGGATGGATAAAAAGCAGTGGGGAGGAGAGAGAAAGTATATGGACATACAAAAGAGTACAAGGAACAGCGAACAGCAACAGACCTAATGGGTCTTTCGTGGCTGTTTATTACCGAGAATAGTAAGATTACGATAACTAGTTCTATGGAGTGAAGATAAGGATAGCAAGCAAGAAGGCTTCCCTTCATGTGAATTGAGAGGGATGGATTAAGAAGGTGTGAAGTAGAGAGCAGACATGTAGGAGGAAGGAAATAGATGAGAGAGGAAACTGTGAGAGAGGTATGGAGAAAGATAGACAGGTGGTGTATGAGGGTGAGGGAGTTGATTTTGGGACGAAGAAAAAGATGGAGAAACGAAAGTTGTAAAGAGAGTGAGAGGGAAGCAAGTTGGAGAAAAGAGGTAAGGGCGAATTAGGGAGGCAACAGGGGAGTGAGATAGGCGGAACAGCGGAAAATAAAGCAGCAGGTAAGAGGAAAGATATGGGTAGGGGAGGAATCAAAGATCTGATCCTGAAAATTGATATATTATAGGGATAGGGAAGTGGAGGGTGGGTGGCAGAGAGAGAGGGAGAGGGAGAAGGGAAGTTGAGGAAAAAATAGGGAAAGACCGTGAAGAGGAAGAAACTACTGTTGAAGGTGAAGGAAGGCAACGGGAGGGCAATTAGGACGGGGGACATAGGAAGGACGGCAAATTGTAGAGGCTGACACATTTGTAAGAAAACAGAAGTTATCCTCTTCAGTAGTTTGACGTCTTTTATAATTATATTTTAACTATTTCCAGACTGTTTTATTCAGCATGGGAAATGCCTACCTTAATGAAAGGATTAGGGACGAATTCCATCCGTTTCATTCAGTACGATAGTCTGCTTTATCTGATCTTGCTACAGTCAGACAGGTCTATGGAACTTAGGGATTTCCCTTCGTATTCTGAGGGTTAAAATTATTATTAAAAGAGAAGGAAAATGTGCAACCCAGTATGAAGACTAAAAAAAGAGTAGAAAAAGGAATAGAGAAAGGAGACCCGTGTAAAAAAAAAAAAAAAGGGGGGGGCGGAAATAAGCAAATATGATGAAAGAAGAGAAAGGGAGGAAGGAATTCGAGTTTAGGTGGAGGTTGAAGGAAGTGGCTGATTCAAACAACTTTGGCCTTTCAGAGCTTGCCTGTGTGTGTGTGTGTGTGTGTGTGTGTGTGTGTGTGTGTGTGTGTGTGTATGTGTGTGTGTGTGTGTGTGTGTGTGTGAGAGAGAGAGAGAGAAGATAATCCCCTATCTCCTTACATAATTAAGTGGCTTCCCTTGCGACGCGTAGGGTAAAATCATTGGAGTACCCTGTTCTGTAAGCCCCCTGAGCAAATCCACCCATGGCCACTAAGAATCTGACTCAACCCCCGGGAGAGGCAGACCGTCAGAGTAAACCTCGAACAGTTCTCTCTCATCCCGGGAGTAAACCAAGAATATGAAACCCCCTCAACTCACAGTGAACCCCCAATATGTAACTCACTCCCCTCCCATTACACACCTCTAATGGAATCCCCTTACAGTAAGCCTCAAACATGGACCCTCTTACAAAACCTCAAACATGGATCCCCTTATAAGACCTCAGACTTGGAACCCTTTACTGTACAAGACCTCAAACTTGAAACCCCTAACAATAAATTTCACACCTAAAACTCCGTCCTTTCTAAGTAAACCTCGATTATGGAACCCTCACTGAATATACCCCAAACATGGAACTCCCTCACGGTAAACCCTGATTATGGAAACCCTCACAGTAATCCTCAGACATATACTCCTTCCTTTTCCTCCCCTGAACAGTTGACAGTAGAGTTAAGAAGACGTAGACTTAGAGAAGAGGAAAATGGTGGTGTCCGTCTCTTGCCTACAGAATGCCCTGAGTATGGGTTAGAAAACTCAAACCGTAAGGGACATTTAAAGGGTGTATTGATAGTATCTCCATTCATATGCTAAGGTAATTTCGCTGTCAATTGATACCGATAACACGTACAGACACTGACACACATAAACATAGCTACATTGACCATATAAATTCTTTTCAGCTGAGGAAAATCCAGGAAGGTCTTTTTGCTGCAGTGGAGGGACTTAGCTATTTCACTCATGCATCAGACGATTATGTTAACCTGAGGTATGTCTTATGAAAAACATTTAAATATTTTTTTTGGTAACTCAGGCTAACTAAGACGATTTCTTTTAACTGAGAGATTTGCGAACAGTCAAACGGTTAAAAGTGAGTCTCATAAACAAAGCAGTGGGTTTATTGTGGAGGTGTGGGAACCCAAACCTCTGTACACAGACATGCAGCAAGGCAGTCTGTCACGCAATGCTCTGGGTACTCTCTCTCTCTTTCTCTCTCTCTCACACACACACACACACACACACACACACACACACACACACACACACACACACACACACACACGGGAGGACCTACTGTGTAAACCCCAAGAGCAGTTTGTTTAGGTTCGTGCCCCCAAATGGATAAGTAAACCCGTAAGCAGGTTCATCTGTTGGCCTAAAGGGGGGTTGGGGAGGCGGTGGTGGCCCTCAGGAAGTAGGCAGGGGGGGGGGAAGAGGTAGATAAGGAGGAGAAGATTTAGAGGGAGAAAGAAAGGGGCGGGAAAAGTGGGGATGTTGGAGAGGAGTGAGATTAAGGCAAATGGAGAGGAGAGGATGTTATGGGAAGGGGAAGATGTAGAGGGAGAAAGAAGAGGATAGGAAGATTTAGAATGAAAGGGAAGAAAACAAGAGGAGGGGGAAAAAATGTAGGCTGAGAATGAATAGGGGAGAGAAAGCGGGGATGATAAGGGGAGATAAGGGGGGTGAAAGATGCATAAGAAGAAAGGAGAGGGAAAGAGAGATGATGGGGAGGACGGAGATAATGGAAGGAAATGATGTAGAGGAGGGAAGGAGTGGGGTGAAATAAAGTTCAGTGGAAAACGACAGAAATAAAAATGGAATGGCATAGAGGAGGGAAAGGTGAGGGGAGAAGAAGGAAGGGGAGTATGTACATGAGGGAACAGGTGATGAGAAAAAAAGGAAAGAATATAGGAAGAAAGGAAGGGGGAAAACATCAGATGGGAAAATGTAAAGAAATGAAAGGACAGAACCAAGGCGTGAAATGGAAGAAAGGCAGGAGGAGGGAGAAAATAAAAGCTGGATACAAGAAAGGCAGGTAAAAGGCAAAAGACGAAAGGAAAAAGTAAAGGGAAGAGATCGAGTGAATGTACAAGAAGGAAAAGATAGAATCCATCTGCAAAGGAGAGGGGAAAAAAAGTAATTGATCAAAGCAAGACATTACGACAACAAAGAAGGAAAAGAGGCAGTAGACATGAGATAAAAAGAAAAAAAGGAACAGGTTGACATGGTAGTTATGGCTCGAAGGAAAAAAAAAAAAACGAGAGTTAAGGGAAGGAATGACGGCTGTGTCAATATGTAAATGGATGGTGAAGGATATGTAGGAAGATTACAGATGTGGACTATATGACGTAGACGAGGTAAGGAGCAGAAGAGGGGAAGTGAAGGTACATAATAAGGACTGGCTTTTGATGGAGTAACTAGATAAAGTGAAAGAGAAATAGCCTACTGAAGTCAAAGGATTAGATATGGAAAGATTCGGAAGGAAAGAGAGCGAAAGTGGCAAACTGTGGGAGAGAAACACTTAATGATAGGAGTTGTTACATGATAAAGAATCTATGATAGGGCGACATGGAGGTCTAGAAGAGAAGAAAATATGAAAATATAAAAAAGTCGGATGAAGAGTATCACTAGGTACTGATGACATGAGGAGAATTATAACTAAATAGGTTTCAAGAGTTAGCTAAAACGCCTTGAGGAGAGGAAGACGAAACGGAATGAAGGAAGGGAGGAAGGAAGGAAGGAAGATAAAAGTACGGAAAGAGGTAAGCAAGGAAGGAAGAAAGGCAACCGGGAAGGAAGTATGGGGCAAAGGAAGGAAGGAAGAAAGAAAGGCGGGAAGGAAAGATGGAAGGAAGAAAAAAGTGTGAAAGGATAAAGAAGAAAGGAAAAAAAAGGAAGAAAAAAAGAAAGGAAGGAAGGGAGAGAGGAAGGAAGTATAGGAGGAGAAAAGGAAGGGAGGCCGGAAGGAAGGATGGAGGAAAGGAAAGATGAAAGGAAGGAAGAAACTGAGAAGGAAAGGATGGAAAAAAAAAAAAAAAGGAAAAAGAAAGACCGCAAGGAAGGATGGAAGTAAAGAGGAAAGGAAGGAAGGAAGGAAGACAGAAGCAACAGGGAGTGACACAGAGGAGAGCAGTCACACACTAGCGGAGCTGCGTGTGAAATCCCCGTATAACGCAAAGTACCGTGAGAAGCTTACAGGGAAGACAGAAGGGGTGACGGCGAGGGGTGGAAGGGGAAGGCAGGAGGGGGTAGGTAAACACTCGAGAACTCACCAGTCCCCCATCCTACCTCCCCTCCACTGTGTCCTGACCAATAGTAAACAAGGTGGCCACGTCTGCGAGTTATGATTGGCTGGTGGGTGCGGAATGTTAGAAGTGACGGGAGTATAAACACGGGGCGAGGACTGAGTCACAGTAACCACACAATTACCGACCCTCCTGCCCGCACTCTCGGCAACACTCACGTAAAATACACAAAAATAAGCTCAGGTAAATCCAGCTGTAAGGAGGATAGGTGTGTATCATTACAGTTAGGGCGAACAGCACGCATTTAGTAAGTTTTTATTGCAGGTAAGTTTACTCAGATATTATAAGGAAATAAAGTCAGAATCCATATGCTAATTGATAGTGTATGGTCTTCATGGTTCTTTATACTGATATGACTGTGTAAGCAGCAACTGTGGATATGGAAGAATATTCCTTTAATACTAGAAAATTCCTAAGAATCCAAGAGATGAAAAAAAAAAAAAAAAAGTCTGAAGATAAGGAATACAAAAAGCGGCAGACATAAAAAAGAGGTAAGGGGACAGGGGTGACCCAAACAGACGTCATTTTTAGTAGGTTGGTATTCCAAGCAATTAGTGTGTTTGCGAGGTTATCCGGGCCTGATACGACAGCTGCGCACCAACACAGCCTCGGCTTGTACAACACTGCACCCCCTGAGACTAAATATGCTGGCAGGTGAGGTGCTCAGGTCGCAGTACCACAAACCAGGCGCTTCTAGAGGTTTTATGAATAGTTTCCATGTTCAACTTGTCTTTCATTATCTGTGAGAGGATTTGGGAAGTATCCGAAATGCTTATGACCAACTGACATCAAAAGGTATTGCTTTTCTCAGGTTATCCTGTAGATACGTAAATAAAAGGACAGAATATCTATTTACCTATAAATCAGTCAGTCAATCATTCTGTCTGTCTACACACACACACACACACACACACACACACACACACACACACACACACACACACACACACACACACACACACACACACACACACACACACACACACACACACACACACACACACACACACACACACACACACACACACACACACACACACACACACACACACACACACACACACACACACACACACACACACACACACACACACACACACACACACACACACACACACACACACACACACACACACACACACACACACACACACACACACACACACACACACACACACACACACACACCGTATATATGAACGTGACATTGTCGAGAAGAATATGGGGTTAAAGGAAAAATAAGTAAAGTAAGCGTGGACGCAAGAATCGCGTGCAAGAAAAAGGATAGGAGATTGGTGTTAGGAGAGGTGGCTAGAGCGAGAATAACCCCAAAGGAAAGGTTTCAGTTATCCTACCCCACCCTGTAAGCACCCAACGCCCAGGTTGGAAGCAAGAGCCGAGCACAAGAAGAACGCAGGAAACTGATGTTGGAAAGAAGAGTGGGATTAGAGCAGGAGTATGGTAACAAGAAGGGGAGGAGGGAAGGCAGTTAAACATGGAGAGGAATGAAGACTGAAAAAAATGTGCCTAAAGGGACGGAATGATGGTGGAAATATGTGAAAATGGAGGACTGTGTTTAGGGCAGGAGTTAGCTTAGGAAAGTAAAGTACAAATAAACAAGCAAAAGACTGAATTCTGGTGAATTTTAGAAAAACTCACTTGAAAGAAAAAAAAAGGAAAACAATATCATAACAGAGGAGTGGGGTTAAAAGAATATGCGGAGAAAATGTGATTAAGCAAGAAGACGAGAGAGAGAGAGAGAGAGAGAGAGAGAGAGACGGTGCTTGAAGGGAATGGATTTTAGTAGAACAGTGTGACGGTAGGCAAGGCAAAAAGTTATTATAGAAGGAAGAAATTGAAAATAAAGTAAAATGCACTTAGATGGAATGCGAGAGAAAAATGTTATAACAGGAGAGGAGAGGGTAAAAGGCTGTTGTCTAAGGAAAACACTGAAAATTTATACAACATATGAAAAAAAGCACTATGACTGAAAGAACGTTAGTAGACGTTAGCAGAAGAATGTGATGATAGAAGAGAAGGTAAGGAGCGACTGTCTAAGTAGAAGACTGAAAATAGAGGAAAAATGCGCTTGGAGGGGAAAAAATGTTAGTAGAAGAAACAGCTTGGAGGCTTCACTGGAGGGTTGATGCGAGGCTGCCAACGTCTGAGATATAGGGGATGATATGGGGCTGCCAGCTTGTAAATTATTAGGGCTGATGCCGGCCTGCCACCTTAGGATGATGAAACAGCAGGATAATCACACGTAAAGCAGGCTCCCTTCTCTGCATATTACTATTAGCTTCGCGTACGCCCGTGCAGTTAAGACAAGGAAAAGTAGAATTAGGACCGTTTTTACATTGTCAATATGATGTACAAAAGCATGCCTTTAGGAGTCTTGTACCTTTCTTGCATGGCTCATTATTTTTTCTCCTACTATCGCCGTTCTTTTACATTTTAATACTACTCTGCTTCACGTGCCTTATTACAGGCAAAGACTTGGTAGTTCAGGAGAGGAACTGAGAACAGGGACACAATAGAATATCAAGAAACAGCAACACTTGAAAATTCAGTAACAGCTTGTAGTACTCAAGTCTGCCATCGCACATCTTGCGGGTAACACAGAAGGATGGAACACCGCGTCAGTTGTAAAAATAAGCATACTCATGTAGTGCATCTGCTTTATGATAAAAAATGGAAACCAGATTCATTATTGGTTTTAAGTACATAATTTTACCTTAGCTCGTACCACTGCTTATGTTACATTTGAACAGAAGTGAAGTCATTTTGAAGAGCAAGGAGAAACTTGTGGACGTTAATTGATATTGTCAGTCAGAAGAGGTATCCATTTTTGCATCAAAGAACCTCTGACGTCACTTCTCGAAGCAGAGGCGAGCCGGGAGAAGACGTCACCCCTGGGCAGACTCCATACCCTGTGTCAGGAACGCCTGACAGGGAGGAAATCAGCGGAGGAACTCGTGCGATGGAAGCCCATCAACAAGGATATCAGAAGGTAATGAGGGACACAGGCAACCAGCAGAGTGCACGATGAAATTGAATGCTGACATTCATAGGTTTGCTTAGTATTTCCAAATTTGCTTTATGTTGTGTTGTTTCTCCTGTTAGTAATCAGGAACTTCTTGAAAAATTTGTTCATGTTCCTCTTTGTGTTCCAAAGTTTCAGTCATTGATTAGGAATCATTTATTAAAAGAGCATATGCTAGCAATGTATCAAAATAACTTTCTCGGATGCAAATGAATAGAAATAAAATTTTTTCCAAAACCATCCAGGTGAAAAAAAAAACACATCAAGAATGGATTAAAAAAAAAACTGACTTACAAGAGGTTGGAGATAAAACGGTGGGGGTTAGATAAACGAGGTGCAGGCTTGAGGCAAGGAAGAGACCAGAGAACAATGGGATATACCGAACAATTATTCACAAGATGTAAGATCTACAATAAACGTTAAATATTAAGACTGTGGCATACCTAATATGTGAACAGAATAGCAAACTCAAACAAACCGATGAAACTAACTGGAGGATTAAAAAAAAAAAAAAAACTCTCTAGGTACATTACATTATCCCCCAAATTTGTGCTGTTGGACCTAGTAGTTTTCGAGAAGCCTGTGTTTACATGCCAGTTACTGTCCATATAGAAATTGTTCCAGTGCATCTGTTACATGCATAGCAGTAACTACAATAGGTAGGCTATTTTCGCATATTCTTGCTCCGAGTATAGCTAGTATTTATACATCAACATAAATATGACCCCCTGACCCCCCCCCTCTCTCTCTCTCTCTCTCTCTCTCTCTCTCTCTCTCTCTCATTATTAACAGTTAATTCGATAGGGCTCCTGAAGCTGGAGAAAATCGTCATGCGGAAGGAAGAATAGAATATAACAGGTTCTTATCGTACCCCCAGAGTCAACACCCTAGTTTGCACCAAGGTATTCTCACCGCACTCCACCTTAATCTTGTGGAAGAGATTATGCTGATTTACGAGAAATTTAGCCAGAAGTAAAAGAAACACGAATAGCAATAAGGCACAAAAACTATCAAGATTAGCATTTTGACTGAGACTCAAGAACCCTTTGTATATTATTTCAGCTAACACTAAGTGACATTATTTAACTGATAGACATGCTGTAGCCAAAGATTAAACTCTTCTCTAAGGATACTCTTGCTTATCTGAAAAGACTCGTCTGGTCTTGGTAGAAATACTCCTTAATCCAATCATTTTTTTTTTCTCCATCAGGAGCGTAAGGGCATGGGGCTAGGTTAGTCAGTTCTGACACTTAAAGCGATGGTGATCAGTCTCATTCTTTCTTCAGTGGAATTATATAAGAGTATAAGCAATAAACCCCAACCAACCCTTTGATATCAACCCTTGCGCGCCCCATTCATTTGGAGCACCTTAACCCATTAGACCATGATGCGTCAGTTGGTTATATGGTTACCACTCAGCGTAGTGAATCGTTTCTTGGTTTACAGTTAACAAATTGGTATGTCATTCAATGAAGAATCGCCTGAAGTCGGCGCTACATCGAGTGAGTGGAGAGTGGGCGTCCCTACCTACCTTGTGGTAGACGGGAATATTGTCATTATCTTCCATCTTTTCTTGCATTTATATGGGGTCGATGTGTTTGGTGTCCTGGTTTGATTTGACATTTTGGTTTTGTCCAGGTTTACGGTCGGATTCCATTCCTGACATCAACCCTCCCATTTATCAGGGCTTGGACCGGCACCGAGCTGGACTGGCTTGCCTCCCCCCACCCTCTCCCAGTGGTTGGGTTGGAGTGCTTTTAGTCTCACAGCTAATAGGCCCTCCTGGTATAGTTGCACCTGTTTAGTCTGGCCCTACTAGGCTGAAGCAGTACTGAAGATTGGCCACGACTCCACCCCCAGAGAGGTCACCACCCCCTTTTCCAGATGGAGCTGTAGTTTAAGAGAGGTGGAGAGTGATGTTGCCCAGCTCCTCTCCTCTGCGCCCTCCTCGTCCCTACTCTCGGAAGGCATCACCGTCTTTTCTAGCTGAGGTTCTGGCTCAAAAAGGTCTCAGGAGAGGTTGAGCTTGAGGTGGCCTTCTATCCTCCTCCGTGCCGTCTTCGTCCCTACCCCCAAAAGGCCACCTCTTTTTCCGACTGGGGTTCTGACTCATAGGGTCTCGCGAGATTTGGGAGAGGAAAACAGCCAATATACCCATTTTGACTGGCTTATGACTCAGGTGAGGGGAGTGCTTCTAGTCTGACTGATCCTAGTAGGCCATTCTAGTATGGCCCTACGAGGTCAAAACAGTACTCAAGCTTGCTCATCACGACAAGGCAGCACTCCACCAGCAAGTTCGGTAGGCAAGATTATAATGGTAAGAAAAAGCGTCGTCGTGCTGAAAGGATGAAAGACATACCTTTTTAATCGCATCGTCACGAGACAACTTCCTAAGCTAAATCAAGTTGCATGGGTAGTAGGAACATAGTATTAAGACAGTATCGCACTGAAGGGGTTAATGGACCGAGTTTATGAATTCTTCATTTTGAAAACATCGGTACCAAGCTAAATAAAATTGCCTGACCCTTTTAATTGTGTGTGTGTGTGTGTGTGTGTGTGTGTGTGTGTGTGTGTGTGTGTGTGTGTGTGTGTGTGTGTGTGTGTGTGTGTGACCAACCTTGGGTACAGACTTGACAGTCCGTTCCCTGAGGCCTAGTAGTCGTCCTTGGTGTTGCACACTTTCACAGGCCACAACTTAGGCACTAGTACCCACCGTTTGCGTCAAACATACAAGGGATGTCTCGGTTAAGACAGGTGTGATAGTACTAGTGAGGGTATATTTTTCACAATTCATCGGTGGTTTCTGGAGAGCAGCACTACAGACTAATGGAAATTCATGTGATATACAGTGTTCCCCGCCTAAGCCTGGGACAGCACTCGCACTCTTAACGGACAATTGATTTCTTTTTAACCACTTGACCATCACCTTGGTAGGAATATATATATAATAAGCCGTCACCGTTATGAATGGATAAATGAACGTCGTTTATTATCCCTCCATTCCCATAACTTTACCTAATAAGATTGTGCAGACGTGTTCAGAATAAAAGATAAAATCGCACTGAAGGGATGAATTACACTCTCTTTAATTTCCTTCATCCCTCTCCATTTCCATAACACCGGCAATTTATGTCTGCTTCATTTAGTTTTATTTGTGCTCTTTTCTGATTATGAATTAGAGAGCCTATTCCTCAAATTTCAATGGCTCTCACACACATTAGCAGATGGCATGACACACTTTCACATGTTATCACTTTAACATTTATACTAAAAAATGTATGGGCTCTTTTGTAAAACAGCGATGTAATGGTAGTACTTGGATTTTTATAAATGACATATCAACGGCTCTTGTGGAAAACCAGTGAATTTTATTTTATCAAAATGAAGATCCTCTGAATGTTTTTTGTTTTTTTCTTTAATCGCAGCTACATTTTGCGACCATACGGCCAGCAGCCCATCTCTCTACTAATTCACCTTTCACTAATTCCATTCTCGCCTGTGCTGTTCCGATTCTGCCTCACCCATGTACTTATACTGCATCCCTCTATTCTCCCACCGGTAAAATATTGCTATCAACTCCCTTGCGATTCGCAGCTCACACTGTTCAATAAAATTATACTTTATCCCATTCCTCTACAACTTAATTCCACTTGCATTTATTTTCTAATATTCGTTTCATTTACTTCCTTTTCTTCTCCCCTTACAGCTGCCCTTCTCTGACCCAGTTAAAACCTACCATCATCCTGCCTACTCTCTATGCATCCATTCTTATACTACTGCTCCATCTACCTCTACATACCTCGCCTACAGTACATGGCACCCCTCCATCCACCATCTACACCCTACCCATCCCACCCGCCGATGCCTTACCTCTACGTCCCTCACCCACCCTTTCCCATCTGCATCTTACACTTCTCTCTTCACATTTTGCATTCTATCTCCTCTTCTCACAAACAAATTTTTCCTCGCTTCCCCCTTCTGTACATTATGTTTGGTGATATTTTCTCCTTAATTGAACCGTTTTATTTTTTCGTTTATCCAGTTATTCATTCATCATATGGTCTCAACTTTTCTTACTTGTTTCAGTTTTTTTTGTACCTTCTTCTTATTACCATTTTCTATGTTTCATTCATGTATCTCTTTTGCCTTTCTTTCCTCTCTCTCTCTCCCTTTCCTCCTTCCTCCACCTAATCTCTCTCCCCACCGTCACCCACTACAATACCCTCTTACCTGGCGCCTTAACCGCAGCCTTCCCACCACCTCTTCCACCTCCTCTTCCCACTAATTACCTTCCCTTCCTCTCTCTCTCTCTCTCTCTCTCTCTCTCTCTCTCTCTCTTCTCCTACCTTCCTTCCTCTTAGCCTTTGTACTTTGTTTTATCTTATTTCATATGTAGCCTTGACCAAAAATCTTCCTCGGAAAAGCAAGACTCATGGTAGAGTTCCGTGTACAGTGTCTTTTATTCTTCAAGTAATAAAATGACTATGTTTTTAATTCATAACCAGACTGACTTCATACCCTGTGCATCATATTTACAGTGACAATATTCAGCGTCGTAAAAAACCCAAAGCAGAAGCAGCATATTCACACATGATCAAGACTTCCCGTTGAAGGACCACCCAGTGTTCCCGCTGACTGCAGCACAATGTTTATCATTTTTAACCCGGGAAATCGCAGGAGAAAAAGGTTTATTATCTGATCTGTTGCCTCGTGTTCCGGCCTCATCACAGCCACAGTCCCGGCCGGCCACATCCATTATACAGACGTCAACTAATTTACAACAAATAGCCGTGGTGGGCATCTCATTGTGTGCGACGCTGCGCCTCGGCCCTCAAGTGCCCCTCCGCCCCTCGCTACGCCACTCCTCGCTCGAGCACCACTCAAATCAGCTCGTTTTGGAACGCCTCTAAAAAGAAACAAAAATAAATTTAGGAAGAGAGAGAGGGGTGGGGGATAGGGAGGGGTGTACGGAGGTGGAGGGGTTTGAGAGCTGGAGAAGGGTAGAGAAAGAATGGTGGGAGGAATGGGATTGTGGGTGGTCTTAGCGCTACTACAACTACGGTACAACACGGCTGGTTTAGACTACACCACAAAGTTTGTGTTCTGGCCACACCACACGTCAGCATCTCTATACTGGAATTCTTTTAAAATCCCTTTAGATGCTCTCAGTTACCGGTATTTGTAGCGCAAAATAAAATGCATTCAAGATATTGCTGTATACCGCGACTTCGCAAAAGACTGATGTTATTTTCATCTCTACAGTACATACCTAGGAATTGTTAGACCTTTGTAATTTTGCTTCAACACCTAATGGGATTGTTTCTAGTCTGAGGACCACTTTTAATCCGAATAAAATGTCCAGCAATAGAAGAAAATGTAATATACTCATTGTACGGCAGGAGTTCATTTTCAGAAATAATTATTCATATATTTCCAGCCCAGAAATTCCTTATTACTAACTCATTTACACTAACAAAATACTTTTGATTTAGGTTAGTCCTTACATGAGTAGAGGCCACTCCTAATTCGAATAAAATGTTGTGGTACGAAGAAAAGTAATTGATTTTTACTGTAGAGTGCTGGCCAGATATAAGCACTAATGCTGTACATGTAATTACTCAATAAAGAAAACTGTACAACCATACTGAAGGTGGAAGATAAATAAACTGGCAAGAAACTCGCACTTATAGCAATGTTAAGTGAAGTTTAAGCGCAGATGATGATACTAAAGTACTCATTATCGAAAATTAAATGAAAAATAACAGTATATCATATAGCAGATTTTACAGTGAAAGATCTGAGTATTCTTTGTTAATACCTTTGTCTTTGGAGAGAGGTTGGGTAGTCATGGTGGTGGGGGAATGGGGGGTGGAAGACTGGATCATTGCAATGGACCGTGTCCGTCTCTTCTTTTTCTGCTTCTGTAGTGATTTCATTCAAACCATTGCACATGACTCTTTCAAGGATTTTTGCGTATTTATTTGTGAACTGGAAAATTTCGCGCTTTTTCATGAACTAGAAAATCATCCGCAAAAGTGACTTGAATTAAGTAATCAAAATATTTTGTCAGACTGGATTAGAGTTTAAAAGGCTCATAAAATTGCGATGGAATGTATTTAGCCACGTGCCTTTTCAAGCCTTATTTGCGGAAAGAGGGAAAATGTCAGAGCTATGGGTGCTCACAGGACACCCAGTTCAGATATCTGGAAATGTCAAACAAGCTCATATCACGTGCATGTAAAGATACTTATCTAAAAGGATTTGAATTGTTGAGAAGAGAACTGTGACCTCATGTAGTTTCTTCGCCACTTATTAAAAAAAAGAAAAGCAAAAAAAAAATGCAACACAGTAATATGCAGCAATGTAAAATGTCTTAAAAACAGTTTTTTTATCAACATCATTAAGCATAGTTAAGTCCTTAAAAAAAGAATAACAGAACACCGATGACGACCAAGGTGATGAAACTCCCTGAATTCATACCTTACTGCTGTGTTGAGAAGTTAAGCCCTAGGGAACAGTGGCCATGCAGGGGTGATATTTTGTAACCACTCGGTACACTTGTTACGGCAAAGATCGACAATTTTGTCCGATCCCACTGACGATAGAAATACTGTGAAAATATTTAGGTTAAAAGAATTTGTTATATCCAGTTTTCGCAATCAGTTACAATAGATTACTCTTAAATTGTGATATGCTCAGTAGCAGAAGACTGATATTAGAAACTGACAAATTCTCCTTATCATCGCTAATGGTTATAGTGATGTGTAAGCACCATTGTAGTCAGGGACTACAACAGTAAGCTTGATGAGTGGCTGAAGTAAAGAGAGCGTGAAAAGTAAGTTTGTGCGTGAGATCAGGACAGAGAGAATGGAGAAGAGACAGGTAAGTGAATTACTGTAGATTTGTGAGCTCATATGAGAGTAGCTTAGGTAAATCAGAGGAGAGACTAAGGTGAGAGTAGGTGAGCTAGGTACTGAAGCGAGGTGAAAACAGATGTGCTCCTGTAGGATAAAGGCACAGAGACGTAGGAGAATGATATATGAATGAGATGAGGGCAGAGAGACGAGTTAATCAGCTGTATGGGTGAGGTGACACAAAGGTCAGTTAGATGAAAGTGAAGATAAAACCGGCAGGGGAAAAAGGGAATTAGTGATGTAAAGGCAGGTGGGTGAGGACTGCGTGGGGCGAAGGCGTGTGAAATACTCATAGGTGGGTGAGGTGAAACAAAGTATGACAAGAACAGTAAGTTAGGTGTGAACGAGATGAGAGAAGGGAGACAGAAGTGTACGTAAAATGAGAACAGAGAGAAAGCAATACATGTGAGGAGAGACAACAAAGAAAGAAGAGTTTTTGAGTTGAGGAAAGAAAGAAAAGTGTATGTGAGGTGAGGAAAAAAGACGTGTATGTGAGGTGAGAACAGAAAGAAATGTACGTGAGGTGAGGGATGAGGAAAGAGAGATAAAAGTGTGAGTGAGGTGGGGGCAGAGAGGCAGGTGAATCAGAATTATGAGTGAGGTGAGGACAGGTGAGTGAGTGGGGCAGAGGCTAGTGTCGGCATCTTGGTGAAGATGGAACAGGTTTAGGGGGAATTTAGCATCAGACAGCCCCGGTATCAGATGGACTTGATGTCTGATGGGGCTGATTCCTGATACACTTTGGTATTAAATAAACTGAATGCCCGGCGGGTGTGTGATCTGATGTGTCTGATAGTAGGTACACCCACAATCAGACTTAATTGGTAGACAGTGACCTGATACGAACTCGACTTGGTGTTACTTGTACTCGTTATCTGCTTTTTTATCAAATCAACAATAATGGCTCCTTTGGTTCCTTAATTGCGAGATAAAAATATATACTCCCAAAGCCTAATAACTTATCCTTCCACGATTAAATGAGCTTTTCTTATGGAAATTTATATATATGGGATAATTACACTTGGACTTTCATAGATTGGAATCTTAGCTCATCCATAACTGTCTGTCCGTCTGTCTGTCAGTTCACCAGAGCGTCTGTCTGTCCATCTGTCCGTCTGTCTGTCCGCCGGCTGGCCCGGCTGTCTTCAGGGTGATTTACCCCCCTCGGGCCCCCACCCCTATAAATCAGGGCAGAGAGAGGCAGTCTTGGGGTCTCTCGTTAACTCGGGGTTCAACGAGCCGATGAAGTCCGCTCGTTAATCGCCATGTCCCAGGGCTGTCCCTAGAGGGGGTAAGGGGAGGGTGGGGAGAGGGAAGGGAAGTAATGGGGAAGTAATAGTAGGAGAGTAGCAGTACTAGCAGTAGGAGTAGGAAAGTATCAGGAATGTGCTAGTCAAAGGGACGTTATAGCAGCGAACTACAGTAGCAAGAAAGTAATGTGGTGGAATCAGCAGGATAGTAGTGGTAGAAGGAACTTGCCGAGAGGGAAGTAGTAGGAGTGTAAAATCAGAATGTAGTAGCAGGGTGGAAATGGGTAGCAGGTAGCAAGACACGTAGCTGTGTGAAGTACGGTAGTAGAAGAAGAGAGGCGGTAGTTGTAGGATGGAGGTAGTAGTCGGAAAGTAGTAGGATGGCAAGAGCAGCAGTAGTAGTAGTAAGAGGGAATCTGTGGTAGAAAAATTGAAGGAAGACTGTGGTAGTAGGAGGGAAGTAGTATGAAAGTATCAGGAGGAGGGGAGTGGTCATGAGGAAGCAAAAGAAAAGTACAGTAGTAGTATGTACGAAGTAGTAAGAAAGCAATGGTAAAAAAGAAGCATTAGTATAGGAGTGGAGTAGCACGAAGAGGAAAACAGTAGTAGGACGGAAGTACTGTTGTAGCTGGAGTGAAGTAGCAGGAGAAGGGAAATGGTACTAGGAAGTAGTGGAATAGTAGTGAGAGGAGAGATGTAGGCTACTAGCCGTAGCAGGGAAGTAGCAAAAACTTGTAGTAGGAATGAAGTAGTATGGAAGTGGTAAAAGAAGGCAAGTAGTGGTATGAGGGAAGTATTGGTAGCAGCGAGAAAGTAGCAGTAATGGAAGGGACGCTGATATAATAACGGGAAGGTAATAGGAGGAAGGAAATAGTAGGTAAGTAGTAATAGGAGAGAAGCATTAAAAAAGGCACGAGGAAAGAAAAGGTCGAGAGAATTAGGGAAGCAAATAAAAGAGTCTGGGTCTTGAAGGATGAAGCTAATGTCTGCCATGGAAAAAGTCTCAGTTCGGGAGAACTTTTGTACGAGATGGAAGCGAGAATGTTGAGGGGGACCCGCATCAGTTTGCAGGAGTGGGCCTGCACTGCATGAGCAACAATAGGGAATATGGAGGATGATTTTAGTGGAGAGTGGAGCAAGGTTTTAATAAGTGCACACTGCTTTGTTTTTACCTCTGCCAACGAAGTTGGAGGAGGTTATGTATTCACCTGTGTTAGTCTGTCTGTTTGTCCAGACGGTATCTCCAAAAGTTCTCAATGAACGTCAATGAAATTTTGTGGAAGGGTGGGCCATGGGCCAAGAAAGAATTGATTTAATTTGGGGGGCGGACCCGGATCTGGATCCTATCTCCACGGATCCAGATCCAGATCCTTTTCAATGGGAATGGCATTGCCGGAGGTACGCGCTGTATGAGTGCTTTCTAGTTAAATATGCGTTCACTTCTAAGAGCATGTTTCTCAGTTCTCTTCAGCTACCCTTAACTCAATGCTTCCCGGGGTAAGAGAAAATTATCTCATCGGGACAGCGCAAGTGTTTCAAGTGCTAATTGGTTTTGAACATATATAGAAAAACTACGATGTACAGAGAACAGGTAAATAACTACATAACACGATAAACTATAAACATAGTATTGGGTAATGGCAATGGCCTAATTTTCCAATTCAGTTTATACGGCCTTGGCAGTAAGCCTACTTTGCTTATCCCAACATATGAGAAAAATGCAAATTTTTAAAGTCTTGATTCTTAATATTGAGCAGTAATTTGGCAATATCTTTACGTAATACAAGTTGTCATTGGAGAGGAGGAAAACTGTAAGAGCGGGACATATATTTAAAATGGGAAAGAAAGTGAACATGTAAGAAAGCTTGGGATGTTTGATATAGAAACAAAATAACTGACACAGTATATATGAATGAATAACATATAAACGGAGACGCACATTGCATGCACTACATCCCATTCATCGCAGTCGATGGAATAAATTACGTCACAGGCTTCGCATGTGGAGGAAAAAGAAAAATCATAACTTGAAGGATGTGTGAACGCCAGTATGACCCATTTCACCCAACACTTTTGTTAGCCCCACTTACTTTTGAGTTTCCTCTATATATTCATGTATGTATGTGTATGAATCTGAATATGTTCAGTGTATATATATATATATATATATATATAATATGTATATATATATATATATATATATATATATATATATATATATATATATATAATATGTGTGTGTGTGTGTATCAGGAGGAATGGAATTATTCTCTTGTTTATCTCAGTGAGATAGTATCATACTCCACAGCAAAGCTTTTTGTTAAACACCTTGTATTCTATAATTACAGCATAAATATTAACTGTTTGTGATGTCAGTGGTTATCCTTATCCTATGTTTTCCTTACTGCTGTCTCATACTGCCCCTGTCCCTCACAAACAAAGTTCCTCTCATATTAACCACCTCTTCTTGCTAGTCTTCAGTTCCACCTTTTCTTATCTCCATGCCCCACCTATTCTCAGGATACCCTACATAATTTACCACTCCTCTTACTTTACTACACGTCCCCTCTTCCCCTCTCCTGAGCCTCACGTTTCCTCACTGTTTCCCTTGCTTCACCTGATTTTACTTCTTTCTTTATCCCTCCCTTGTATCCTCGCCTAAGCCTCCACTTATCTTGTTCTTTCCATCTTTCCTGAACCTCCCCTCACCTTGCTGCCTTTTACCCCACCTTACCTCTTGCTTTACTGTTCCCCTTTCCTGCATTTACCCTCACCTTGTCTCAGCTCTAACCCTGTCCTCACCCTGGTTCCATCTCTGACTCAGTCTCTCCCCTTGCCCCCATTTTTCCGCAGCCTCCACTTATTTTGCCCCTCACTTCACCCCTCGACTTCCTCTGACTACGTCTCTCCTCATCTCTACCTATTCTCTTACCTCCTTCTACATTACCCCTCACCATCTACCACTAACTCTCCTATCCCCTCACCCCTCTCTTTCCCTTACTTCCCCTTACTCTGCACTTCCCTCGGTCCCTCTCCTTTTCTCACCCCTACCTTATCACTTCCCCTCATTCCTACCTTTCCCCTGACATTCCCTCATCCCTGTCGTCCCCCTACCCCCCTTCACTTAAACCCTTCTCCTCCGCCTCCGTTCGTCGTATGCCTATGTTTCCTCATTCCGTTTACATTAATGGGGTTAGGCGCGGCTCTGTTGACTCAAGGAACCTGTTACGGCCCACTGTTTGCCCGGCCGCTGCCCATCGCAAACACCGCCCGCCCGCACCCCCGACCCTAACCCACGCCCGCCCAGAAACCACCCCTACCGCCAACCACGCCAGGGACCAATTAAGACCCAAGCCGGCTCCCGGGCATAGGTCATTAGGATGTCAATTGAATGACCACGTCGATTGGTGGTCAAATACGAGGAGCTTCTTCTTCAGGGACACACACACACACACACACACACACACACACACACACACACACACACACACACACACACACACACACACACACACACACACACACACACACACACACACACACACACACACACACACACACACACACACACACACACACACACACACACACACACACACACACACACACACACACACACACACACACACACACACACACACACACACACACACACACACACACACACACACACACACACACACACACACACACACACACACACACACACACACACACACACACACACACACACACACACACACACACACACACACACACACACACACACACACACACACACACACACACACACACACACACACACACACACACACACACACACACACACACACACACACACACACACACACACACACACACACACACACACACACACACACACACACACACACACACACACACACACACACACACACACACACACACACACACACACACACACACACACACACACACACACACACACACACACACACACACACACACACACACACACACACACACACACACACACACACACACACACACACACACACACACACACACACACACACACACACACACACACACACACACACACACACACACACACACACACACACACACACACACACACACACACACACACACACACACACACACACACACACACACACACACACACACACACACACACACACACACACACACACACACACACACACACACACACACACACACACACACACACACACACGGAGGGGACTGTTCTGCTCACTGGCCCCCGTCCTCTTCCGTTCCTCTTCATGACCTCCCTTGTCTCTCTCACTCTCCCCCTACACTGTTTTGTGTTTGTGGGGATGCTAAAACTGCGCTTGAAAATTTCGTACCAAATTATTAGTGGGTCTCTTAAATCCTTCACTTAAGACTGCCTGCCTATCCCGTCATAACTGAACTGGTAAAAGAAGGAGGATTGAAAAATGCCACTTTGTCGATGTCTCTCTTTATATTTCGTTCGGTCATTCGTCCCTCCCTTTCTCTCCGGCTCCTTTCGTTGCTTAGTCGAGGAATACCGAACCCTTCCCTTCGCCGAAAAACACAAGAGGACCGATATTAGTAAAAGCTTGCCATTGGGGAGGAAGAAGACGAGGAGGAGGAGGGGGAAAAAAAAGCTGTGTTTCTCTCCTTGCCGGAAAATTTAACATGCGCCACCGAATATTCAAGTTGGTATGTAAATGAGGACGCAACGTTAGAAGGGGAAAAGAAGTGAGGCTCCTACGGTACGAGTTTTAGGAGTGAAGGGGGTCTGCGGCGCTCGGGCTTCGTAGCACCTCATCCTTTAGCAATTTATTTTCCATGCTGGCCACACCAAAAAATTCTCTTGTATGTTACTGTTATCGCTTTATACTGACTTAGTTTGCATCCGTATAAAAATTGATAACATAGATAAGACAAAGGCGATACGAAATCTCGAGTGCTACATAGGAATCGTATATTCGTCAGTCAAGGAGGCTTTCGAGTATTTTTTTCCTTCGTGATTTACCTTGCATGTTCATTTATGTTTTTCCAGTGTATTATTTTTTTTTGGGGGGAGGGACCATCAACATAATCATCATAGAAAATATTACCCTTCTTATTTTACTCTAACTTGCCCCAGGTTTCCACCCTTTTGCGGCCTATTTCTAGTGGCTCAATGGGAGAAAAATAGTACTACGGCTCTATGTCCTTGCCATAGCATTTCTTTGTGACATGGATCATATTCTAGTGTTAATGTAATCTTTCAACTCAGCATTCATGATGGAAACATGGCAGTTTTAGGCCAAGTTAGTGTAAAACAAGTGTAACTTGCCATTAACAAAAAAGGGCAAGGAAGAGGTGCCAGAAAGCCCCCTAACTGACGGGAACACAGGCTTTAGAATACGACCCTGTGTCCTTCGGTGCCTCTCGGGGTTATTTTCATGCCCCGTCGGACCTTCAAGATGGTATGCAAATCAGGGATACAGAAAATCGTCAAGGAGGGCAAGAACGACCCAAGGAAAAAATGGCTGTACAGAGGAATGGTTCTGCGTTGAACTCATTTTTATGGTGAAGACTGAGAGAGAGAAAGTGAGGAGTAAAAACTGTGCTATGGGAAAGCAAAGCAATGGAGGAAAAAGGCATGATGGGGAACATAAAAAGCCGGACACTGAATTTAAAAGTGAACAATATGAGTGGGAAAATATGAAGAAATGCGGCAGTAAAAAGGGAATAGACAGAACGAAAGGAACTTTGGGAGGGAACCCGAAACAACCTCTTCTTGTCTTCATCTTTCATTTCCATATTTTTTCCTTTAGACACTTGGTCATCCACTCCATTTTCCTAACACTTGGTCTGTCGCATTCTTTACTCATTCCCACTGTCTCTCTCTCTCTCCCCCTCTCTCGCTCTCTCTCTTTTTTTGTTTTTAACAGTAAACCTCGCCAAGACATCTCACTTGTCTTACTCTCTGACTTCCACATGCCTCTCATATAATTTCCCTCACCTCTTGCTTTAC
The DNA here is from genome assembly GCF_032717465.1 of Coenobita brevimanus. NCBI lineage: Eukaryota > Metazoa > Arthropoda > Malacostraca > Decapoda > Coenobitidae > Coenobita > Coenobita brevimanus. The sequence goes on along the minus strand of NC_137028.1, from coordinate 13,293,502 downwards.
TTGTCTTTTCTCAAGTCTACACATCAAAATTCCACAGTTATTAATATTTCGCAATCCTAATAGTCCTGTTTCATCCCCCCACTCATTCGTTCCTCCTTTCCCTCACCGTTTCACTTTCCCCCTCTCTCTCATACTTTCACCTACTCCCCTTCTCTTCTCTCACGCCATTTCTCTTTTCCCCGTCTGTCTCCTAATTCCTCTCCCACTCCGTTACTTATTCCCCTCTCCTATATCATTACCCCTTTTCCCTCTCACCTCACATCCCATCTTAGTGAGCGTCATTAACACGGGGTCGTATTTACGATGGGTTAGAGGGCACTTTCCCATTTCTTCCACGCTGGTTTGCCCCAGCATGCAATATGTTAAACCTCTTGGGATCCCATGACTTTTTCTCAGCTGAATAAAATCATCTGGCGTTAGCTTGAGTCGAATACTTGAACTGCCCCTACTTCAAATGAGAATAAAATCATCTGACATTAGTCGGAGTAGACTACCAAAGTCATGTCGACCGTGAAATAAGTATTTCTTGCAAGGTGCTGAAAATTATCACAGTTGATATTAGAACGGCAATAATAACTAAAAGAGAACACGAATGGTTAATATGTAACAGACATCACCAAGACGAGATACGTACTTTAGGGTCTCGTAAGTGCACGAGAAGGCGACCTATAAGTTGTAGGTCTCTTTCCTCACTTTCTTTTTCCTCCACCTTAATTTTTCTGATTTGCTCCATTTGTTATTTTCTTTTTGTCCAGGCCTCCCCCCCTCCCTCTCTCTGTTTGTATGTGTGTGTGTGTGTGTGTGTGTGTGTGTGTGTGTGTGTGTGTGTGTGTGTGTGTGTGTGTGTGTGTGTGTGTGTTCCCAAACCGTCTTTTTAACCGAGCGAATATCCCATCCTTTATAATTATTATACTTGTTTGCAAATAAATTTTCACACTCCTTTCAGTATTTCTGTTATCTATTATATTGCATTTACTTTTTATTGCGTTTTCTCATCTTTCCTTAACAAATTTTCATTTGCTTTCAGTTTTACAGTAACTCCTTCGGTACAATAACGCCTTATACTCATATCTTCTTTCTTGCCGTCACCAGACGACTTTATTCAGCTTAACGAGGGACGTCCACAAATGATGCTATAAAGAAAGCCCTTCTTCTCCATTCCTACGTGACGTCCTCCTTTGATGTAAAAACTTCCTGGTAGTAGCGAGAAATAAAGGCGCCGTCATCGTACTGAGGGGTTAGTTTTTTTTTTTTTTTAGTTCACTATCTCCTTCCCCCCCCCCCTTTCAGCTTGTCTTGTCCTCTCTCCACCTCCTCTGCCACCTCCTCCACCTCCTAACTCTCTTCACCGCTTCCCTCTTAACTCTCCTCTTCACCTTCCTTTCCTGGCTAGCCAATTTTTTGAGACCCTCCTCTTCTTCACCCTTCTGTCACTCTTCCCTTTCATCATCATCTCTCTTGGGCTGCAGCTTCATCCTTTCTTTCTCTCCCGCCTCTCTTACCTTCTTCTCCCTTCTTTTTTTTCCCTTTCAGTTTGCGTCCTCCTCTCTGGTTCGTCTTCCCCTGCTTCCCTCTCACATACTTTCTCTATATTTTCCTTCCATGTCGATGTTGCTTCTAATATATTTTATCTACCCTCTTTCCTCCTCTTCTCCTTTCTTCCCGTTGCTTCTTACCTATGCTTTCTTTTTTTCTGTACTCTTCCTTCTCCTTTCCGAGATGCCTCCTTCCACTCCTTCCCCTCTCAGTCCTACTTCTCTCCATTCCTTTTCTGATCCCTTTGAGCAAATAATCCTCCCCCCTCCCCTCCCTCCTCTCACACCTTCCCTTCTCTCATCCTTCTGAATCTCTTCTCTGTCTGTCTGCCAGCTCTGTCTGTCTCTGTATCTGTCTGTTTGTCTGTCTGTCTGTCTGTCTCTCATTCCTCTGACACCCTGAGATCAGTTTACATTGCCTGGTTGATGTGTATTATACCATCCTGTTATAATATTACTCTGATTTGGAAATTTTCTCTTCGACAAGGAGAGTATATTTTCAGTCCTGTTTGTTTGTTTGTCAGTTAGTCTGTTTGTCAGCAGGATTAGGCTACTCAATAGTTAAAAGGGAAATTTGGAGCAAATTTGATGGGTAAATAGCCCATGTCCTAGGGAACAACCGATTAACTTTTGGGATCGATGTCTATTAGTTTGTTTGTCTGTTAGCAGGATTACTCAAAAACTGAAAGAAAGATTTGGTCAAAATTTGGTGGGTAGATAGCCCATGTCCCAGGGAACAATCTATTAAGTTTTGGGATCGATCCGGCTCGTATTACAGATTTTGGATCCGGAAAACATTGCGAAACCATAATCAATGATGAGAAACCCTAACCCATTATGAAGAGTGGTTTCGAAATTACTTTGCCCTTGTCGGAGAGAAGCGGTGCACTGAGTGCCCCTCTAGTTTTGTATGATTCATCGATAAATTGCGTGCTTCATTGATTACTAATTACTTATTTTATTGTTTTTCATTTGTCTCTATTCTCATTTGTGTGTGATAGCCGATACATTATCAGTGTCTCTCTAATTCCTTCCATTTTCTTGCTTGTTTTGTCATTATGAAATTCATAACTCCAGTTACCCGTGACCACGTTCCCCCTTCACCCATACAATCATCGCCCCGTCATCTTTTTTTTTTTTTTTTTTTTTTTCTCCTGACATATCTTCTTATTAGTCATCACTCCAGACTCAACCCTTCAGACTCCTTTTCCATTTTCTCACCTTTGTAAAAGAGAACAGACGTAGCGGACATTATTTTACCTCTCTCGAACAGTTTCGGTTACAGCTGTCTCCCTTCTCAATGGACGAGTGGAAGTGCAGACTCGTCCCAGTATTTCTCTCATCACGCATTCTTTTAGGGTATGAACTTTTTCGTTTTGTCTCTCTTCATATCTTATCAGTCATCACAGTCTGATATACAGTCACTCCCATCCCTTGTCCTCCCTTACATCTCCATTACTTCTCACTCCCCTCTACACAATGTCTATCCCTTACCCTTTACAGCCCTGCCAACCCTCCCCCTCCCTTTCCTCCGCCCTAATTACATTGTTAGCCCTGAGATAAGTAGGGTCGTTAGTGGCTAGTGGCTCTCATCTCTGATTGGCACTTTTTTCACCCCGCCATTCTGCCTTACTCTTGTTGGTGCGCAGGCTTCAGGGGGACCAGGGGACGCCTCCAGTAAATGGCTCTTAATTACTCTGGGCTGGCATAGACGGAGTGGGTAGGGACGGGGAAGGAAGGAGGGAAGGAAGGCGGGAGAAAAGGATGGTGGAGCAGGAGGGAGATGGGGGAGAAGAGAAAGGGAGGGAAAGAGGGTTGGGCAGGAGGGAGATGGAGAGGGGAAGGAGGTAGTTATGTTGGACGATAGTTAAATGAGGGAAGCGAGGTAGGGAAGGAGGGGCAGTAGAAAGATGAGGGAAGTAAAGACGTGAAGTGGAAAGAAGGAAACGAAAGAAGGGTAGGGGAAGGATGGTAAGATTTGTAGAGTGGAAAGTAGGGAAAGAGGGAGGGAAGGAAGAGGTCGTGGGGGAGAAAGTCAGAGAAGGAAAGAGGCACGTAAGAGAGAGATGAAAAGAGGTGTAGGGTGGAAAGAAGGTAGGGAAGAGAAGTAAGTAAAGTTTGATGGTAAGCTGAGAAGATGAGGGAGTGAAAACACTAATGAAGGAAGAGGCGAGGGAGGTATTGGAGGGAGGAAGGGAAAAGAGAGGGTAAGGAAGGGGATGGGGGCAGTGGGAGCAGAGCAGAAGTGAGGGAAGAAGGATGATGCACATTTGAAAGAAAGGAAGGAACAAGGATCCAGATATCGTGAGAAGGGGGGAAGGGAGAAAAAGAAAAAAGTGTGAGTGGAAAGATGAAAGGAATAAAGGAGGAGCACGTAGAAAAACAAGAAATGGTAGGGTGGAAAAAAGAGAAGCAAGGGGGAATAAGAAAAGAACAGGGTAGGAGAAAAGAGGAGTGCAGACTGAAGATAGGAAGGAGCTGTAAAAACAAAGGAAAGATCCACATGGAAAGGACGGATGAAAAATGATGATGGATGAGTGAAGGACAAAGGGAAGAACAATTAGGCGTTTCGTTGTTTTGTAAACAAGGGAGTGAGAGAATGTAGAACTGTAATGGAGCATGAAAAGGAAATGAAGGGGGAAAAAGGGAAATGAAGGGAGTATAGGGAGAGAGGAATTTTTCTTCTTTTTAAAAAGGTAGGAGGTAAGGAAGGAGGGAAAACAGTATGAGAAAAAGGAAGATGGAGAATTGTGAGGATGATGTTACGGTAAGGAGAGGAAGGAAGGAATAGAAAAGGAAGGAAAAACGTTTAGAGTAAGAAGGAAAAGGAAGAAGAATAGTTGGAGATACAGAGAATAGGGCTAGAAGAAAAGAAAGGGGATGTCGATTAAAGACAGTGAAGGACGGTGAAAGATGGAGGGAAGAAAGGAGACTGCGTGGAAAGGAAGAATGGAAGAAAGGGTGGCTAACTGAGACAGGCACAAGGATATAGACGGAGGTGTAAAAGTGATACGTGAGGAAAACTTTAAAGAAATGGGTGCTGGATGACTATAGGATATGAAAAAAAAAAAAAATCAGTGGTGATAATGAAAAACCTAGGATCTTTAATACGAATAGGGAATGAGAACAAGACAGAACTGAGAGTATGGAAACAAATGGCAAGAATAAGTAGATGAGATTTTCACCGCCAATACCTGGTGTATCTATGGCAGGTGATGAAATAGACCAGATCTGTGCCTAAATGCTGAATACTGAGGAGACACGGAGGCAGACAAAAGTAAGGGGGAAGAGCAAGAGAGCTTGCGAGATGTAGGGATAGGGGGATAGGAAGGTGAGTGACCAGGTCGTGGGAATGGCAGTGGAAACTAGGGGTGAGGGGTGAGGGAGGGATATGTTAATGAGTGTGGAAGGACGGGGTTACATTTCCGTAGGAAGAGTGATGTGAAAGAGAAAAGAATAAGAGACTGTGAAATGATCGGAATTCTAAAAACAGCCATCATATCGTTTGAAAATTCATCTGATTTTTTATTGTTATCAATGAATTTTGGATATTTTGAACGCCTGGTCGTCTAATGTGTTCAGGCTCTCGAACCGGATGTGGCCTTTAAGAGTTCACAGCCAAGTAGTGGCTAAGGTTTGCTGCTTTAATCGTATCACTCAGGGATAAGCGACTGGCCTCTCTCTCTCTAAATATCTGGATTATTGCCTAGTCCCGCGCCATATAAATTTATTCTAGCTATTGTCAGGCAATTTTCTTTTCTCAGGGGAGAACCGTACTGTTTTATGTGGTCAGGGTATGCCATGGGGCCCAGGGAGAAAAAGCCTCTCACGAGTAATGTTAAATACAATACCTGCTTGGTCATAAATGTGCCCATATGTTCCATACTTTAGACGCTACCTTCACACAGCTCTCTTCACTTTAACATGGCCTAAAATTGCCTTCTCTCCATGCTAAATGCTGAACCATAACAAGAGAATACAGAATATGATGCATGTCATGAACAAGTGTTATGGAAAGGATGTTGGGCCACAGAATTGTTTTACCCTGTCATTGCACTTCCGTAAATATCCTGTAAAAAGGACGAAAATCTCCGCCAATAAAGGTGGTTCAACTATAACCCACAAGCATTTCCTCAAAGTTATATCATCCACATCCCTTAACTTCTTCATTGTGGAAACGTTCTTTGTACTGTATGTTAGTCTTGCAACGGCCAAACTGTCACATTTATTTTGGATAGTGAAAGCGCTAGGACCAATTTCCAGTAGCCACTTATTAAAATGGCTGCATTATTCATCATTGCTACATCTACACTATTATAATTGGCTCAGGGGAGGCGTCTCGTGGTGAAGAGGGTAATCCATCCTCTTACCCCCTTGAATAGACCCCTTGCACCTCACATTATAACTAAGTGTAAATTTATCAACACAGAACGTTTTACATTTGCAGTCCGAGGACGTCATTTTGACAATTCTTCTCGTCCCCAAACGGTTTTATTTACCTCAGGAGATAAAATAGATAAGATACAGCCTTTATTAACTTCTTCGCCACTCTGCAGCACTCCTAAGCTGAATAAAATCGTCTGACATGGTGCAAACTTATACTAGAATACTGACATCATCATACTGTTCCCCATGATTACCTTCATCCCTCCTTAAGAGTCTTTACTTCCTGAACGCATTCCATATTTTTAAACTCCTTTACTGAGGTAATTATTTTAATATTTTGCTCCGAGTACCACTAAACGATTTAATTAGGTTCAGGAGAGATACCATGAACTTAATAGGTAAGAAATATTCTCCATTTTCTGGGGCTAGAGCTACTACTACTACTACTACTACTGTTAATGATGATAACATTGCGTTGTAGTACATTGTTAAGTAGTATGACGCCATGTTTGTCTTAATCTTTGTGTTACTAGAAGAATTTCTTAATTTAAGGAGAGACCTTTGGCAGTGCAGTGGTTAACCTCCCTCTCCCATTATCATCTATCTCTCCCCTACCCTCGCCCTCCGTCTTATTTTTCATTTGCTTTCCTCTCCTTCTGTCGCTCTTATTTCTTCTCTGCTGATCTCGTCCCTCGTCCTAACTCTCATCCCAGATTACCCATTCGCCTCCTTAATTTTTTGCCTACAGTATAATATCCATCATGCCAATAGTAGTGCTGTTCTGTCCAATAGTTGTCCATAATCTTGTTAACAGGCGGACAGAAGGACAGACAGGCAGAAGAACAGACGGACAAAAGGACGGACAGACAAACCGGACCAAATACATACTTCCCTATCATTTTCGCTCATGGGTGTACGTACAAAAGACGTCATCTTACTGAAGGATTAATCATCTTTTCTTTCATAACTGTCATTCCATTCTTCTTCCTAACTGTTTATTTCTCTTTCCCCCCACCAAACTGTCCCCTTCATCATCATCATCATCATCATCATCGTCATCATTTCCCGCTCATCACTCTTCCTCCTCCTCCTCCCCCTCCTCCTCTTCATCATCGTCATCATCACCATCATCATCATCATAATCATTATTTTCCTTTCACCACTCCTATTAGGTATAATCACTCTTCCTCCCACTTTGTTTCTTTTCCTACTTTCTGTTTCATAGTCTTTTTCTCCACTTTTCCCTCACAACATTTGTTTCGTTCGTTTCCTCTAATCCCTCCCTTACCCCTCCACCTCCAAATACATCTTCTCCATCAGTCTCCATTTTCACCCTATGTTTCATCCATCCCTTACCCCTACACTTACCTTTCCTTCTCCAGCCCTACTCCCATCCCTTCACTATGCCTTCTACTCTCTCTTCTGACCCCTCCTCTTCCCTAAATCCACTCTTTCCCCACTCCCCTCCCTTACATCCACCTCTTCCTCTCCTGTTCCTCTTCTCTTTCCTTACACCACCTCCTTCCCTTCTCTTTTCCCTCCCCTTCCTTAAGCACATCTTTTCCTCACCTGTTCCTTCTCTCCTCTCCTATTTCATCCCCTCCCTGACCAGTTTCCCCTCCCCTTCCCTACACCCACACCTCCCTTTCTCGTTCCTCCCTTTCATTCATCCCTGCCATTCTATCTGTCCCTCTGCTTCTTCTAACCCACCCCTCCCTACTTGTTCTCTTTCTACTTCTCTGCACCATTTCCTTCTCTTCCGTTCTCCCTTTCCTTCTCTGTTCTCTTTCCTTTCAGTCCTTTCCCACTCCTGCTTACCTCTTCTTTTCCCATACCCATTTTCCTAAAACTACTCCACCCTCTTTCTGTTCCACGTCCCTTCCTTTCTATACGTCTTCCTTTCCCATACCCACTCTCTTGCCTAAAGCTACTCCACCCTCTCCCTTTCTCCAGTACCAGTCCTTGCCTGTCTCATACCACCGCTCTCTCTCACTTTCCTTCTACTCTCGCTGTTATCCCTCTCTTTTCCACTTCTCTTTCCCATCCTCCTTCCCCAACATTCTACCCAGTTCATTTACCTTCCCCATCCCCTTTGTTCCTTGGCACCTCCCTTTCCACCACTCTTCTTCCCTCTCACTCCTTTGCCTTCCCTTTTCTCCCTTGCGCTTCCTTTCCCTCTCCTTTCACTACACGCATTCCCATCTTCTCCCTTACCTCCCGTCCATTATCCTCCTCCTCCTCCTCCTCCTCCTCCTACTTTCCCCTTTCCCTGTCCTCGCGTCACCCTCCTTCCCTCCCGTTCCCTTGCCTTCCTTTCCATTCACGACACCTCTCCCCTGCCTTCCCTTCCCCCTCTCCTCCCCCAAGGTCAGCCAACAGTCTCCACCCCCTACCCCTCCTACCACCTCCCCCGCAGCGAGGATAACGACTTAATTGCTGTGGTGACTGTAATTTCATGCCATTAAGACCCACCATTAAAAAGAAGTTCAATTTACGGGTATTTCACCGTATTCGTCCGGGAACTGATGCTGCTTGACTCTTGTTTATACGGCGGAGTGCTGGTGGTGTGATGGTGGTTGTGGTGTGGTGGTGGTTGTGGTGTGGTGGTGGTTGTGGTGTGGTTGTGGTGTGGTGGTGGTGTAGTTGTGGTTGTGGTGTGGAGATGGTTATTTTGGTGGCGTGGTGGAGAGTGTCTGCGTAACGGTGCATGTGGTGGAGATGCTTTGGTGTGATAGTGATACTGTGTTGTAGTGGTGATGAGTGGGATCTTGGTGTGATGGTGACTTGATCTTGGTGTGGTGGTAACTGACGTGGTTAGAGTGGTTCTGTAGTGGTGGTGATAATGAATATCGTGGTGGTCTTGGTGTGGTGTGGTGGTGATGGCAAGGGACGAGAGGGTGGTGGTGGTGGCATTTATGGGGATGTTTGAAAGACAGGAGTGGTGGTGGTGTGGTGGTGGTAATGTTGGTGTTTGTAGATTGTGATGGTAGTGTTGGCAGTGGCGGTGACGACAGTGTGAACAGTGACAATGGCCAGGAGGGTAGTATTGATGGTAATGGATATGGTGGTGGTGGTGATTGTGGTGTTGCGTAATGTGCTGCGTTAGTGATGGTGATGGTGGTGATTAGAGTAATGTAGGTGGTAGTGACATCAGTGACTGTGGTTATGGTGTTGGTGGTATTGGTGTGGTGATGGTGATAGGGTGATGGAGGTGGGGCAGTAGTAGCAATGGTGGTGGTATTAGTGATGAAAGAGATGTCTATAGTGATGGTGAGGGTAGTATGGATGATATTATTGGCTATATTAATGATGGTAATGATGGTAGTAATGATGATGATGATGGAGGTGATGCTCGTGGTAATGGTGATGGACAGTGATAGTGGTTGTGTGGATAATAATGATGATGGTGATGCTGATGGTGGTGTGGTTGTAGTTGTGGTGGTACTTGTGAGCTGATCGAGGTGTACAGTAGTGATGGTACTGAGGTGGATGACGGTGTTGGTGACGGACTGGTATGGAAAATGATGGTGATGGCGATGACTGTGATGATGATGGTGGTAATGGCAACAGTGGCAGTGATGGTGTCTGCGATAGAGTTCATAGTGACAGCAGTGACAGTGGTGAGGGAGATGGTAATAGTACAGGTCATTTTGAAATTGTAGGTATTGGAGATGATGGTGATTGTTAAAGTGATGATGATAGTGATGGTGGTGGTAAAGGCTACGATGATAACGATGCTGAGGTCACTGGAGGTGTTGATTATGTTAACCGGTGAAGATGGTAATATTTGTTCAAGTGTGGTGTTGATTATGTTAACTGGTGTTGATGGTGATATTTGTTCGATGGCAGTAGCGATGACAATTATAATGCTCATTAGTGTGATAAATATAAGACTGCCCTTACTGATGATGGTGATATTGATGACGGTGAGGATATTAACTCCATCCTTGTGAAAGTTCTCCCTAAAAATAAATAATATCGTCTGATGGCAGAAAGCATGAAAACCACGTATTAATTGGGTTAGTCTTTAACCCTTCCACTATGAGGTGACTCTGATTAGACATGATACTTTGACGGCAATACAATTTAAAGAGCTGAAGGTACAGTTACAAGAATGCCGAGATCTGTAATGACGGTGACTGATGCTGATGGTGTCGGTAATGACGATAAAGAGAATGATGATAAGGTAATGGTGACAGTAGTGGCAGATATCTGAACCACATAGAAATAAAGGAACTGCAGATGACAATGATGATGGTGATGCTAATGATGATGATGATACTGATGGTGAGATAACAGCTACCCATAAAGAAATAATGGAACTGCAGATGACAAAGATGATGGTGATGATAATGATAATGATGGTACTGATGAGGCGATATTAGTGATAATGAAAAGTACTTGGGATAATGGAGTGTATCTGAGAAGCGTGGATAATTACACTAAAGCCAGCGGTCATGATGAAGACGATGGTGACAATGGTGATAATAACAACATACCTAAACTATGCAGAGAAAGAAGGCGTCGTTAATGCCACTGATGATGTTACCTCTAATAGCACTAATAGCGGGTAATGATGGGGATGGCACTGCTATTGTTGACGGCAGTGATAATGGTGAAGCTAATTGTCTCTATCATTATCCACACCGGGAAGAGTTGTGATGATGAAAGAAATAACCTGAATGTTTTGAAGCAGATACAGTACAACCAGCAACAGTATCAACAATTTTGTAACTATGGATCATTTTTCGTTATTCCTTTCCACCTGATGACGCCCTCTTTACTGTAATTTAAGCAAGGGCAGATATTTTTTTTTCAGTTTAGGAGAGACATTCGAATTTACTGGGTTGGATATGGTCTTAATTAACGTCTTCCTAGCTAGAGATCTCTCCTCGATTGAAGAAAATCTGGGGGTTGTGGCTTGATAAAAAATAATCGTACTGAATGGGTGAATGATGGTTAGGAATCTACAGTTCAGTATGTAAACTCCCTTAGGTTGTGTATAGGATGGTTTGTATCGTCTTAAATCAAAGGTACAAGACAGTTCACAGTAAATTTAGAGTGAATATCAAAGTGAAGAAAGTCCGAAAAACAAAACGGTCTGAGATTGTAGTTAACTATTATGGAGACTTGTTTAGTTAGGATTCTTCATAAATACGACCTTTGATCTTTACAACCTTCTTCCCTTCCAGGACACCCACAGGACACCCATGGAGGCAGCAGGAAGGACAGTGCAAAACATTCAGATTTTAAACAAGAACGGCAACAATCCCATATTATCACATTCGAGGCGTAGGGGCCCAAGACGACAAAGCTTCCGACTTCAGGTAAGATGATCAGCCACATCTCCTTATGGCTTTTCATAATAGTTAAACCTCCAGCCTCCAAAAGGTAACTCGAACCTATACGGGCAAGGCATATGACCGCTATTCTGTTGGTGCATTATGCCACTAGACCACCAGGTAAGGATGAAAACAGTAACATAAAGACATATAGAGCAATAGAGCCTAGAGAATGAATGACTGGGAATATAGCAACGAGAGGATGAATGAACGAACAGGGGGGAATATAGCAATGAGATAATGAATGAATGAATAGAGGGGAGTATAACAACGAGATAAAAACTGGCAAGCTGAAGGTAGACGATTCATATGTCTGAGACGGGAGAAAATGGAGGTGAAGAAAATACTATTTGTCATAAACAGACAAAAGGAATGTAGTCGTAATAACATAAAATCACTGGAAGGAGAAGTGTTCAGGCTGAAAGAACAAAAATTAAGTGAGACTCATTTGATACGACAATTATAGGGGGGAAGAAAAATTAGTGGCATTAGAACAGAGAGAAAAAAGGCAGCCGAGAGTGAGAGAGCGAGAGTGGAACTACACACGCAAGAGATGATACCTACCCCTTGCCCCCTCCCCCTGGCCCCCTCCTACCCCCACAGAAAAAAAAAATGAATAAATAATGCATCTCATTACTCATTCGAGGTGGCTCTTTATACGTCATTACCATAATATGTGACGTGTAACTGGTAATTTTTTGAAATCTATCCGAATGACGTCTCTATGACCCGACGCGATTCATCCGCCGTGTGTTTGTTTTTGCGCCTGTGTTTTTGTGTGCGTGTGTAGCTGTGTTATTATGTAGATCAGGCTGCCACGCCGGGCTGAGGTTGGCGGGGGAGGCACTGGGATGAGTAGGGAGGGAGGAGGGGGAGCAGGACGAGGAAGAAGGGGGGGGTGCAGGAGGAGGTATTGAATTCAAGCAGGTGGATGAGAAATAAGAAAATGAGTGATTATAGGAAGCGAGATGTAAGAAAGGCTGTAAAATAAATGATGGTTGATGGCGACGAAAAACTGTATAATGAATGAGAGCTGAAAGTGAAGTATGAAAGAGAAATATAAATGATAACAAGGTGAAAGTATTTATAAAGTTAGTAAAGAAGGGAAAATAGAAGCGAGGAGATAAAAGATAGAGTAGAAAAGAAAAAAAAATGAGGTGAGGAGGTGAAGGAAAGAGTAGAAGACGGATACAGTAACTGGTGGCAGAGATGGAGACGAGATTAGCAAAGGAATAAATAGCAACGAAAAGATCCAAGAAGAAACTTTAAAATAAAAGTAAGTAAAAGCAGATATGCATAAGAATATTTAAAATATAGGAAAAATGGTGGAAACAGTAAGAAATGAAGAAGGACTGGAAATGAAGAGGTGCGAAAGAAAACATAGTGAAAAACGATGGAAGTTAAAAAGGAAAGAAAACCTATCAAATGAAGTGATATATATATATATATATATATATATATATATATATATATATATATATATATATATATATATGTAGATAGATAGATATAGATAGATAGATAGATAGATAGATAGATAGAATATGAATTATAAAAGGCCAAAAAGGTGGAGGTCAAGGAATAAAGACAAAGCGAAGATTGTGCGAGAAATGCAAGTGAGGAAAGATGTAAGAGGATCATGGTAGGGAAATATATCAGTGAGGGACCTTAACACGTCTCATTCAGGGCTGCCGCGTATGACCTGCTCTCTGGTGGCTGTCTAATTTTCACCAGAGGCTGTTTTCTCATGGAAATAGCAGGGCCACTTCAAGTTTTTCCTTACTACTTTAATTCATGCATACTTAACACATCGACATTCTCTATAGCGATATCTATGCAAGATATATCTGCAGTAAATACTCGTATTGTACATAACGAACAAAGGAGGACTTACAAGCAATAAGTAAATAAGCTGCAAAGAAAAGGTGGTGGAAATCCTCACAAGCTAACGAGAGTACTATACAATTCACAGATCTCTCAGAAAGAAGTGCTGTTTTGTATGATGCACGTTTCCCTTAATTAGCATTTTTCTACAACTTTGTTTTTTTTTTTTCTTTTCACTGAAGTCGCATTGTACTAACTGTCCTGATTACCAAGTCACTGGTATTTTTAAGACGTTCCTTGCACCATATTGATCCCAGTATTTTATAAATTTCTTTTTCTATTACGTCACATTTCTCCTTTGGAACAACCTGTCTTTAGTGTCGACGTGTTTCTCTATTTGATGCTGCATATTGTGTCATAATCCTTTAATTTAAAAATCTTTAATCTTCTAGAATAAAGGAAAGAAATAGGGCAGCAAGACGAGAGCAGTGGGAGTGACACGGAGAGGGTGAAAGTGAATCTAGGTGGAGAGTGAAATGGGTGAGAATAAAGACTGAGCCAGGCGAACCATGCAAGTGCAGAGAGAATGTTTGGGGAAGTAACTAGAGTGCGTGAGAATGAGTAGTGTCTTAGAAAGAAGGATCGTGAGTAATGTGTGTGAGAGGGCAGGTGTAAAACTGAGAGGTACTTAAATGAAAGTGAGCAATGTGAAAGCCAAAAGTGAATTTCAGTGAGGTGTGAGGGTGAAGTAGTTGGTCTGCAGGGGACGGGAAAGGTAAATGAAGGGTGGACATGAGATCTAAGACAGTGCATGAGAATAGGTAAGTAAAACATGCACAGGAATGAAGCAAGCTGATGAAGTTTTGAAAGGCAAAGAAGTATTTAACCCGACGGAGGTGAGAATTAAAGATGGCTGGCTGTGACTCATATTACAACTTAATGATACTTTCCTTCTGCTTTTGACGGAAGAGCTAAGGACATGAGAAGAATCTGCTCTCGCCTATCATCTTCCTTCCTGCAAAAGCACATGTTGGATACAAAAGGGAATCGATTGCCAGTAGGTGTTCAGTATCTGGGGCTGTGTAAGAGAGAGAGAGAGAGAGAGACAGAGACAGAGATAGAGACAGAGAGAGTACTAGTGTGAAAGACACCAATGAATGTGAGGGAGCTCGTGCATAAACTTTACCAAAATCATGACAGTGTTGGTGCTGAAAAAGTGCAAATGGTGTGAGTGATGACTGCAAGGTGATATCGTGTATGACAGTGATAAGTAAGAACGATTTGGGTACGAAGCGATAATGAGAGATGGAGAGTAAGGCTGAGCAGAGGAAAATGAGAACAGAATGAGTACTGAGGTAAGTATACTGTTAGAAGAAATGAGGCGTGAGTGGAGTATGAGAGTGCTGTCAATGAGTGATTCTGATGAGACGTACTAAAACCATTGACGGGTAAAAGTGACAAGAGTGAGAGTGGCGAAAGAGTGAGTGGTACAGTGTGAGAGTGAGAATGAGTAGTGGGATCAGTAAAATATTGGGGTAAGCGAGCGAGAAAGTAAGAGCTGAATAGAGTTAGAGTAAGCATGTATGGTGTGTGTGAGAGAGTAAGAATGAATGGTGTACCTGAGAAAGATTAGCGAGATCAGTAGCATATATTAGTAAGAATGAGTTGAATTAGAATTAGAACAAGCATGAATGGTGTGTGAGAGTATGAATGAGTGGTGTATAAGAAAGAGAGAGAAAGAGAGCTTTGTGAAACAGATCAAGAATGAAAGGTGTGAGAGAGTGCGAATAAAGATGAGCGGTGCTTGAGAGAGTTAGGGTAGAAATGACTGGCGTGAGAATGTGAATAAGAATGAATTTTGAGGATGTGAAATTAAGAATGAATGGTGGCAAAAGTGAGTGTATAAGTTGTGTGTGAGAGTAGGGATGAGTGATGCGTGAATGAATGAGTGGCGTGTGAAAGACAGAGAGTAAGAATAACTGGTCTGTGAGAATGTAAATTGTCATGAGTGATGTGAGAATGAGAGTAAGAATGAGTGGTGTGTGAGAGTGAGAGTAAGAATGAGTGGTGTGTGAGGGTGAAAACAGTAATGGGAAATGTGTGAGAGAGTAAGAATAAGTGGTGAATGTGAGAAGAGTAATGCGTGGTGTGTGAGAGTTAGTCTAAATGAGTGGTGAGAGAGAGAGAGAGAGAGAGAGTATTAATGAGTGGTGTGTGAGAGTGAGAGTATGAATAAGTGGTGAATGTGAGTGAGAAGAGTAATGCGTGGTGTGTGAGAGCATGAGTGTTGTTTGAGAGTGAGAGTCATAATAAGTGGTGTGTGAGAGTGAGAGTAAGAATGAGTGGTGTGTGAAAGTATAAGTGATTGTGTGTGTGTGTGTGTGTGTGTGTGAGAGAGAGAGAGAGAGAGAGAGAGAGAGAGAGAGAGAGAGAGAGAGAGAGAGAGAATAGGTGGTATGTGAAAGTAGTAATGAGAGGTGTGTGTGAGTATAAGTGGTGTGTGTGTGTGTGAGAGAGTGAGAGTAAGGCCCTCTGCCCTTGACTCACAACGAGAAACTGGTGCCTAAATCTAACTGTACCAGGAGGGAGGGAGAAGACAGGTAGGGAGAGAAGGATGGAGAGAGGGAGGGAAGGAGGGAGAGAAGGGAGAGGGAGGGGGAGCATGGGGAGGAGAGGAGGGGGGAGAGAGACGAGGAGGGGAGGGTATTTCATTTGCATAAATATGGACCCCCCTCTCCCCATTCCCCCAGGTCTTCCCCCCTACTCCCCTCCCTCATCTCCCCAACCTCTTCCCCTCCCCCACTCTCCCAGAGTGTGGCAAGGAGAGAGAGAGAGAGATGATACCCGCTTGACGAGGTCTGAGACACACACACACACACACACACACACACACACACACACACCAGTCCTCACTTATCTGGGCACTGGTTTGGGGGTTGATTGCTTTCGTCTGCCTTGTTTTGATTGCCTTCTCTTGCTTTCATTGTTTTTAGCTGATCTGACTGTCTTTGTTGCCCATGTTTTTATTTTCTTCGTTATTTCGTTACTGCTATTGCGTTGCTTTGGCTGTCCTGGTTTTTGCACTCTTGTCTTTAATTTTAATCTTCTTTTGCTTGGCATGTTTTATATCTTTGGTAGACTTTATTATCATCGTCTTGTTTTGTGTTATTTTGATCGTCGCTGTGTTTTTTGAGTACCTGTCTTCTTTTGTTGTTGGTATTCTTGATTTCAATGTCTTTTTTTTTTTTTTTATGGTCACTCCATTGTTTTAGCATTGCCTTCTTTTAATGGTTATTGTCTTCTTCTCATCGTCATTGCTTTGTTTTATTTTGATTCCCATTTCCTTGATTTTACTGTCAGTGTGTTGCTTTGATTGCCATTGTGTATTTTTTATTTTGTCTTGGTTTTGACTGTAATTGTCTTGTTTTACTTAGTCATATTTAATCATAGTCGTTTTGCCTTTTGACCTCCATTTTTTTTTTTTTTTTTTTTTTTTTTTTTTTTTTACCCTTTGTCCTGTTTAGCTCTGATTTTCACTGGCAAAGTTTTATTTTATCTTTTTCTTGTGTTGATGGCAGTATATTTCTCGCTTTAACTTTGGTTGTCTTGATTTTATAGTGTTGTTGCTTTGACAGTTTTTTGTGGATTGTGTTGGTGTTTTCATCGTTTCTTTTTTTTCTTTTATTCGTTTCTTCTTACATGAGATACGCTTATTTTTGTATTTCATTGCTTTTTTCACCAAATGTTTTAAAGTATTTTCCTAAGCTTGATTTTCGGCCTTCGTTGCTTGATGGACTTGTTTTGATACTTGCTTGTCCCCTGTTTTTTTGTTTTTTATTATTGTTATTGTGTATTTGTTTGTGCTTGATAATTTTTCGACAGTATTTGCTGGCCATGACTCATTAGCTGTTTGTAAAATCCCTGATAATATCTATACTGTCTGTTCTTATTCATTTTCTATGTCGAATTGGTTATGTCTTGTATCCATCTTGTCATTTGCTGTATTTCACGATGGTCACATTTTTCTATGACATATCTTTGTATAATAATCAATAACACATGTTAAAGTATATTTGAATCATGTCAGTGTTTTAAATTAGCATAAAAGTGACTGAAAGCTAAGCTGATGAGAGAGCGATGAGAGGAAGGTCAGGAATGAGGTGGACATGTAAAGCGGAGTACGCGCACTAAGTTGGGTTAGACTGGTAAAAGACTGGAGATGAATATTGAAAAGCAGTAGGCCTACAGGTAGAGGTGCTTTTCTTGCATGACCCTGAGATTAGGGACGGTACTTTTTTTTTTTTTTTTTTACCCTTAGAAGAAATTGATTTTTTTACTGCATTTGAGTCTCAGTGTTATCTAAAACCTGGAGCAAGACTTTTAAGGGACTACTATTCATACTGATTTTTCTTTATTTAATAATCTCTATATCCCCTCCCGTCATTCCTCTTGCCTCTTTCTTGACCATATCATTTGTATTTCCACGTCAGTTTTTTGTATATCCGACTCTGTGACCAGAATGCATAGTGCGTTAATTATGGCCCAGCAGTCTGTGTTTTCACGGCGAGTCAACGGATGAAGTTGCTGCAGATCATGTCATTATTACACCGCTGGGCCACTGTACTTCTTGAGACAAGAATCTCATGCAGCTTAGTGTATTAACAGTGGCAAGGTTGAATCTCATGTATTTCCTTGGACATATGGAAGAGTATTGACACTATTAACAACATAAAACAAATTTCAGTGATACCTTTCCATTATCAAGTGGGAAAAGAACCTCGTATATCATAACGAGATCAGTACTCTAACCACTTGGCTACAGTATTTTCACAAGTTTCTCTCTAAAATTGCCTTTTCTCCATTCTTCCCTTGGCCTCATTATTAATTCATAAGCAAAAGTTACAATTGGTTTCGTATTTCCTCTTAGAGTTGTGGGGGCCCGAGGTTAGGCTTCCATAGTCCGGTACAAAGCGGAGAAGACCAGCGTATTCTCTTTGGTAGCTCAACATGAATGGAAAATCTCCAGTCGTGTCTTAGGAATCCTGCCTATTTGCATGGCAAGGCTATCATTCCGACTGGATAGTGCTCGGTAGCTACTTAAATACTGGATTTTTCTCTGTCTCCTGCTTCTGTTTCTTTTATTTCTACCTGTTTTCCCCGTCTGCTTTTCTGCCCCATCTCTCCCTATTCCCAAAGTCTGTCACTTTTTCTTTTCTTCCTTTCCATCCCACCCACATCAACAGGTAGCAGTCTTACCCAGTTTTTCTACCCTTCCTCTTCTCTACCTCCCCCACCTCTTCTCTACCCCCTTCCCCCTTCTCTCTACCATCTTTGCGTCAATAGGCAGACGAGTTCTCCCTCCCCCCCCTCCTTACCTCTGACCCCTGTGCACAATGGCATAAGGAGCAGGAGGCTAAATTTAATGGTATCAAAAAAGGTGAATTAGCATATGCATAGGTGGAGGTGCGTTTATCAGGTGGTAATGGCTGGTGAGGGAGGGGATGGTATAAGGTTAGATGGGCGGGGGAGGAGGGGACAGGTAGGAGGGAGGGATGGAGTAAGGAGCATGGAGGGAGGAAGGAGTGAGGGACGAAAGAGAGAGGAGGGAGGGAAGAAGGAGTGAGGGACTGGGAGAACTAGGGGACACTGATGTAAAGAGGTGGGGAGAGAAGTAGACGTAAAACAGAAGAGGACGAGGTATGAATGAAGAGAAAGTAGAGAAACAGGAAAGACTGAGGAAGGTGAAGAAGTAGATAGGGAAGAGATGGAGATAAATGAATGAAAAGATAGATCAGTTAGATGTGGAGGCATGGAGGGAAGAAGAGGCTGGGAAAACGGAAGGGTAGGGAAGGAGGGAACGAAGGAAGACGAGAGAGGTAACAAACAGAATAGTGTGGAGGGGGATATTAATACCATGGTGGAGAGGCAGCAACTCAGAGATTAAATATGCTATTACATCAATCGTTATTCAAGTCTGGCTACTTCTTGTCTATTAAACATTGCGTGTTGAGAGGCTAATGTAATTCAGAGCGCTAATAAGAGAACAGATTTTGATTCTTCTAGCGCACACACACACACACACACACACACACACACACACACACACACACACACACACACACACACACACACACACACACACACACACACACACACACACACACACACACACACACACACACACACACACACACACACACACACACACACACACACACACACACACACACACACACACACACACACACACACAAATACCGTCCTTACCAACATCCTATGATCAGCCTTATCTGTCACTCCAGTTGTCTGTCCTGCTTCAGTTTTTGCTTGTCTCATCTCAATACAGTACATGTATTTACATGAAATATATATATATATATATATATATATATATATATATATATATATATATATATATATATAGAGAGAGAGAGAGAGAGAGAGAGAGAGAGAGAGAGAGAGAGAGAGAGACTCGTGCATTTATACATACGTTCATACATACATACATATATACATACATCCGGACAGACAGACAGTCAGACAAACAGATAGTCAGTCAGACAGACAAATTGATAGATATATAGCTAGACGGAAGATAGATATAATTCTTTTCAAAGAACATATATATTGACATTTGGTTGGGGAAACTAATTTGTTGTTCTTACACTTTAGAGTTCTTGGACATGTGGCTCAAATTAATATTGCAGACACCCGAAGGGAAGGTCTACGGCCTTGGTGATTGAGTGCATGATGTCAGAGATACGAGCAGGTCGATAACCTGGTTTCTTTTCCCTTGTACTTGTTATAGCTCGGTCACGCCCCCCACCCCCTTCAAGTCCAGCCGCGACTCACAGCAGCAGGACGGACTTACAGCGGAGGTGATTATTATTCATTTATGCAGGGTGGGTCGTGTGGTGTGTGTTGGGCGGGTATTCAGTCAGGGGCTGGTGGTGGCGGCGGCCGGCTGGGCAGTGTTCCTCCTGATGGCGTAGTGGACACAGGTCGCTGCTGCTGTTCCTGCCCCTGCTGCTGCTGCTCATGTGCTGCTGCCTCAGCCTCTGCTGCTTAAAGTGGCACTCTCGACGCTACAGGTGGTAGTGGTAGTGATGATGGTGGTGTGGAGGTGAGAGATAGTGGTAGTGGTAGTGTTGGTGGTTGAAGTGACGCTACTGCTGTTGTTGCTGTTTCTGCTACCAGTGGTGATCCTGCCACAGCCGCTGCTACTGTTATGGCTACTGGCGGGGGATGGCACCTGGCCAGAGATCCTTTCCATGACACCTCCTGCATCCGCTCCCGTTGTTGCTGCTGCAGTTCGTGTGACAGGTGGTTTTTGCGAGAGGGTCAAGATTATTTTGGTTGGCAAGAAGCTACGAACTTTCGGTTGCTACTGCTAGTTTCGTTCCTGCTAATTCTGTTGCTGTTGTTGTTGTTGTTGCTGCTGCTGTCATTTATGGTCTTGCTATCTATTGCTTTTAATTCTTTCCTTGGCTCTGCTGATACAGATGCTTCTGTTAATATTTGTGATAAGGCTGCTGTTCTCCCGTACCTGGTCCTGTTGTTGGTGGTGTGAACGTTCCTGAGTGCGTTGCTTCTGTTGACAAAGCGAGAGGTGCGCAGCAGCTTCTGTTGCTTGGTACGGTGCTGCTGCCACTCACTACAACTGCTAATGACTGTGAGTGGTGGCGGAGCGAGAACAGTGGTGTTAATGGGAGTGTTTTTTTCTTGGCACCGAGCTAGTATAATGTCTATATGAACAGCGGTGACGAATCGTGCGTTAGAAACAGCTAAATATGCAGACAGACTGTGTGTTGGCGCGGCGTTAATCGCACTGGACAAAGATGAAGTGATACTGGTTGATGGTTATAATGTTGGTAAAAATGATGGTGATAGTGCTGCTGGTGGCGAGGTGGTGACTGCAATGATGATATGGTGATGATTTTGTTGATGGTCGTAGTAGGGTCCAAACATACAGTATGTAGGAACTTCACTTAATGGATGCGGTGACGTTTATATATACCGTAGGTGCTGGTAATGGTGGTGTTGGTACTGATGGTCGTACTTAAAGGTGGCAGTGTTAATTGCAGTGGTGGTGATAATAAGAGTGAGTGGTAGTAGAGGTCCTTGAAGAGGTGGTGCCCGTAGTGGCGATATGTCTGCATAGGTGGAGGTGGTGTTCACAGTGGTGTTCACAAAGGTGATTTTAAGTTACTGGTTGAGATGGTGTTGGTGGCAGTGGTTGTGGTAGTGGTACTGTTGACAGTGGTGTTGTTTGTAGTGGTAGTGGTACAGTAGCGGTGGAGTCGGCAAAAGTAACAATAGTAGAGGCTGTGTTGGTGGAGGTGTTCATTGAGGTAAAGTTCATAGAGATGGTGCTGGTAGGACTGACAGTGAATAGGATAGTAGAAACGATAGAGAAGGTTGTGGTATTAGTGTTAGGGGTGACAGTTATGCTGTAGGCAAAGACGGTAGTGATGGCGGTGATATTTAGGGTGATAGGGGTGATACTGGTAAGGTATGCCAGTGGTGGTGTTCGTTGTAGTGTTTTAGCTGAGGTGGTGTTGGTTAAAACGATAGTGGTGGTGGCAGTTTAGGTGGCAGCTGTTGTGATGATAGATACGGTAGTAGTGTTGGTAGCGGTGGAGTTGCTAGTCGTGGTGGTGGCAGAAATGGTAGTCTGGTGTTAGAGGTGTTGGTAGTGGTGGTGTTGGCAAAGGTGGTAGCCGGGTGTGACCTTTATCTGGCTATGGACTACACTCGCTCACACACACCTCCGGCGGGTACACATCAATCCTCTTATAACAACCACGTACACAAAAGGCATCACACGTACGCACTCACATACCGTACACAACACACATTATAGCCTGCATTTATACATATACAGTATACCTACACACTCACATATATCCATACTTGCCTACAAAACCCATACACTAAAGCCTACATATGAACACAGACAGCACGCACTAATGCCTACACACACACACACACACACACACACACACACACACACACACACACACACACACACACACACACACACACACACACACACACACACACACACACACACACACACACACACACACACACACACACACACACACACACACACAAGCAGAAATGTATACAATAAATTGAAAACGAAACAGACACACACGCATACACACACATTCCTGGCCCGCCTACGTACACACCTACACCCAGTCTCTCTCTCAAGGCCGCGCCCACAACACCGCTACAGCACCTCGCCACACACACACACACACACACACACACACACACACACACACACACACACACACACACAAATACAAACATACGCACACATGCACACAAATATGCACCCTGACACACACACACACACACACACACAAACATACGCACACATGCACACAAATATGCACCCTGACACACACACACACACACACACACACACACACACACACACGACTACTGCACATTTTTAATTTCACTCTTATCATAGTAATTCTCCATGTTTCACATTATATATAACATCATTATTATCACTTCCTCATAATCGCATCATAATCATCATCATCATCACAAGTCATAATCAGTTTCATAATGTTACCATCATCAGCATCATCACCACCTCCGTTACCATTATTATCTTTCTAATTTTAGTGTCATAAATTCGCTCCTACTATACTACACTCACAATTTTAATCTTGCTATCGCCAGAGTTTTAGTTAACATAAGGGAATCGTCTCGAAGCGAATGGGTAGGAGCAAAAGTGTAGGATAAAGAAATAGGAAAGATGTAACGAGAGGCAATGTGGGAAGAGCTATCAACAGAACAGCCCAGCCAAACGGTCCACCCTTCCATTCACTCGTCATTCAAAGCGCTCAATATTCTCACAGCTTCCCTCATGCAAAAGATGTGACATTTAGCGCACGTACACACGAACGCACACACTTAATCACCTTTGCACCGACGCTCACACACGCACACATACCATACCGCAGACACGATTTCTGATATATTTAAAAGCGATTCTGCACACACACACACACACACACACACACACACACACACACACACACACACACACACACACACACACACACGCAATAAGCACACTCACACGCAACTCCCCACCTGCCATACTGCCATACTCCCATCTGCATATAGTGAACAATTACAAGCTTTCATGCAGATTTTTGTGAGCTCTGAACGGTGAGAACTGATTTTATTGAACAAATATTGAACAAAGAACTTACTGCGAGCCCGAAAACAAACGCAAAAAGTGATACCTCCTTTCTTTTATTTTCTGTGTAACAAAAAGTTATGAGGCACGCGGAATGTCGGGGAAGTTAGATCGAATATTTTGGAGAATTTTAAAGGCACAATACATATATATCATCATGACTTCTCGCTCTAGTAAACATGCATTCTTTTTTATACTTGACACACAATATAATCCAGGTTAGGGCGTATGTTAATGAGGTAAAACTGTATGTTGGGGAGGAATCAGGGCCCCGGTAAAGGTCGCCTGGAGGGGGTGCCAGCTCACATTTTTGAGGAAGGGGAATATGCAGTATCCTTGTGTCACTTCGTCGTCCCACACGCGCTTCACGCCTCGAATTTTGTCTCTCTCACCGCTTACTTCAACTAGGTGTAAAACTGCCGCTTCTCTATACTGAAGGCGGACTGTATCAGTAGATTAACACCAGAATTTGATGATAATTGAAGAAGTGCTATGGAAATGAGGTACACCTGCAGTTTTTTGTTATTCTTCCACCTAATTTCGGGATTTAAGCTGCAAAAAGATGATAATCCCCGCTTAGTTAAAATGATTGACCTCTAGTTACATACATTATAATGACATATGTCTGTCTGTCTAGCTGTCTTCATTTATTCATTTACTTAGTTATATGTAACCAAAAATTTGGTGAAGTTCAAGACCATGGATTAGAGGACAAGAAAGTTAGGACTATGATAATGATAATGTAAAGGAGAAAAGATGTTGATTTTCTTTTACCAGTGCAAGACCAAATTAGATGTGCGTGTCAGCCTGGGCCTCAACCTCACCCTCACCTTCAACCCCGTCCCCACCACCAGCAGGGGGGACCACCAATTAAAGAGTTAAGATGTCCGCCAGGGAGTCGAGGTCAAGGGGAAGGGTGGGGGAGGGGAGGATCAGGGAGGCTTAGACCGCCTTGAGTAGGTCACCCTGAGATTAATTCATGTCGTCAGTAGCTACCCCGACACGGATACGCTCAGGGGCGGCTGGGGGAGGGAAGGGGAGAAGGAGAGGATGGGGGACGGGGAGGGGGAATAAAGCGTGGGAAATGTGGGGAAGCAGAGGTGGGAGAGGGGAAAGGGAAGTAGATAAGGGAAAGGGGAATATAGCTTGGGAAATACAGGGAAGAGGAGATAGGGGAGGGGTAAGAAGCTTGGCTAAGGGGAAGGGGACGGGGAAGAGGAATGTGACGTGGGAGGTGTGGGGAAGCGGAGGCAAGGAAAGGAGAGGGAGAAACTAGCGTAGGAAATGTGAGGAAGAGGAGAATGGAGACGGGGTTGGGGAATGTAGCGTAGGAAGTGTAAGGAATGGGTAAAGAGAACGGAAAGTGAAGAGTAGGGAAAGGTATACTGTGTGAGAGGAAGAAAGGCATACTGTGTGAGAGGAAGAAAGGCAGGGAGAAGGAAAAAGGAATATAGTGTGGGGAGGAAAGGGAAGTGAAGTGTGGTGTGGGGAGAAATAGGAAGAGAAATACAGTGTGGGAAGGGGGAGGAGGGGGAATACAGTGTGAAATGGGAAGAGGCGAGGGGGCAGGGTAAGGGTAAGGTATGATGGGAAGAGAAGAGAGGCGAAGGCCGAGGATGAAGGTAATGTGGGGAGAGGAGGAGAGAGGAAAGACAGGGAAGCGGGTGGGGGGCGAGAAACAGGACATGCGGAGCAGCGAGGTGAGAAAAGAATTCTTAAAGGGTTGAAACGTACGAGCAAAATTGACTACTTGAAGAAATAAAGCTACGTAAAAAAGAGCGTAAAGCAGCCGAAAGTAAGGAAGAGGAAGGGAGACGATCACCACTTTGAGGAAATGAATCAATGAAAAGAGATAATTACCTGGTAGTCCGGAAGGTGAGTCAAAAGGCCAAGATATAATGAGTTGGTGGAGAGTCGTGGTGGCGGATCTAAGAAAGCTCTGAACCATTCGGCTTCCTTGAAAGCTCGGCTTGATATGTGACGAATTATCATGATCATTATCATCGTCATCATCCATACCCCGAAAACAGGAAGTCGTAAAGCACAATTATAAGATTCTCACCATAATGCTGAACGAAACTATGACACGCCTACGTTTGTTCTTCAGCAAGCCTCCGAAACTCTCGGCTTTGTTCCGCAGTCAAAACCATCCAAACTAAAGTGTTTCACCTAAGTTGCTTTCTCAAGGCAAGTGGGGTATCATCATTCCTCTGAATGCCCACCCCCAAAAACGTGCAATCAGTGGCATGTGCATCTTAATGCATACTCCATTCATCAGTTCATTTGCATCTTTTTTATTCACACTTTGCATACTTACACATTTCATTGAAATATCAAGCCATCTTCCAGCCTGTGAGCAGTAGCCACAAGTTGCCCACGTGACAAAAGTATCAAACTGAAGAACCCACTCAAGTCTTTATAATCTGCAACAGAAGACTTCCCCAACCTCTTCCCTCAAGTATACAGCAGCTAACCCATGGAACAGGAGAGAACGCTGCTACTAATGTAATTCCTGCATGTCTTAAATTGCGAATCAGAACTGAGATTTGAAGTCTCACTGCCCAGTGAGACATCCAAAACGGCATAGAGCAGCTTCTGTTTTATGATTTATTATTATTACTATTATTATTATCATCATGAATATTATTATTATTATTATTATTATTATTATTATTATTATTATTGTTATTATTATTATCAACATCATTATTAACACTATTGTGTTAATAACAAATAGCAGGAATACCAGATACAACTGATTATGGGATTTCTCTTCGACATCCACTTGCAGCTAAATTAAATCACCAGAGACTTGAACCTGACACACCCAGTCAAATATCCACCGGTCCCCCTAACACAACTCAACACCATCAGCAACGCAGAATTTACACATGGCCTTCAAAATGCCCAGGAAGTCAAGGGCGACAAAGATACCACATGCCCTTCAGTATATCCTGCAGTTCAGAGCATATAAAAAAGTCTCACCTTTCAGTATATCCCACAACCCAAGGGACAGTGAAGACACCCATACGTCTGTCGTAATGCTCCTTCACCACTAAAGGTCTCCACAAAGTTAAATTAATCTACTTGGTGTTGACAAGAATTAATTATAATCTCCTCAGCCAGACTAAGTATTGTATATTTTTCTTTCCACCAGACAATTGTATTCGGGTTATGAAAGACTTTACTAATTGAATAGGGATCGGTATAGTATTTATTAGCCCTTTCACTACGAGAAGTCTTCCCTAAGTTTGAATAAAATCACCTGGTAAGAAAGAGAGAGAGAGAGAGAGAGTACATTAACTTTCTTAAGGCTTTAAGAGAACAACCAAAGAGATGAAACGGAGGCACGGGAGGTTGACGGCAATTTGCATGTGTGTGTGTGTGTGTGTGTGTGTGTGTGTGTGTGTGTGTGTGTGTGTGTGTGTGTGTGTGTGTGTGTGTGTGTGTGTGTGTGTGTGTGTGTGTGTGTGTGTGTGTGTGTGCATCTTTTTTCCCTCACCTATAGAGATGTCACCTGTCAATGTTAATGCGCTGAGGTTGGGTTTAAGAGTGTGTAGTGGCGGGTTTAATGACCGAGAGCCGCGGTTTATGTGGGTGATTAAGGGAGGTGTGCTCGTGTGTGGAAGACGGTTTTTGGTATGGGAGTGATGGTGCGGTTTTGGAGGCGAGGATATACAATATATAGCTTAGGTGGGAGTGCCATGATGCGTATTGATTTATTTGTTCATTTATTTTTTTGGTGAGGTACGCAGCGTTAAGTGAGAGTGCACGATGTGATTACTGAGGCGAGGTTAGGCTAGGTATGGTAAGGACACAGTGAGGTAGATATTGAGACAAGGATAGGTTATAGCTTTGACAAGAGCTTGGCGGCCCTATAAGGCTCAGATGAGATCAGTTTGTGGACCGCACTTCCCTTGCTCAAAACCAACGATTTATGCATTGAAGCAAGAGCAAGAAAATCCACGGAAAACTCCCGACGCATCCCAGGTACTATGAAACCAATGGGAACAATAATATTCAAGGTCAAAGCATCCCTTTAGAAAATTTAAATCGACATGAAATTGACACGTGTCGTCCATCTGTGACTCAATGCGATCATTCTCCAAGTTTCATCATTTTTCTTTTTTTCAAGTTTCGGCTGCACTACACACACACACACACACACACACACACACACACACACACACACACACACACACACACACACACACACACACACACACACACACACACACACACACACACACACACACACACACACACACACACACACACACACACACACACACACACACACACACACACACACACACACACACACACACACACACACAATTACAGTATATTAGATGACGGTGGTAATGCGTATTATTTATTTATGTTTTTATTTAGGTGGGTTTAGGTTAGGTTAAGTGAGATAACACAATGTGGTTATTGAGGCAAGGATAGGTTAGTTTCATGAGACACAGTGATGTAGTAATTCATATGAGGAAAGGTTATAAGCTTGATGAGGATAAAATAATGCGATTTTAAAGGTTAGATTAGGTTAGGTGGCTGGGGTTAGATTAAGCTGGGCAGGTGAGGTTAGTAAGGTTGGTGGGGGTACAATGATGCGATTATTGAAGTGAGAGCAGGTTATAGGTTTGGTAAGGATTCGATGATGTGGATTCTGAGGTGAGGATGGGTTATAAATTTGATGAGAGTCTAATGATACGGATTTTGAGGCGAGGTTAAGTATGGTTAGGTGAGTTTAGGTGAGGATGAGATGATGTATTTTTGGAGGTGATGTTAGTTTAGTCTAGGTATTGATAGGAAGTCGTTAGGTTAGTTTAGGTAATGTTAGGTGGTTGTGGCTAAGTTAGGTTAAGTTAGGCTAGATTGCTGGGGTTAGCATTAGTTAGGTTTTATTTTAAGGTTATGCTAAGTTGTGTGGCTGGAACTGACTTCATCCAACAGAAAAAGTAATGGTGTTGTGGATGAAGGAGTTAGTTGTGTGTGTGTGTGTGTGTGTGTGTGTGTGTGTGGTTGGGAAAGTGTACGATTGAGGCGTTTTTAAATGTTGCTGTGGTTGCTAATCCAAATGAAAAGAGTAACGCTAGGGAAAATAATGGTAGAGATGTAACAGTGGAAACAGTAGCAATAGTAACCTTAAGAAAATAATGATAGTGTCTTGAGTCAGTGTCGTGGATTATTCAAATGGGAGAATTTTTTCCACAAACTCCGGCCGTGTTTATTTTGTGTATACCTCTCCTAAGAATGATAGTGACGATAATAACACTAATAACTACATCAATATCACCAACAAAAGCCATCTCAACAGGAATAATAATAAGGATAACAATAATGGTAACAATGACAATAATAATAATAATAATAATAATAATAATAATAATAATAATAATATTGATGCGTAAGACAAATGACAAGTCTTAGGATAATTCTGATTCGAACTTTAGTAATAAGGATAACACTGATGTTAAAAACAATAGTAAAAAATTGTACATACTGGTTCTCTTCATTTCATTATCTCACACTGTTGGATTCAGCAGTGCAGTTTTATCAGCACCATTATTTTTCTTATCATAATTACAGCGATACCCGAACCTCAACAGATTCCTTTTCTCTTGTCATCGTTTTGCATCTCTTTCTGTCCTTTACTTCTCTCTTCTTGGGCACTTCATGTTTTCTTTCTGGCTTCCCTCCTTACCCGCTGTTTCATTCTTTCATTCTTTCATCTTAACTCCTTCGGTATGACAATTTCTTATTTTATTCTTGTATTCCTCAAACAGTTCAGCTTTGTACAGACCTTTTTTTTTTTTTTTTTTCTAGGAAACGGATTAGAGGAATATCCATTATTTATATCAGTACGGTGATGTCTTTTAATTTTGCTGTGACCACATGCTTTTATTAAACTCTGGACAGGCTTTTCGTAATGACAGGGTTAATATCAGGTTATTTTCTCATTCTTCTCCTTAAATCTCATGGATGACTTAAAGCTCTCCCTGACATCGGACTTCAATGTTGTTGTTGTGTTTGTGGAAGAAGGAACAGTGGGAACAAACTTTCGACTTATTATGATTTTCACATCTTCTGCTTCTCATTTTCCTCTGCTGACAAATATTTCAAAGTTGAGAGAGGCTTGTTGTGGTTCTCTGCCAGTAGAAGTTTCTCTCTGATAGGATGAGTTAGGGAGGAAAGTGACGGATATGCTCAAAGTGTTAAATAGACAGAGGTGAACATTAGGTAAGCTTTTGTCTCTGGCTGTACGAGAATAAGGCAAATGAAAGTATAATCATGATATCTGAGTGATTTACAAGCTATTCTGGTGCTCATTAAAACAGCTACCTTGTTTTTTGCGATGCATCAAGGTATTCAGTTTTCAGACTGGCTGAAAACATTCTGCAGTTACCACTGATAAGTGATATCATGAAATCCATTAGTGAACTCGGCCGTACGATGCCAGTAAGACTTTGGCTTTAATGAACAGGCAACAGTGTAAACACGGTGGCATAAAAAGTGGTCACAGGGAAATAGGTCGCACGAAGCAGGCGGGCAGGCAATTGATCTGCGTCTACCTGTCCACTCGTCTTGAAAGAAAACATTTATGAAGTGTCTCGTATTTATTAGAAATGGTGATTAATAACGACAAGCTAGTAGTTACATAGCCGATTACAGATACTTCCTTTCATGTATTTACAACTAATGATTTTGCTTTTAGCGCTGGTATTTCTTACGTTTACTATGAAAATAACGCGACTGTCTGTTTTTATTCCGCTAACTTAATTTCATTCCTCATATTACAATGACAAGTGTAACTTTATATTCTTGCCATCATAGGAAGACTTCATTCAATTTGGAAAGAACTTCTCATGGTTAAAGGGTCTGAAATACTCGTAGTCTCCCCTAACCTCTTCACTACAGTACGTCTTATTCTACTTTATTTTTGCTTTCACCAGACGATTTTATTCATATCTACTGACCTATGGTGGTGATGAGGTCTTCCCTCTTTCCCACCACATTTGACATGCCTTTCCTCCCGTTTCTCCTCTTTCCTCTGTCTCTAAACACACACACACACACACACACACACACACACACACACACACACACACACACACACACACACACACACACACACACACACACACACACACACACACACACACACACACACACACACACACACACACACACACACACACACACACACACACACACACACACACTCTCTCTCTCTCTCTCTCTCTTCCCATGATTTCTACCTCTCTGTCTTTACACTTCCCACCTCCCATGAGTCCTCTCTTTATGTTTACATGCATTTTCCATCTATTGTGTCCCTAAACTCCCTTTTTCCCATGATTTTTCTCTCTTCCTTTTCTTTACACTCCCTTTCTTTTTTCACTGTCCCTACATGTCCATTCTCCCCTACATAAATCTTCAATTTTCCTTATATACATTCACTGACCCTCATGCTCCGTCTCTTCACTGTCTCTCCAAACTTTCTTCTACAGTCCCACCCTTCACTATATTAATATCTCCTGTACTGAAATCATGTCATCATCTTCTCTCTGTTCTGTTATTTCACTTCTCATGATTACTTTCTCATCTCACCATTCTTGCTTCTGCTCTGCTTTTTTCACATTTCTCATACCTTTCATTTTCCTCCAATTTTCCTCTTTCTTGCCTCATCCATTCCCCCTTGCTTTAAAAAACCGTACTTTCCGCCATTCGTTCTCATGTTCATTCTTCCATTTCTTCTTTCTTTTTTTCCTCCTTTCCGTTCATTCTGCTGTCCACCTCACATTGTTTCCTCCTTCCTTGTGACTGTCACCAATGGATCCTCTTCTCATTTGTTCTTTCTACCTCTTCCCACATTTTCCTTTTTTATCTCTGTTTCTGTACTTTCTCTTTTCATCTGTGTGTGCTCGGTCCTTCATTCTTTACTCTCCCTCCGGATACCCTTTTACATATATATAGTAATCCACTCTTCCATTTTCTTATATCCAACCCCAAAATTCGTATGATTTTTTTACTCTCTTTTTTCCAAATTCTCACAGCCCAGTATATCCTGCTTAATGCGTCTTCCTCCATTCAGCCTCTCCATTCTTTATCTTTTCCTATCTTTTTCGTTTGCCCTCCATTTTTCTGTATCTCTTCTACACCATTCTCTCTTCCTACCGATATCCTTAATTCTTTTCTCCTCCAGCTTCCCTTCTCCTTTATTCGTCTTTTTTTTTTCCCCCTCCCGTCACCTCTCCCCTTCCCACCCCCTGTTCACCTTGCCCTGCATCTCTACATCTTTCCTGCTTCCATTCCTCTTTTCCTTCATCTCACCTCGCGTTGACTCCTCCCTTTATTCATTTTCCTTACTTCTCTCCTCATTTTTATCTCACACTCAATTTTCTTCCAAAACTTTTACTCTCTCTCTCTCTCTCTCTCTCTCTCTCTCTCTCTCTCTCTCTCTCTCTCTCTCTCCTTCTTACCTTTACTATATTTCCTTTGCCCCTAACCTCTTAACCCTCTTCTCCCCTTTCACCCTTTCCACCTCTCGCTTCTCCATTCACCCTCTCCTTTGCGTCACCTCTTCACCCTCTTCTCTCACTCCTTTTCTCTCTCTTCCATTCACTTAATTCTTCTTACCATCATCTCTTCCCCTCTGCTCCTTACTGTATGATCCTCTTCTCTTCTCCCTCCCTCCTCCTTCACCCTCTCCAATTCTCCCTACTCTCTTCACCCCATCCTCTTCGTCCCCCTCCCCCTACTCTTCACCCTCTTCCTTCACTCTTTCTCTGTCTTTCTCCCCTTCGCCCTCTCCTCTCCATCCTCCCCTCCTCACCCCCCTCTCTTCATCTCCTTCCTTCACTCCTCCCTCTCCCCTCCATTCACTTAGTCCTTCGTATCTTCACCGCCTCGCCTCTGTCCCTTACCTCTTAACCAGGTCCCCGCCCCGGTGTGCTCAGGTCATTAGCGGGAGCCTTGTACAGCGCTGCGTGAATTGCTCTGTCAATACGGTAGTTATAAATGCGCAAAAGGCGGGGCTTCGGCGACCCTTCCTTGCATCACAATTCTAGGGAGGAGGATGCTGGGGTTTTGTTCATTTCTGTTTCAATATTGGCTTCATTTCATATGTTACTTATTTGGTTTCAAGCTGTGATGCTAGTGTCCTTTTCCTCTGTCCTTTATTGACTAAACATTTTAATAGCATACTATTATTAGCACTCCAGTGTACATACCTGGGTACGTTGTAATACAAGCGACAGAAGACACGACAGAAGATTTCTCTTTTGCTGAAGCAATCGACTGGCTACAGCAGGATTAACAAAATAAAACGTCTCCGTTTTGAGGCGATTAAAGAAATAATGTTGTCCAAACATTGCAAACTTTCTTACAAAGTGAAGTTGATGGTGCACTTAAGTATTCGCTGGTATTTTCAAAAATAAACACTGGCAAAACTGGTGTATAAATGGGAAAAAGAATATATCTAAAAAGGGAAACCCCTGAAAATGCTGATTGCAATTTGCTAATGAAAGTGAGGATGTAGTGTTTTTTCAGGCAAAAGGACCCACTCCAACCTCCCTCCTCCATGTTTAAGGCTTCTCTTGCTTTTGGAGAGACTTCTTCCTCCTTCTCCTCCTCCTCCTTGCCTCCTTCCCTCTTGACAGATCCCCATCAAGGTTGCATGTGTAATATTCCTTCTTCTCAATCGATTTCATGAGTAAGCTATATTTTCTCGATATTATTTCTTCGATATTTTTCTCGCATATTTTCACGTACGTCTTCCTATTCCTTCGCCTCTGCCTAACAACATCCCTCCCGCTGACCCCAACGCTCTCACACACACACACACACACACACACACACACACACACACACACACACACACACACACACACACACACACACACACACACACACACACACACACACACACACACACACACACACACACACACACACACACACACACACACACACACACACACACACACACACACACACACACACACACACACACACACACACACACACACACACACACACACACACACACACACACACATTTTCTCTCTCTCTCTCTCTCTCTCTCTCTCCTGTCTGTGTTTATCTTCTGCCTGCCTGATTGCCTGCCTCCTGTCCTGCCTCACCGCTTGCTTAGAGGGAGGAGAAGAAGGAACTGAGAGAGAGAGAGAGAGAGAGAGGCGCGTGCCGTAGTTTGTGGTGTAGGCGTAGGAAATGGTGAGTCAGTAAATGGGAGGGTAGAGTGTGTGAATGAGTGGGAGAAGGCAGAGTGTGTGAATGAGTGGGAGAAGGCAGAGTGTGTGTGTATGAGTGGGAGAAAATAGTGTGTGAGTGGGTGAAGACAGTGTGTGAATGAGTGGGAGAAGACAGAGTGTGTGAATGAGTGGGAGCTCTGAGTGTGTGGATGAATGGGAGAAGATAGTGTGTGAATGAGTGAGAGAAGACAAGGTGTGTGAGTTATTTTGGGAGAGAATGGTATGTGAAGAAACGGGTAGAGTATATGGATGAGTGTGAGGAAGTAGTGTGTGAATCAGTGAGAGAAGGCAGTGTGTGTGGATGAGTGGGAGAGGACAAAGTGTGTGAGTGGTTTACAGATGCTGGGAGGGTAGAGCGTGTGAACAAATGAAAGAGAGGAATGGGTGAATGGGTAGGATCAGACAAGGTGTGAAAGTAGTTCAGAGAGAGAATGGTATGTGAAAGAAAGGGTAGAGTGTGGGACTTAGTGTGAGGAAGGAAAGGAGTGAGTGAATGAGTGTGAGAAGGCAGGCTGTATGCAGAGAGAAAATGCTAGTTTAGTGAACTGGTGAAGTATGAGTGCGAATGGGTGAGAAAAAGTAAAATGTATGAATGGTCTCGAAGAAAAGAATGGGTGTGAGAGATAGGGTGTGTGCCTAGAGTCGGACACATAAATAAATAAATAAAAAACAAAAAAGAGTAAGCTGGTAAACTGTATGAATGGGCAGCTGAGAATTTGGATGGAGGAGATAGGAGAGTGAATAGGTACAAGGATGGAAGCACAATAAGTGAGAAAGAAATGAGTGAAAGGGTACATAAAAAGCGTACTTTTACATTAACCTGTCTTTAGGTGAGAATCATAGTAAGTTTGAGATGATGATATAGAATTAATGTAAGGTTCGAAGACTGAGAATCACTATTTATGCGATGAGTGAGTTACTGATGCACCGAGACGAAGACTCTAAGAAGTGGATCAGAGTAAAATGTCTTGAGGAAACTGTATGTGTAAAAATCAAAAGGCAAAAGCAAGAAAGGAAGTGTATGCAAGTGTGGGAGCTGCGTGGAGAAAGGGACCAAGATGAGGAATTTGAATGATTTGTGGCTGAACTTGAATCAAGTGGTAGTGGGAGGAGAAGAAAATACAAGATTTATAGTTTTGTAAGGAAAACGATGGGGTGAAGCATAAGAGTATAACAGTTAGACTACATTAGAGAGGCAAGGAGGAAGAATATGTAAAAGTTGTGTGGAGAAATGGGCCAGATTGAGAATCCAGTTTAGTTCTGGGTGAGTAAGAATCAAGTGGGAAAAGTTAGAGAATGACGGTTGTGTGTAGAAAGAGACTGGGATGAGGAGACTTAATGAATCGGAATAAATAACTGTCAAAAAGTAGACGAGAGAGATGAAATAGAGTGAGGCAGAAGAAAGAGAAGAAGAGTGAGGTAGAAGTAAGAGAGGAAGAACGTGCAAAAGTGACAGGTGTGCACAGGGCACCAGAATGAGGAAACAAGATAAATCTATATACATATGAGTTAAATGGTAGAAGTAAGGGAGAAAAATGGTCAATAGTAAGAGCTGTGTATGTAAAAATGTGCAAGAGTAAGAGCTGTGTGTGGGGTATGGTGGGCGAGGGAAGAGGGCGGAGGGAGACAGAGTGACAATACCTGAATCTGGAGACAGGCAGAGGAATGGAGGGTGTAGGAGGGCAGGCAGGGTGAGGCGAGGTAGGGCGTCACAGAGTTATTTCGTAATCACCCTCGGGGAATAAATATAAAAGAAATATAGGGAGAGCCAACCAAAAGCGTCCATACAATAAAATGGGATTCATACTTGGATATTCATGGTGTTTGCCTGCTGCCATTATTCAGTGTTTGGTCTGTGGAATGTGGCTTTGTCTACCACAGGGAAAGTAAGACACTTTTATTTTCCTCTACTAACCGTTTGGAGGAAAAGTGATGTTTACATATCATCGCAGCTAACGTCAGATGATTTCATTTCCCTCAGAGAAATGCATTACACAAGGGAAGTTGAAAATTATCACTATTAACCTTTTGGTGTAGACTTAAGATTTAGCATTAAATTCCGACTAAAACCAGATAATTTTGTCCTGCCTAAAAGAAATCTCACCGCAGCAAAATGAGTAATATTTTGCTTCTTTCCCTGCATTTCTTGCAGTTCTGTCCAACATAAGGCCTGAGGTAAAAAGTTACTTATAAAACTGCGCTGTTCTATGTTCAGAGAATTTTATGGCCCAGAATTTTTCGTACATTATTCTGGTTTTGGAATATAGTTTCGTAAGAAGACATCATGTTGGATATCGGTCAACACACTTTCATCATCATCCTCGTCATCCTCATAATCAACCCATTTCTCACTAATAAATATATAACAAAAAGTGAAACGTATATTGAGTTCAGATAAAAAAAAAAAGCTAATACGCATGATTTTGGGGGG
Source organism: Coenobita brevimanus (assembly GCF_032717465.1). Lineage (NCBI taxonomy): Eukaryota > Metazoa > Arthropoda > Malacostraca > Decapoda > Coenobitidae > Coenobita > Coenobita brevimanus. The sequence goes on along the minus strand of NC_137028.1, from coordinate 13,257,476 downwards.
AGATAAGTGTATAATTCTGTATAACTTCCGGTATTAAACATTAGTGTATTAAACAGTTGAATGAGAATATTAGTAATAGTGGGCCATAAAGTAGAGGATAATACAGGCAAAATATGGAAAGGTAATATGAGGTTGAAGAGGCGAAAAGAGAAAGAAGAGAAAACAACAGAAAATTTGAGTCCACTTACTACATGATGGGTTTAATGGGAAAAAAAAAAAAAAAAAAAAGATCCCCGTAGTAGGAAGAATAAAACATCGCAAAATTTTATAACAATCGCCCGGCAACAGCAAGAATTTAGCAAAGACACCATGACCCTGAGAGGATTATAGGAAGAGAAGGGTAACAAGGAAATAACCAATGATATGAGAATTTGGAGTATAAGAGATATGACGTGAGGAAGAGACAGGATAATAGAGGAGAGGTAATGAGGAATGGAATACGATTATAGAGAAGTTTATAGAGAAACCTAAAAGCAACAGAAAAGGTTAAGAGAAAGGGGAAGAAAAGAATACTTGAAAGAATGAAAGATAAGAGGCTAGGAGACAGCTGAAGAGAAGAGGGAAATATAGGAGAGAACATGAGAAAAGAAAAAAAAGGGGGGGGGGTGGAGAGGAGAGCTTGTAACAAAGAGAAGACAGAGAGGAGAGAGGAAAAGGAGAAGGGCTCGTGTGGAGGAGTTCTGAGAGAGAGAAGGAGGACGGTAAAGGAGGGAAAAGGAAGAAGCAAGGGATGGAGGAATGTTGAGAGGAAAGAGAAGGGTGATGGAAATGTGTAGAGAAAAGAGAGGAGAGGCGAAGAGAGAAGAACTGCAGAGAAAGAGGAGATAAGAGAAGAGGAAAGGATAAATGAAGAGAAAGGGAGGGAGGAAGGAGGACAAGGAGGGTGAGAGGTTGGAGGTCTTGTCAGTGTCTCCGCCCAGATGACTTGCTTATACGGGAGCCCTCCACCCACACCTCCACCCTCACCTCCACCCACACTTCCACCCACCTCTCTACCCACGGCTCCACTCTTACCTCCACCCACACTTTCACCCACACCTCCACCCACAACTCCACCCTTACCTCCACCCATATCTCCATCCTCTCCTCCACCTTCACCTCCACCGACATTTCTAACCCTCACCTCCACCCACACCACTCTCACATCCACCTACACATCCACCCCCTACGCAATACACATCTCTACCCACACCTCCACTATCAGCTCCATCCACATCTCCACCCTCACGTCCACCCAAACACTTTCACTGTCACCTGTACTCATACCTTCACATTCATCTCCTCCCATACCATCACATACAACTCCACCCACACCTTCATCCTCACCCTCACCTCCACCACTTCCGCCCACACCTCCACCCTCTCCTCCACCCACAACGCCACACTCATTTCCACCCAGTCCTCCACTCATGCCACTCACACCTTCATCTCCACTTCCACCCCCACCCTCAATTCATGTTCCATTTTCATATCGAGCCTCACTTTAACCTCCTCCCACCCTCACCTCTTAATTCCAACTACATTTTCACTCTCACTTCCACCTCTCCCCAGTCTTATACCTCCACTTTCATCTCCACCATTGCCTCCACCTTAACCCACACTTCCACGCACATCAACGTTATAAATTCAATATCATTTCAAATTTCATTTCCCCTTCATACCTTCGCCCTCACTTTTCCTCGACACCTCCACCCACAGCCTGCCCTCACATCCACGCATACCTTCACTTTCACCCTTAACCACCTTTTCCCTCTACGCCCCCATTCTCACCCCAGCTCACAGGTCTTTCATTCTTTCGTCAAAAATACCATCAACAGCTTTGTCTCTTCTTTACCCCATCAGTAGCCTAACAGCTGTCGAGCAACTCCGGTCTGTCTTACCGAGCAGATCCATCAACAGCAGGCTTGTGCTGGGCTCTCCATGTAGTGAACCATGTTCCCTTGCAGTGGACAGCGCTTCGCCTCAGCGAGGCACAGGGAAGAGTGTGAAAGTTTGGTTCATGAATGGACGCCGCATTTGCGTCTCTTCACTCTCCTAACAGGGGCACGATAGTGTGTTCCACATCACCCTGTTATGTGATTATTTGGTCAACATTCACCGTTGTAAATGGCTTCCTGAGTCACAGTACACTCAGTGTAGTCACCTAAAAAAGAAGTAGGCAGCTCAACATTAAGTGAGTGGATGATGACTGTCACCACCTATCACATACCCCTTCAGTACGAGAGGCATATCTTGAGATGAATATAACTATCATCAGACAGGAAACAGAATAATAATCGAAAAATGCAATCGTAATGAAAGCGTAAACCCCCTCACATTCCCGCACATCGAACAATGCCCTATTTTACGCTACCAGTCTCCATCTTTCATTTATTCCTCGCCGTTTCACTAACCTCTCCACTCTCACTCCCACGCTCCTCTTCACCTTCACCCACATCCACACCTCCACTACCCCCCTGAATCTCACTTCCACACAAACCCTCACCCATAGTTACCTGAACCTTAACTCCAACTCCACACGTACTTTCACTCTCACCTTCATTCTCTCCACCTTCATGTTACCTATTCCCTAGCCTCCTTTTCATCCTTATTTCTTCATTTCCGTATCGGGATCCATTCCTATATCCTATCACTTCAGTCATTACATTCCCCTCTAAGCATCTGCCTACATTTACTTTCACAAATCCATTCATAACCCAGTCTTCCATTTTCCTGTCGCTTTTCTTCCCTATTCACTGTCACCTCCATTCTACCCTCCCCATTCAAATAATACTGCTTCTTTAATGTCTTTCTTGCCACTTTCTCAAACACCTCGCCATCTTTTTCTGATAGTGAAGTATGGAATTCCTTAAACAATATAGATTTTCTCATACTCAGTATTATTCAGCACCAACCACTTTCTGAGATATCAGTCAAGTTCAGCACGACGTTGTGCACAAACGGGCATGACCTAACTGTTCCGTCCCGTCTACACCCTTACGGATACGTCCACGCCCTTCCAGACACACCCATACTCGCTCAGGTGCGTTCATAGTCGTTGAGGCACGCCCATAGTTTCCCGGCACGCCTAAAATCACTCGGACATACCTGGGGTCATCTATAATAATTCAGACACATCCATAGTTGTCTGGCAACTCCTGCAATTGCCCAGTTCTGCCCACAGTTGTCCAGGATACTATGTAGTCGCAAAACTGCTTCTAAATTAGTCTGTCCTCGCCAGACCTGAGTTGTCAACAGGCACTGAAGAACAAAGATCGGATTTCCTAACCTATGTCCAAACCACAGACGCTTTCACATTGGTAACTTACGGAACTTAAGCGACATCCTCACTCTCCCTGATATTCCCAATCACAGTCCTGACATCTCAGCTTTCTTCTACGTCTCCACCCCCTTTTAACATCCCCACTCGTTTTTATAGCTCTACTCCCTTTGCCATCTCGTTCTCCTCTACACGTTCATCTTCTCTAACATCCCCACTACCTTCGACGTGCTCACTCCCTCTGACATTCCCACTCACAACCTTTAACGCTTCTGCACAGTATGTGACATTCCCACTCCTTATGACGTTCTTATTCACAGTCTTTGGTATCCCCATCCCCGTTGATATCCTACCTTATTTCTTTTGACATCCCCACACCCAGTGGGATTCCAGCTCACAGCTTTTGACAGCCCTACTCCATCTGACATCTTCACATCAACATCCTCTCACTCTTATATCTCCACTCCCTTTGACGGCCTCACTAGCACTGATATTTCCCTAGGCGTCCTTACCCTGACAATACGCTCTCACACGACCCTTCCCTCTCCTCGTGGCTACAGCCACTGACACTCCATCATTTCACGACTCTTAAATGTGAGGCAGCCGGAAGGTAAAAATTCATAAAAATAAAGAAAAAGATAATCAGGTTGAATTTACTTGTTACATAGATGATACTTAGACACAATAACAATTATTTAATATAAAACGAATGAAACCTCCGCCGAGTAATGGAGGGCCAGACCTAGGAAGGTGTTTTTGCCATTGTGGTTCGGGTGAGGAGACGGCAGTGTGCCAAGCTAGATGTTACACAATGCTCATAATAATCCAGTATGTATTTACCTGAACCAGACTATACAAACTAAACTGATTTTTCTCTTATTAGAAACTTATTTTCTAGCACTTACTTTTTCACTCAGCGAGGGTGCGCAAGTCACATTTATTTTCTGAACTTATTTTCCATTAATGGCTGGGGTATGCAACTTCCACCAACTCACAACACAATGATGGCTTTAACACTGATAAATCCTCATGACAGGTCTGCTTATTCCTGACATATTCTTTTATTGGACACTTAAATTTTAATCTTACTTTCTATTACTTGGCAGATAAGTATAAGTCGAGCCAACTCACTCTTCACTGATGCAACATCTTTACGTTCATAAATTACAGAAAGTGCTCAGACACACTGAAGCTGCGGTGGTACAGTGGTAACCAGGGTATCTCATTTCGTGATTCCATGTGCCCCGAGTCTAAGGTTTGAGCCTACAACTTGGTGGACATGTAGAATGGGCACTGAAAGTGTCTTATATACTTGCATACGTTCGCCCTCTGGCATTTCTACCCATGGCTTATGCATACGGTAACACATACATACATAATTATTTCATTTCCATTTGCTTATGTATCACTTTTCCTGTGGACTTTCATTAATCAAGTTTACTTAGCCGGCATAAGGAAGGGTTATATAATGGTTGTCACTCCCAAGCGGGAAGGTGCCTTCCTGCAGAGGACCTAATATATACTGATACAGGTACATATAAGTACTCCAACGCTTTACTGCTAATATTCACATACGTAGCATTTGTTAGGCCATTTTGCCATTGAATACATTACTGTCAGGCACACAACTATGTCCATTTGTCCAAGCAAAGTTTGCTTCTGGATCTCCACTTGCAGTGACATCCCCCGCTACCTGAGTCACTATCATTCTCATTTCCACTATCATCACTGTCGCTTTCGCCACTCTGGCCACTCAAAGCCCCAAATTGATTACAACCTCTGTCGACAATTCTTTCTTTTGAATCAGTGTCATTATCAGACGCTTCACAAACATCACGGTCAAGTTGTTGTGCCCGACTAGCGAGTCTTAGTGGTGGATGCAAACACGTCCTCAGATAAAAAAGGCTGCAAAGGTGTCATTGTACTGTCTTCCATGACCACAAAAATAAAACTAAGTGCTGCAGGGTTCCCTTCATCCTAGAAGTGGCGTTTTTTGGGTGTGAAAACAAAATAGGTAAGGGGTTGGGGAGGTTGGGGGAATTGGTGAAACACCATGAATATTATTACCGCTAGCCTCCATGGTTTCAGATTACCGACGCCACAACACGTTTGCAGATGTAAGTTTGGCGCTGTCATGTGGTTTCGTGTATAATTATATATATATATATATATATATATATATATACACACACACACACACACACACACACACACACACACACACGAGTATATATCTGGCTTGTGTTCTAATTTTATTGCGCGAATAAACCAATTAAAGCATACTCAAACTCCAGTAATTATACCGAAAGTGTATAGTTAGAGGTAGAATGCGTCCAGAACTGGGAATCTGCTAACGGACACTGATGTAAGTAGGCACAGCAGCCTTGTTTCAGTACAGGACCACTCTAGTAGGTGATACCTAGTGGCTGACAATTAAAGACAGGGGAGAACGCACAGATTCATTCAAGCGAACCCCTCAGCAGATGATACCCGTCCTTGCAGGATTAAAATTACAGTAATCTGACATTGAAGCAGGTCCCTGACACCGGACCGACCCACATATACTAATAACAAATCCCAGTTTATTGCACCCACCACCACCATCATCATCATCATCATCATCATCATCATCATCTGAACCCTACTTCCCACTAGCAAATGTAGTGGGTAAGTTCTATCGATAGGGTTGTACTCAACTATATTCATTTTCCTAACTAAATACTTGCTCCGTCCCTCCCTCCCAAACTTAATCATCCACAGCCATCTGATCTTAACCTTATCCAAACTATATATCTTAATAACTCAACCAAGCAAATTCAACCTCACTCAAATCTAACTGCACCCATCAAAACCCACTACAGTCTTCTCAGTCCTGCTCACGCCCACACTAACCCACTCCACTTCCCGTAAACCCTAACCTCCCACTCCAATCCAGACCCGCCCACTCCTGAATCGTCGACACCCACTGAAACCCTAACCCGCGCACACCTTACCAGCCAACACCCATACCTTCCCACACGCACCCACACCAACTCTCCCACACAACACCACTTGACTTACTTATCCTTACTGACACCGAAACGAGGTAGGACCGTAACATCATTGGGTTTGTTGCTTCTAATATATTTTCCCTTTTATTATTCCATAATCTACTCATCAATGTTATTTTTATATTTATAGGATCGACATTTTTTACATCACTGACCGAGACGCCCATACTCACATGCCGTCTGCAGAAATACAGTCGTTAGGAAGGGTTACCACGCCAGAGAGGCTCCAAAGCTTTGAGAATACTGCTCTTGTTTGAGTTTTGGGTTGCGTCTCGAAATGAAAATAGGTGGATTAATAATTGACGAGGTACATAAGAATGAGTGTGAAGGAGGGCAGTGTTGCCACAACAGTAGGCTACAGGGAAAAGAAGCTATTATTTTAGCCAGTCACTACTAGGAGACCTTGTTAAACTGAACAAAATTGCCTGACTGTAAAAAGAATAGAATAAGATAGAGGAAATCATACTGAGGGGAGTAATGGAGATGGTACCTAACACATTCACTACCAGCATCATTCTGAACCTGAAAGAGTTACCTGGTGGTGGAGAGAATATACACTGTATGCAATATAACATCATTGCACTGAGCTGGTTATATCAGAAGGAAAGCGACTGAAGGAGGGCTCTTGACAGAGGGGTGAGGAATATATAAGGGTGAGGGAAGGGTCTGTGATGTAGGCAATGATGGTGTTAGAGTAGGGGGTCTGTGTACAGTAAGTGTGCTTGTGTTGGCTTTAGTTTAGGGTTGTACTGGGATGTGAGACTGGCAGAGAGATGGCAGGGTCAGGGAGGCTTTACTTCCTGGGGCAGTGAAAGGTTTGAGGGAGTTTGGTTAGACAGAGATAATGGTTGTAATGAAGTTTCACTGGGGCTGAAGTGGGTGGAGGGGCTGTAGGAGAGCAGGGAGGAGGCAGTGTGGTGGTGGGGGAGGAGGCAGTGTGGTGGCGGGGGACGAGGTTAGTGAGCTAAGCACCTGAGGAGTGTGGCAGGGCACGCTCCCTTCACACCACCGCCAAGGACTTCACCAGGCGGCACGCACACACTCATGTACACCACATCTCACACACAAGTACACAAGCTCATACACACAGGTACACTAATTCACACACATACATTTACACTGGCTCATGTGCATAACATCTCTCTCTCTCTCTCTCTCTCTCTCTCTCTCCACACACACACACACACACACACACACACACACACACACACACACACTCTCTCTCTCTCTCTCTCTCTCTCTCTCTCTCTCAGTTATTCTCACAAGCACTCAAGAATTTTTTGGTAATAATCACAGAATATCTATATGCTTCCAGTGGCACAGAAAAAGAAGAAAAGCGTGGCAAAAATCAGGGTAGGGCGCATGCACGTGTGTACCCTGGATGATGTAGCCACTTATGTGACTTATGAATATTAGCCAGGTAACGAGAAGGAAAGCACTACACTACACTACACTACACTACACTGTACGACACGACACGACACGACACGACACGACACGACACGACACTACACTACACTACACTGTACGACACGACACGACACGACACGACACGACACTACACTACACTACACTACACTACACTGCACAACACCACACTGCACAACATTACAATGCGCGCACACACACACACACACACACACACACACACACACACACACACACACACACACACACACACACACACACACACACACACACACACACACACACACACACACACACACACACACACACACACACACACACACACACACACACACACACACACACACACATTTTCATGACAACATGCCGAAAGATGATAAAGTATAACTGCGTTACTGTATGCAGTCAATGACCGAGGTATAAAATGATCAGGGAACTTTACCGAACGGCATTATCAGTGAAAGATTAGACCATTATGGAAAAGTGTTCTTGATCTATTTCCCAAACAGTCCTTACATGTTAGCCTATTTTTGAAGTTGGTAGTCATGAAAAGGTTACACACACACACACACACACACACACACACACACACAGTCTTTCTTCTTTTTTTTTTAGGCTTGTCATGTTATATGATAAAGTTACTGTGTGAGACCATTAATCTTATTCATATTGTTTAATAGCTGATAACGCAGAATGGATGAGATATGATGGTGTGATGAGTGAATGTGCATCAGGGAAGGAGTGAGTCATGAAAAGCGCAGAGTATTATGAAATAGCCTCGAGGTGAGCTTCTTGATGCAAAATATGTGAAGCTAAGAAAAGGAGAGAAAATGTTAATACAGACCCAGTAGCTCTGTTTACATACACAAACAACGCAGATGCAGACTAACGTACCTGGTTTTATGGCACAAATGCAGGCTTGGTAAAGCCGTTTATACCTACAAGACAACAAGTTAATACATTTTCAGGGAAGCTATTTTTCAAACACAAAATACAAACGAGGCAATGACACAAGTTCTGGCTCAGGGAAGGTGTTCAGTCCTACAGGAAATTAGGTGTAGGAAAGGGAAGAGAACATGAATTTTTTGGTTGCCTGTGTTCGTGTATGTCCTGGGTAGATCCCGCCTGAGAGATTGAGCTACTTGTGTGTGTGTGTGTGTGTGTGTGTGTGTGTGTGTGTGTGTGTGAATCTTCGGCACTGTTAACCCTTTCAGCACCAGGACGTCATTTTAGTATTTTTGTTAAAACCAGGCACTTTTCTTTAATTTTTTATAGCCTCCGATAGCTAAGAGATTAAAGACAACTATACCGAACCCCTCAAAAAAATAAAACTTGATGTAATTTGCTGGTGGTGGCAAGACTGAAATAAAGCTGTTATCATCCCATCATCGCACCGAAGCTGAAAATTTACTTTAAGTTAACGAAATGTATACAACATGATTTTTAAGGTATCGAGATTATGTTTGGCAGCGAAGAATTTTTTTAAAAATATATGTGTATTGAAGGTAATCAGGATCTCTTTAGCACAGATCATTTTGAACTACTTCCACGGAGGGGGTTAGTTACCTTCAGTTCGTTGATCGAAACACTGAAAATCTGAAAGATATGAAAAAGATGTGGAGCAGACATTTTTGGTGCAAGTGTAGTAGCATCATCTTTTTTTTTTTTTTTCTGCTATTTCTTTTAGCCACTAAGGCAACTCATTTCTCCCTAACATTTTCCGCATAAGGTTTTTCCTTCTGTCCGATTCTACGCTTCCAAACTATATTCTTGTCCCGTCAGACCACATACAGTTTGTAAATTACCGTGTATTTTGAGTGCAACAGTACACGTGTAGAATAAGCCCTAAATCAGGGTGCATAGGCATTAATGTATTCTTTTCCCCATAATATTTGGTTAAATATCCTAAGGAGATCTCCTTCACTGACTCTGCACTTACCCCCATCCCCACATACATCATTATTAAGTACAGTACCACCGTTCACCACAATACTGCAACTATCACCACCTATTACACTGCGAGCAGTCAAAGAAGAACCAGTAATACCCAGCTGCCAATATTCTACGGTATCAGTGACAGCCTTGCGATTAATGTTACTGCAGCTGTTGTCCTTACCACTGCTCTTCAGCAATACTGTATTGTTTTTCTGGTATAAATATTTCAAGCTTTAGCCATTACCCCTCGAATTCCTGGCAGTTACATTGAATTGTTTCTTCCGGAAAAAATCATTTAAATTAATAACTTAAAAGGCAGCTGCTGAGTTCTAGTAATACATTTTAGGGAAATCTAAGGACCTGAGGAATCAATTCATGCAACCTAATTAACACAAAAAAGCAATTTTGAGAGTTCAGATTTTGGATGGGGATTTAACTGGATAAGAAAATCAGGCAGTAACACCCCGGCTCTCGTCACATGAGGCCTGAAGACTGTCTGGACTCACATGGAGCAATTTATTCTGCACATTGCACCTTAACATTCTCATATATGATACTGGTGTAAAGTATGTTGAGATCAAAACAATTTAAGGAACATAGAAAGAATGCGACCCCCCCACCCTCCGAGTGGGTGACGCATTATTTTTTTTGTTGTATCCAGACGACTGATTTACTTTAAGAGAGATTTTTGAATTGGGGGGGGCGGTGTTATAGCTTATAGCTCTGATGAACCCTTCACTACCAGAAATACATTGTCGGCTAAATAAAGTCGTCTGGTGGTGAACTAACAAAAATTAAAAACATGTTTTCGAATTCAAAGGGATAAAGAGCTGTATGCACAATGAAACGTCAGGGAGGAGGTGCCACTTAGCCTTCAACGCCAACTAGACTGCCTCTCTAAGACAGGTCCCGTACGCCAGGTGTTCTAGGTGACATCGTAGCACCTCCGCCTGAGAGATTTAAATTGACCATTACACCTTAGCGTTGTTTTGCATGTTATTTATGTTGCTTTTATGTCGAGTTCATTTGCATCAATACCCATACAAGAGGATATCGACGTGTAGTATGAGGAAAAAATTGCTAAAAAAAGAGGTGTTACGAAATCTGCAGAGCCACTCGGAGTACGACCCCATGTGTTATTACCACCCCGCTTCTGCTTGCCGTCAACATGCAGGTGGGTGGCCAGTGAAGCGGAGTGCCGTAAAATAGGCCATTGCTTGAGTACACAGCTGTGGCTCCACCTGTGACGCTCGTATCACCCGAGCCGTCACCTGGAACCGTGTTTATAAAGGCTCCTAACTCATTTTTTCAAACACAAACAAGTGTCCCTAGCAGTTAATTATTGTCGGCAGTCATTTTGCTTGCTAACATTATTTAGCATTAGTATTAACTCTACTTTGGTTGTGAAGTGCTAGGTAGCTTTGTGAGTAAAGACAAACGCATAGCCTATACAGTACAAGCAATCTTAGGCAAAGCTTAAGCATAGGATAGTTTATAAATACCTCCCCTGACGCTGAACTTGGACTGGTACGGGTCTCACTCACAGGGAGGTGCAATACCTGCTAGTGACGCCATGTGTAGCCTCCCTGTTCACAGTTCCATAACATTGTCTATAGATTTATGAACTTGTGTTAACTGATTACCTTATTTTTTATGCAGAAAGAAAGAAGTCTCTCCAGAAAGACGCCAAACAATTCATCCTTTGCAGAGAGAATTAATTTTAAAAGGGAGTCAACAATTAAGGACCATTCATATCGGAATGTTTCAATACAAAACGTTTGAAAGACTGGATGTCATTATCTCTTTCATTTATTGAAACACTTCTGAAAAATTATTCAGGAGAACACTACATAACTTTTTTTTGTTTTTCAGTTGAAGGAAACCTCTTCAGATAAGAAAGTTAATGCATATTTCGATTAAGCCTCTCGGTGGCTGACATACACCCAGGAAGTTTAGTATGGCTTAATATACGATTTTATTCAGCAAGGGAAAATTCTGTCAGTGAAACAGTTCTGTCATCCACGCCTTTATTGCTCCAGATAGAACACAGGGGCTTGGGGCTAGGGTACTTAGTTCGGAAGGTAAAGGCGAGAGTGATCAGTCGCTTACCTCTAAATTATATTACATGAAAAATAAACTCTAGCTACATCTTGGATGTAATCATTTATGGGCCGCATCTGTTTGGTACAACTTAACCCGCTTGACCACCAGGCATCCATTTTGTATCCATGGTTATCATGCAAAGCAGTAGGTGGTTTCTTGGGCTACAAACAACCATTTGGCTTGTCTTTCAGCGTGGAATTACGTAAACCTAGCATTACATCATATGAGTGGGTAGTAGGCGCCCTTATATACAGATAGGGTTGAGAGTTAAGAATGACAATCTACGACTTCTCAGTCATATGAAAAGAAAGTTTATGTTCTGGCTGTCCATTCTAGAGCTGTTCAAATAGAAGAGAGAAGAGGGCAGACTGCAGATCCATGCATTATTATTTTTATTTTTTTTTCTATGCGGGCCAGCTCGTCTGTGAGGTCCTGTCAACCAAGGTCTCTGGACCTTGCTGTCATCCACCTGCACGCCGTCAGATTGGCGCCATACACGTCACGTATGGTTCTCTAGTACCAACAAACTAGACTGGGAAGAAAGGATTGCCTCGCACAGAACCTAAATCCTAATGTTTTTTGTGGTGCACTGAGACTTTGCATTGGGTTCAAATGAGAATATAACACGCCACGGGACCTCCTTAATTGTTGTGGTCACCATTATGTTGATTCAGGTACTCCACACTGCACATCTCAACCTGTCTCATCCCCACTCTACCTTCCCACAGTCCTGTTCCATCCCCACCCTACCTTACCGCTTCCTGCCTCACCCCCACCTTTCCTCATTCCAACCTGTCTCACCTCTACCCTTCTTCACCCCAACCTCTCTCTTCCCCTCCCCGTCTCACCCCTCCTCTCCTCACCCCCATCACGTGTCTTCTCGTTATCACACACTTGTCGCTCACCCCCTCCCCACCTCCCCCCCATTCAATGTAGAAAACCAATAAAGGGACTTAGCTGCTGTCTGCATTAGCCACAGCCTTAGAGCAGAGAGTAACCTTATCCTTTTTATTAGGGGGAATCAGGCTTAGAATGATAATGATGATAATGATAATGATAATGATGATGATGAAGTAACTGGATGTCAATCAGCTATCGCTTGGGGTTTGTGTAACTTTTTCTTTATTACGGATCCTACTCACAGTTACAAACTAGTACACTTGTAACATCTATTCTACAGTATTTACACACACACACACACACACACACACACACACACACACACACACACACAGCTCGAGACATGAGGTTTTGGCACCGTTCTCGTGTCTAGTTAACCTCTTTACTGCTAGAGATTTGCCTTATGAGGTGTCTTTTCTAAACTAAATAAAGTCCATCCATCCATCCATCGTCCAATCAAAAGTCAACTGGTAAAAGCAAGAATGAGCTTCAGACGTCGTCGTCGTAGCGATGGGTTAATGCTGAGTATTGACCTAGTAAACATAAGACAGGTGACACCAATATGTATTTCTGTTACCCTTCAGGCCATTGTAAACATATAGCTTGCGATTTCTACAGCTGGTATAGCACATGGATGCTTTAAAAATACTTGTAATTGACCAAACTTGCCAACTCCATACAAATCGCAAAAATTACATAGAAATCACAAGTGTTGCCTAATATTTCAAGTGAGTCGGTGAGTAACAGAGGGACCAAAATAAGAGAAGCTGTTGAACTGTATGGTATGTGACGCTGAGGGTCCTGGCTAGCGCAAGAGGGGCACAGACAGTAAACAGAAATGAGACACCTGTTTCACCCCTGCTGCCCCCTGCCTTGCACACCTGTTGTCTTTCTCACACGCTGTACCAGTCCACTGCGGCACATGTGTCTGATGATGCTAGTCTGTAATCTGTAGCTTTACTCTGATGCAGCACGCTGTAGCTAACAGCACCTATGCTGTTATCTCTTCTCCATTAATTTCTGCGACACTTACTACAAAATCTTTAATTTGACTCATTTTCAAATGTTCTCATCTGATAATAATAACAGAGCAAATATTTTATTTGCAGTAGCTGTAGTAATAATAATAATAATAGTAGTAGTAGTAGCAGTAGCAGTAGTAATAGTAGTAGTAGTAGTAGTAGTAGTAGTGATAAAAATAGCAGTAGTAGCAGTACTGGTGGTAGTAGTAGTAGTAGTAGTAGTAGTAGTAATATATATACTACTACTACTGCTACTACAGTACTACTACTACTACCACTAATAATAATAATAATAATAATAATAATAATAATAATAATAATAATATCAATAATAACAATAATAATGATAAATTCTAAATTATGTTTTCCTAAGCTTATGCGGGAATCAATGTTTGAAGAGAGAAAATTACCAGAAAATTTTCTTAATAAGTATATTATCTTCCGGCGGCCTAGAGATTAATGTTTTTGCTGCCGATTCACAGATTAATTTATTTATGCAATGTGCAATTGTATTTATTAATGAGAATAAACTGTAATAAATTTATCTGAGGAATTATGTAACTGTCTTGTTGGCATTCTTAATAATTTACGCATTCCACGCAAAAAATGAACAAAATCTCTATAATCTTACGCAGTATTTGTGCAGTACATATGGGAACTGCAAAAGCACAAGTAAAATGGTACTATTTAGCTAACAAAACTTGCATTTAAATCGGCAAGAAGACAAATACTGAGATGTTGAACTGGTCCTAAATTACAAGAAGACTATAAGCCTGGAATATTTACTCAAAGATTCCTGCAGTTAAAGGCTTGTTATCGCCCTCCTTTAGAAAACGGAACAATAATGTTTTTGTCTGCCTTTGTGTGTGTGTGTGTGTGTGTGTTATACCTCATGTGCGACTTAAGCTATCAACAAGAAACCTTCAGGGTATGAAGATACGGCCAAAATCTTGGATGAGTTCGAAAATGGGCACTGGCGTTCAAAGTCAAGATCACCAAAATGGCTGCCAAAGGTCAATTAGCTTTTATCACCCGCCTTTAGCACCATTATATCTCATGAACTGCTTGATCTATCAACAGGAAATCTTCAGGGTATTAAGATATGGCCTAAATCTTGGACTTGGCCAACAGCACATTCTGGCCCAGGCTGGTCCAACTACAGGCCCGCGGGCCAAAGGTGGCCCGTGGTGTGCTTTTTGTGGCCCTCGAGCACTGAACTAATTATATATATATATATACGGACCTAAATGGACCTTAAATGACCTGTCTTTAATACTTAACATCTTAACTTAAAAGTCTTAAAGTAACTAAATAAAGGTCATTCATTTGCGTACAATTCTCTCTCTCTCTCTCTCTCTCTCTCTCTCTCTCTCTCTCGAACGGTCGACTCGAACCAAATGTGATCAACTGACTCAGTTCCCGTTCATTCTCTCGTTCTCCCTCCCGAAGCGTTCAGCCAGAGTTGTCAGTTTCGCTATTATTCCGCTAGATTTCTGATAATATTCTCGATTCTGGATATTCCATAATTATGGGGAATTCTATAAACTGCACCCATTTCTTAACAATCCCAACTTAAGTTTACTTTTGACATTAAAAAGAATAATAACAATAATAAATAAAGAAATACAATTAGTGACAACCCTGTCAGTAGATCCTGGCTGGGACCGCTGATTCGCTGAAGGCTTGGAAGTTGGTCAGTTTGCCTCTGCACTCACGCACGTGTTCATTACGACTTTCCATAATGAGTTTGAGCGAGAAAAGAAAGTGTTTTGACGTGAACAGAGCAATTAATACGAAATAGGAAGAATATCCTTTTATTGAAAATAGTGGTAAACCACTGTGTCTTGTGTGCCAGCAAAGTTTCTGTTGTTAAGGAATATAATATTAGACGACATTATGAGACATTGCACAAAGCAGTACGCTCAATATGTGGGAAAATCACGAAGTGATATATTGACTGAAATGAAGGTCAAACATTTAAAGCAAATGGACGTGCTATGTAACTTTGGAAAACCTCAAACAGCTAGTCGTACTTCATCATATGAAGTTACGTTGATGCTTGTAAGAAACAGGAAATCATTTAGGGATGGAGAATTAATAAAGCAGTGTGCAGTGAAAATGGCACAAGTGTTTGGGGAAGAAAAAGTAGCAAAGAAATTTGAAAGTGTGTCATTATCTCACCAAACAGTTGCAAGAAGAGTGACTGAACTTAATCAGCGTATTTCCTTGAAATTGGAAAGTATAATGAAACATTGCAAGTACTTTTCATTGGCTTTGGATGAAAGTACTGATATAAGTGACATAAGCCAGTTGCTCATATTTGCCCGCACCGTTGATGAGGATTTTGTGGTACACGAAGAACTTGTCATGATGCAATCACTGAGTGGTGGTACCAGAGGCTCTGATATTTATGCTGCCCTCGAATCACTGGTCAATGAATATGGAGATTTTGAAAAGTATTCCTGCATTGTGGAGAAACTGGTGAAGGAGAAGCCTTGCCCCCAAACATCTCATTAGAAGGTATGAATGAATAATGGTAACTAAAAATGTTATTGAAATGTCATTTTTTGTAAACGTTCTTTAATTGTATTTTAAAATTCAGTCCCTGTTTCAACTCATTTCAGGAAAAAAATGGGCCTACGTAAGCTGCTATTAGTATTATTATTATTATTTTTTAATCATAAGGTCGTAAGTTACTGTACCAGGAATTATATTTTGAGCATTCACTTTCTTTTGTGGCCCTTGGCATCAAAGATTTCATATGGTGTGGCCCTCGGTTTCGAAAAGGTTGAACCAGCCTGTTCTGGCCGGAGATTAGCATTCGGCTCCCGAATGCTTTTCTTTCATTTCTAAATAGGTGGGCAACTAACGGTTTAATTTTACTGAAAACATGTCCTCAGAGTGACTTTTTTTTTTTCGTTTATACAGCATATATATATATATATATATATATATATATATATATATATATATATATATATATATATATATATATATATATATATATATATATTCCTTCACCACAGTCTTGTCGACTTTCGCTTTACCTCTCCAAGGATTATCGTGTCGTGCAGCTTATCCTCATATCACTCCACATTCCCCTTGTCTCAAATGAAGCACCTTTGCCTACACAGCTGAATCTGTACATATTCGCCAGTCGCTTTCCTGACGCTCATCCACCCTGCATCATATCGTATTCTAACACCCTTTGCGTACAATGAATGCTTGCACCAAATGTTCCTGACCTATATGCTCTTTCTTCATCCTGTCTTTATTTCACAAAACATTCATCAGTCTTCCTCTTAAAGTCCTGCCCTCCTCTCCCTGTATTCTTAAGCTTACTCACCAATACATATCCCACCTTTCTTCTTTCTCAATGCATTTCTCTCTCTCCATTTTTTCTCCTCCAGTCATTAGGCTTTCATCGACATTGTACAATTTTTGTCCATTTACCCACACATACTGTCTAACTTCTAGCTTTTTCTTCTCCATCTTTCATCTGTCATCAGTCCGTCTTCCCTCCCTATCTATCCATTCACCCTCACCCACTCTATCGGTCCCTTCACAACCTCATCTATCCCTTGTATTCATTTTCCCCCTTCTATATTCCATCTCTCTAATCATTCTCATCTATGTTTAACCAGTTCTTACTCCTTATGCACCCATTTTCTGTGCATTCACCCTCATCCATTCTCTACCTCCTAAATTTTTCTCATCCTCCTCAACCTACCCTCATTATTCGTCGAGTCCATCTCAACCTGCTCACCCTCATCCTCTCGATACGCCCCACCACAATCTCTTCTGTCCCTTGTATCATCCACCCTTTACCTACTTAATCACTTTCTAGGTATCTTCACTTCTTATTTACATCCTCTCCCCATTTGCCCTCACCCATCCTACGACATCTTCCTACACGACCTCATGTGTCCCTTGTATTATTATTTTCATGCTCATTCATCTTTTACCTCTTTACGCTTCTCCATCTACCCTCACACTACTTACTGCCTTTCTGCTCATTCATCCTAACGTTCTCTCTCTCTCTCTCTCTCTCTCTCTCTCTGCATGTAATTATTCACTATCACTAACCTTTCAACTCCTCATCCACCCTCCATATACCCTCACTTCTTATTCACCTCCATTCTGCTCATTCAGCCTCTCCCCCTCACCCCTTCTGGGACCCCCCTGACTAGACCCTGTTGCTCAGTGACGGTCGGACTAATCATATGCAAGGCCCCACAATGTTAGCATATTTAGCACGCGGGGAGAAGGACCCGATACGCTCAGCCACCTACTTTATTCAGTCCGGCACTCCACCAGTCACCAGGAGGCCGGGGTGGAGAGCTGGCCTGCACGTGAGCCTGAGGTCTTCACTTACCCTCCCTCCACTGTCTCGTGCTGCGCGGTGGATTATAAGTACAATGCATGCTGATTGTGAGTTACTGAACCTGCCTATTAGCGGATAATGTGTGTAGATTGTGGTGTGTGGCAGTCCAGTCTAAACATGCGACTTCATACCTTGTGTTACCTGCGCTGTAAGAGTTGGTTATCTGCATTAAATATGAATAAAAATGTGATTTAAAATAGTAAAAAACGACATCACTACTTCCATCAATAACAGAAAAAAAGTGTGGCTGGACAAATTATAAGATCACGAATTTGGAATAAGAGGAAGGTAAAACCAAGTGATATTCTCCCAGAATAAAGTTACGGTATGGAACGACCTTTTCTGAATAGGTTAAGGATTGCCGTTTCTAATAGCCCTTTAACTGAATTAATACGAATATCTAAAGAAATAAATGGCCACGGTTGCGTAGTAAAGTGTCATACAAAAACATTTTATCAAAATTCCAATCTGGTGGTTTAGTATGTTAAAGCACTAAAACCAAACTGAGCTTTTAGGGCTTATATCCGAGGGATGGATGGACTTTATTGCTGACATAATGCCAATGAGGGTGAGTGAGGCTGGTTACCCTCGCCCTAAATGTCGGGCCCGAGTACCCTAGTTCCGGGTTCCTACGTCCCTGTTGGAGCTAAATAGGTTTAAATGATAAATGGTTAGAAAACTCTCTGGCTCCTAAGACTCACTCGACTAAAAAAAAAAAAAAAAAAAAAAAAAAATCTTTGTTAGCTATAACAGAATACTACAGTTGTTACGACCATGAGAGGGGCAGCGGTGACAGTGTAAACATTCTCAGGCTACTTGGACTAACTTCCAGCTGAATGAAATTGTCTAGTTTCTGGAATAGAATAGAATATCGGAGCTATCCCAAACAAGGGAGGGTTAAAGGTGACAGTATTAAGACTCTCAAGCTTCTCAGTCTCACCCGAAGATGAATAAAATCACCTGGTTTTACCTGGAATAACAGAGAAGAGTTGCTTTAGCAATAAAAGAGTTAACAGACGCGAACAGTAAGTATGGTGAAATAAAGATGAAGAGGGTACACAAAAACTGTACGTTGTATGAAGAGCAGCCAAGGATCAGATGTGTTCAGTACTCCTGCCTCTCTCCTCCCATCCCTTCATATTCTATCCTCCCCCCTCCCCACGTTCTTTCTCCTCCCTCCCACCCAGTCTGATTCCCCTGCAAAGCTCAAGATTACCTCTGTTTGTCACGTAAAGATTCACTCGCCTCCTCCTCCTCCTCCTCCTCCTCCTCTTCAGCCCTATTTTTCTCTTCCTTTCCAGTCGATTGTTATCTTTCAGTATTTTTTTTTTTTTTTTTTTTTTTTGCTAAATTAGGATACATAGTTCTTTGTTTCCTTCTGTCCTTTTCCACGAACTTTTCACTCTGCCAATCTTATAGACATTCATGTATATTTTTTATATATTCATTACTATTTTTCCGTTCCAACACACGTTTCTGTATGTGTAACTGAATATATCCATATCTGCATGCATATATGCATTCATATATGTATCTGTACATACTGTACATAGATACACTTGCATATACAGATACACTGACCCCTCACCGTTCACAGAAATACATGGCTACGGTCTCGATTTAATGATAACGATTAGCACATGACTCTCCGATTGATAAGCACTGATATTAGCCAAAGTATAGCGTAAACACACACACACACACACACACACACACACACACACACACACACACACACACACACACACACACACACACACACACACACACACACACACACACACACACACACACACACACACACACACACACACACACACACACACGCACACACACACACACACACATACAGTATCTATCCATCTATCTATCTGTCTATCTATGTTTGTGTGTGTGTGTGTGTGTGTGTGTGTGTGTGTGTGTGTGTGTGTGTGTGTGTGTGTGTGTGTGTGTGTGAATTATGGGTAGATAGATAGAGGTAGATAAAAGATGACACTTATTTAACAGATAAAGAAAATAGTGCTGCACATAATATTGCATACCCTTGTGATCAATGTCTCTAATGCATTTTTAAAAGGGTTGATAAAGTCAGACACCATCACCTGACGCCACGTATTACTGCTGCTACTGACATCATCTTCGCCTTCATTCACACACTATATCTTCTTTCACAACATCTTCTGTCCCCTGTACTCTTTCACCCTCTTATACCGCCTATCTCCCTAAACATGGTCATTCTCCATCCACTTATTCTCACACCTTATTCATCCACTCTCTCTACATTCACCCTCATTCTCTCTATATTTACTTCAGCAGTCTCATCTATCGCCTGTAATCATTCAGTTTCCATCTCTAATCATTCTTATTCATTGTGCTTTACCCTCACTCCTTATCCACCCATGTTCCACTAATTCGCCCTCATCCATTAACTACCTCTCAAATCAGTCTCACCCTTCCTCAGCTAACCCTCATCGAAACCACCGAAACCCATGGTCTCTCCCTCCCTCCTTATTTACTTTCCACCCAGTCACCCTCATCCACTGTACGAGTATATGTCCCCTTACAGCCATTGTCATCCCTTGCATCCATTCACCTTTTATCTCCTTATTCGCCCCTACTTACCCTCATTTTCATTCGTCCGGCTTATATAGAACATTTGTAATGCAGGAATAACCACCACCTGCAACTTTTTATCTCCATTTTCCTTACTTCTGAATCACTCTATATCTCCATTCAGTTTTCATCCTTCAAGTCCTATATATCACTTCCTTACTCACGTTCAGGCAAGCTGTTGTAAGGAAAAGTTGTTATACATTAATTCCCTTAAGAATGGACTGGATATCAACGTGGAGAATAATATAAAAAAGTCATCCATTGCATACCTACCTCCCAATCCTTTCCGTGCAAGGACATAACTTTCACTTTATTTCTGTAAATTCCAAGCCTGTTTTTATTCATCACGACGGACCACCATATAGAAGTGGTTAATGGCAGCTGTATCCTTATCTCTCCTGCTGGGAAGGTCTCTCCTGAGCTAATTCATCTGGAGATGGCAAATATAAAATACAAAAGACGCCCTTGTAGAAAAGGGGTAAAAAACTGTCTCATACATCCTAGTCTTTGTGTATGTACTACACATGCATCATATAACCCGTTTCCTTTAATCGAAGATCCGTGTGCCCATCTATTGTCAATATCTATTTCTCTGACGAAAATACTTATTCTTTTTTAAAGTACAAAATTAGTCTTGCTTTATCACGTTTTTGTTACCTTACTCTTTAAACCATCATTCCACTCAAACAGCGGTGAAAAACAGTCGGTCCTATATAACCCTCTTCGAGGAATATACTCGTAGGTTAAACTACCGTAGACCAGTTTAATTATGGGTAGATGACTAGTCTATCCTCTTGGTGACATTATACAAGTGAACACCTCCAGTCAGCTCATGACGGTCGAACACATACTCATGACAAGGACGTCGTCGTAAATGGGGCATTTTTAAGCACTAGATCACAATTCGAAGAACTGCTCTTCTTTTCACATTTTTCTTCCATCCGTTTTCCGTTTCAGGTTTTTATTTCATCCTGCATTCCGCATCTCATCGGAGCTCATTACCTTTAATTTCTCGATCTTCACCCTGTCTGTTGTTGCCAGTCTCCCTCCACAACCACTCTGCGCTTCTGTGAAATCTCTGGTTTCCGTGCACATCTTATCAGTTTCTTCCGCAACCAAGCAGAACCTCATCCTCCCCACACATGAATCATGCTATACGCCCCACTTCGCATAAACCTATCTACATCAGTCCCCAACAATGTAAGCACTGACGCAAACTTGAATGGTCAGTTTCTCAAATTATTTAATTGATCTGCGAGCACCCTACCCTGTACCAATAATGTAACTCTTACTGGCAGTGCCGAAGAAGACTGAAAAAAAGAAGTTGACAGGAAAGCCGGTCATCAGCAGAGGAAGGAAAAAATAGCAGCAACTGCTTTTACATCACCCAGCCAAATCCATTTCTCTTAAATTCATCCACATCTTTATGTTCTTCCATTAATATCGTTTCTTCACCCAAGTTTGTAAATAATCTTCTGCGTGACGAGAATGGTTAGGAAGATGGAGTAACTGATAAGCAATACTATTATCAAAGCCCGTTTTAGAAGCATTTGATATCAGAGTTTGAGTTAAGCATACTATTGGGAAATCTAGAGGGAAAGTCTAAAAAGAGAGCATATGTTATTTCGGAGATAAAAGGAACTGGAAAAGGAGAAAGCACAGTGAATATTCTACATGGGAATAAGGACTATCGAAATGGTTGGAAACGATAATAAATGTCGCGTATTGGTGAAGTGATAGAAAGAGAATGTGTGTGTATGTGTGTGTGTGTGTGTGTGTGTGTGTGTGTGTGTGTGTGTGTGTGTGTGTGTGTATCAAGCCACGGACTCTTTTAAACCGCCTCCGAACCATATAATCACGTAATGCCTCGATTCAGTTCACTCTCACTCCCCCCTTCTCTCTCTCTCTCTCTCTCACACACACACACACACACACACACACACACACACACACACACACACACACACACACACACACACACACACACACACACACACACACACACACACACACACACACACACACACACACACACACACACACACACACACACACACACACACACACACACACACACACACACACACACACACACACACACACACACACACACACACAAACCTTGTCATCCTTGCTTTTTCACTGTTACTGTTCCTATTCCATTCATTTCTCTTCTTCAGTACAGGGACAGGAGCAGGGGTGAGACAGAGACTAGACCAGGATCAGAGACAGGAACAGCAACAGGGCTTGGGCAAAATCAGGGACGGGGACAAGGAAGGGCAGGAAGGGGACAGAGACAGGGACAGGGACAGGGAATAGGATAGGGACAGGAAAGCAGACGAGATGAAAATGGACGTGACATGGGACTGAGACAGGGAGAGTGACAAGTATACGACCAGCACCAGAGAGGACAGGGAGAGACAGGGGCAGGGACATGGAGAGAGACTAAGAGATTGATAGGGAACGAATAGGGCCAAAGACATGTTCAGAGGAAGGAAAAGGGACAGGGATAGAGAAAGGGGTGGGGAAAGAGTCTGGGGCAGAGAGAGAGGGACGAGGACTGTGAAAGGAGAAGAACAGAGATAGTGACAAAGGCTGGGAGAAGGACTAAGAGCAAGGAAAGGGAGGGAGGTAGAGACATAGATTGAGACACGGACATAGACTGGGACAGGAACAGGGACAGGAATATCGACTAGGACAGAAACAGGGACAGACACAGGGACATTGGCTGGAACAAGAACAGGGATATGGAAAGGGATATGGTCTAGGTCAGGGACAGGGACATTGACTAGGACTTGAACAGGGACATGCAGAGGAAAATGGGCTGGGACAGGAACAGGGACAGGCACGTGAGACTCAACAGGAACAGGGAATGAGAGAGCAATGAGGACAGGGATAGGGACATGGATAAAGGCAGGGATAGGGATATGGACCGGGACAGGAACAGGGACATGGACTAGCACAGGGACCGGGACATGGACAGGGACAGGTACATGAGCTGTGACTGGGATAGGGATATGGACAGGGACAGGGACATGGACATGAGCTTGGACCAGGACAGGGGCAGGGACAGGGACATGGATAGGGACAGAGGCAAGGAGATGGGCTAGGTGAGCGACAAGGACAGGGGCAGATATAGGGGCAGGAACAGCCGCAGGGAAAAGAGCATGGACAGGGACATGGACTGTGGCAGGGACAGGGACAAGGAGAGGGACAGGGACAGTCGCAGAAAAAGAGGCATGGACAAGGACAGGAAGGGGAACAGTGACAGGGTCGTGAACTGGAGCAGGAACAAAGGCAGGGATAAGGACAACGACAGCTGCGGGGAAAATGGCATGGACAGGGACAGGAACAGCAACAGGTACAGGCACAGGGACAGGAACAGCAACAGGTACAGGCACAGGGACAGGGACAGAGACCGTGGCAGTGAAAAAGACATGAATAGGAACAGGAAGAGGTAGAGGGACAAGGGCTGGTTCAGGGACAGGGACAAGGACATGGTTGGAAAAAGGGTAGGGACAGGGTCAGAGACAGGGGTAGGGAAAAGGACAAGGAAAAATACAGGGAGAGAGACAGAGACAGGGATACGGGTACAAACTAATGCAAAGGAAAGAAAACAGGAGATGGAAAGGACAGGAACAGGAGTAGCGACGAACAAAGGCAGAGAGAGAGAGAGAGAGAGAGAGAGAGAACGATAGAAGAGATGTACGATGAGGGTGGGAGAAGAGAGGGAGAGGAGAAAGACTTACGACAAACGGGCTGGAATCACATTTACCGAGCCAGTGAACAGGAAGCAGCGATTAAGGTATTTAAAAGCCTCGGTAACCTGGGGTGTGGTCGGGCATTACGGGGTATTGGGAAATGGGGGTAGGGTCGATCTCTCTCTCTCTCTCTCTCTCTCTCTCACTCACACACACACACACACACACACACACACACACACACACACACACACACACACACACACACACACACACACACACACACACACACACACACACACACACACACACACACACACACACACACACACACATTCTCTGCTATATGTATTCTTTATCACTTCATTTTATTCCAATTCATCCTCTGTCTTCCCATATCTCTCTTGACCTAAGATTCTCACTGTCATGTCTTTCACTCCCTGCCTCTGTTATCATCATCATCATCATCATCATCATCACCATTCTCTCTCTCTCTCTCTCTCTCTCTCTCTCTCTCTCTCTCTCTCTCTCTCTCTCTCTCTCTCTCTCTCTCTCTCTCTCTCTCTCTCTCTCTCTCTCAGTTTATCCTTTCTCTTCATCTTTTTATCCTGTTCATATTTTCTTCCTCTCCAGTTCGTCCTCCTCTTCATATAAATTTCTACTCCTTTCTCTCCTACCATCCTTCCTCTCCTCCTTTCCTCTCCGTCCTTCTCTCTTCTATCATTCCCTCTCTCCTTCGTCCTTTTCTCCTTCCTCATTTCTTTTTTTCTCTCTTCATCCATCTCACTCTTCTCCCCTTCGTCCCCCATGTTCTTCCTCTTCCTATCTTTCTTTTCTCCCTGTCAGTATCTCTGCTTCTTATTCTCTCCATTCTCATCATTTATCCCTTCTCTTCATCTCCCTTTCCTTTCCACCTTTCTTTCCTTCCCATCTCCCCATGCTCTCCATATTCTTCTTTTCTTCCTATTCACCTAGCATGCTCTCAGTCTCCCTGCTTGTCGTCCTTGCATTCTTTTTACTGTTCTTTAACTGTCTCCTCCCTCTCTCCATATTTTCCTCTCCTCCTCCTCCTCCTCCTCTGCTTCATCCTCGTCTTCCACGTCCAGTCTTTTCTAGGCAGTGTTTACAATGAGACTTTCCTCGTGAGATTGGAGCAAATCTTTTTACGTCCTAATCAAAGAAACTTCTGTGTCTTATTCTTTGTCTGTCTCCCTCCTCCCCCCCCCCTCTCTCTCTCTCTCTCTCTCTCAACTTTTTTTCAGTTAAAGAAAAGTTACCATTTATACTGAGGCTGTATCACTTAAGAACTTCATAGTGTGTGAGATAATTGTATCTACATCACACAATACGAGCCTACGTTGTAACTAGTACCCCCCCCACACACACACACACATTCTCTTTACTCTCTGTCTCTCTCTCACCTAGTCATCTTTCGCTCAGTTAAGCAAATATCTCAAGTCGTTTTTCAGGGCTATAGAATCTTCTTGTCGATGGCTTACCTCTTACCCAAGGAAGAATTCTGAACAATGTGGGTTGGAGGAACGTCTCGTGGCCGCGGAACTGTATCGGGATTATTCTCTCTCTCTCTCTCTCTCTCTCTCTCTCTCTCTCTCTCTTAGCTTCTGTCCTTTTTTTATATTGTATTCTTGTCACTGCCACACTATTTTAAGCTGAAAAGAGATCTCGTACAATGAAGGGCTGCACAGGGCTGCATTTAACGCCTGTTGTTTGATGAGCCCCCTTAAGTAAAAGAAAATCTTTTTGGCAGTTGGAAAAAAAAAAAAAAAAAAAAAAGGAAAAGACATATCGTAGAGAATGGGAAAATAACTAACTCTCCTTCTTTGAGGTGGACCAGGTATAGCCATCACACTTTGAATATAACCCTCTGATATGATGGTGGAATTAATAGTGCTGTGGGAAATAAGAAAATAGAGCATGTTTACTTCTACTGTACCTAGGAATTTCTATAAGTCATCATCATCATCATCATTATCTTCATCAGCATTATCATTATCGTCATCGTCATCATCATTCTTGTTCCCACCTCTCTCTTGCTTTTAATCAGTCTTGTGCATTACTTTCTCCTATACTCTCTCCCCTACCTAGCTCTTGTTCATCCTTCCCCTTGTTTCCATTTCTTCTCTAGTTCCCTCACCTCTCCTTCCTTTCCATCCAATTACATTTCTTCCCCTCTGCCTTCCTTCCATTCATCTATTCCCTGCTCGCTAACTCTCCCTTTCCCTTACCCTCCCAATCACTTTCCCTCTCGTTCCTATTCCGGTAAGCAACGGTCAGTCCGCCTGCCCTTTCTCCTCACATCCCCTCCTCTCCTCTCTCCCCTGCCTCTCTCCCTCCCTTTCCCTCCCCTTAGCGTTCACCACTTGCATATTAATTGCCTGAACGCTAATGAAACCGAGCTAAGAGTACCGGAAAGGGGATTTAATTGTACCCGGCGGCGTATTTTTCGGCGGTAATGGAGCGTGACATGAGAGGGCTGAGTGTTGATGGTGGCGGCGGCCGCGTGAAGTGTGGGCTGGGGTGAGTGGGGGGCGAGAAGGGGAATGGGTAGTGGGGATGAGAGAAGAGTTGCGGTGAATGGGGACGACGGTGGGGGGAACTGGGTGAGTGGGAGAGAGGAGAATAGGGAATGGGGTGAATAAAGGCAAGGGTGAGGGGATGAGATGCTTGGAGACGAGGAGAAGGTGAGTAAATGAGAGCAATGAGTTGAGTGGAGGTGAGAGGGGAATGGGATGAGTGTGGGCGAAAGAGAGGAAAGGAGGGGGTGAATGGGGGTGAAGGGTGATGGAAGGACGGTATGAATGAGGGTGAGGAAAGTAGGAGTACTGTAGATGGCAAATGGGATGAATTGAGAGGATTTGGCGCGGCTGGGAGCAGGGGAGGGGGGAAAAGCGAAGGGAAGAAGGGGAATGGGGTGAGTGGGGGGCAAAAGGGAAATGGGGTGAGTTGGAGCGAGGGGAGAGGGGAATGGGGTGCTTTGGAGCGAGGGGATTGAGGGGAATGGGTTGAGTAGGGAGAGCAGGAAACGGACGAATGCTGTGAATGGAGGTGGAGGGATGGAGAGGAGGAATAGAATGAACGAAGAAGAGGGTTGGAGAGGGATAGGGTGAGTGAGAGAGAGAGAGAGAGAGAGAGATGGGGTGAGTGAGAGCTTGTGGTTACGGAGAATGGGGTGAGTGGGTCGAGAAGGGTGAAAGAATAGGGTGTGGGGGGGAAAAGGAGGGGGAATAGGAATGGGATGGGAAGGGGTGAAGGATGTGAGGGCGGGAATGGGAGAAGAATGGGAGTGGGAAAGAGGGCAGGGGGAATGGAAGTAGTGTGGGCAAGGGGGTAGGAGAATTGGAGCGACTGGGGAGGAGGGGAGAGTAGGAAATAGAGTAAGAAGGAGGCATGGAAGAGGAAAGAGGGAGGGAGTGTAGTCAGAGGTGGGGAAAGACAGTGAAGAGGGACAGAAAGTGGGAGTAGGGATCACAGAGAAAAGGTAACGAAACTGAAGCAGCGAGAGGTCAGTGAGCGAGAAAGACACTGGAGAAGGAAAGGAAGGTAGAAGCTTGGGTGTGATGAATGGAGAGGGGAAGAAAGAGGACTAAAAAGTTAATAGAAAATCAGAAAGGGGAGGGAGATTGGAGAAGAGAGTGTTGATGGATGAGTGGGGATAAGGTGAGTAGGATCAGGAGTGAGAATAGATGGTCGAGAGGGGATTGGGGGAGAAGGATCAAGAGTGGGTAGATCGTGGATGAGGAGGGGGGGGCTGGGTAGGGAAGGTAAAGTAGATAGATGAATTTAGAAACAAAAAAGAGAATGAAAAAGTTGCAAGAACGGGAAACTAGAAACAGAAGAAAAATTTGAGTGAGAAATGGTAGACAGCTGAGTGTTGTTACAGGAGAGGAAAGAAACGGGGACTGACTGAATGGGAGATCAGAGTGTGAAGAGATAGATGTGAGAATGGAAAGAGGATAGGTGAGTGAGGGTGCATAGGAAGCGATGGAAAGAGACAAGAATCGAAGAAATTTCAAAGGTGAGGAAGAGGAGGGATTATAAAGAGTCTACAAAGGAAAAATGGAGCTAATAGAATGGGAGACTAAGAGGTGCTGGAGGTGAGGGATAGAAGGGGGAAGTATAGGGAGCGAGAAAGCTATGATTGAGTCACTGGTGGAGGCGAAGATTGGGGAGAGGAAGGAAGATAGGCAAGTGGGTGGGAAATAAAGGGATCAAGGAGGATAAAAGATGGGATGGATTAAAAGGGAGAAAGAAGATTGGAAAATAGGGGAGGGCAGAGAAGTGAGGATGAAAGCAGAGGAGAGAAAGAAGGTTAGATAGGGGAACAGGGAATCAAGGAACGAATGAGGCTAGGGATGGGCGGGATTTGTGGTGAGGACAGTGACTGGGGAAGAAAGAAGGGCAGATGGGAAGGTAGGGATGGCAAGAGAGAGGATGTTAGGTGGCGATCAAGGGAAGGAAGATATCGAGGGATGGTGATAAGTGAGGGGAGAGATTCGGAGACGAGGGGGTAGGATGAGTGAATGGGAAAATGGAGGAGTGGGAGATGGCTAAGAATGGGGTGGTAGAATGGGGTTGAAAATGTGGCTAGAAGGATAAGCGCGGGGTCTAAGAAGCAAGGATGAATGGGCAAGAGAATGAGATCAGAGAGACAGGAACTGGAAAGGGAGACAAGAGGACTGAATGGGGAAGCAAGAGAAAGAAGTAAAGGAGATCAAGAAAGGGCTAGAGGGAAAATCCTTCCTAAGTTGAAACATCGGCTGATATTGTCGGAATGTAGAACAGTCATCGTCGTAACGGAGGGCTTTATGGATACTGTGCCTAACAACTTCACCTTCAGAGATTCTTCATAATGGAGTTCGTTTCATGTCCTGTCATTACCAGTCTTCTCTCCTTTGCGTAATAAAGTCGTCTGGTGGTAGCAGAATAAAGTTGAAAGCGCCTTTAGAGTGAAGAGATTATACCAGATAAGTCGGTTTGCGTTATCCAAAATATTATATAATAGCTTGTCTTCCTAGCCAGGGGAGTAAAGCAAAGGAGGAGGAGCAGGTGACTGAGAGAATATGGAGTAAAAAAATAAAAGTAGAGACAACGGAGATTGTGGAAGGAGGAGAAAAAGTAAGAGGTAGGAAAAAAAAGTAGGCTATTTTGCGGAGTGTGTAGGGGAACCAGGAAGGGAAGAAAAAAAGATAAGGTGAGAGGGCAGGAGAGTTAGGGAAGAGAACCTGGCGATAATAGAGATTAACTGGTGCAAGAAAGCACAACTAAGGAAGAAAAGGAAGTAAGGGGTGAATACTGGAGAAGGATGGAGCTTCGAAAGTGCAAGGGAGCAGGAAGAGGAATCAAAGAGCAGGAAGCGAAAACAAATAAGAACTAAGGAGAGGAGTGGGAAATTTCGGAGATAAGGCCTGGGGCTGTGTCTTGTGGACATAGGCGACTGGCTATTTCACCTGAAGGAACTGGACCACCTTCACAACTTGAATACTAAACTGAGAGACCATAAATTCCATGGACCTCAATTATGAGGTAGGAATAAACCTCCTTGATTACTAGTCAAAACCACCCTCCAATTAGGCTACACCTAACCCTCAACTGAGCTGAAAAGGTTACTGATCTTTGTCGTATATAAAGCAAACAGATTATAGCACCTCATCCCCTACCAGCTTATGTTATTTGATTATTATTTTTTAGTATGACACGTTAATCTTGTCGTGAAAGTTATTCTCGCAACCTTTAACAGTTATAAGGATAAGATGTAAATGACGAAATGCATCGCTGAGGAGCAGATGCTAGAGAGCCACCTAAGCCGATGAAAATACTGCCTGATGTAAAGTGTGAATCAAAGAGGTGACTGTGATGGGACGTGAGGATTGGAGAGGTGGTGAGGTTGACGGTAAGGATGAGACAGAGTTTAAGGGAATGAGAAATGATGGAAGAAAGATGAAAGTGGAAGAGGCGGAACTGTGGCGAGATAATGTTGGAAAAAAGAAAATAAAGAAAAAGTGACTTTAGAGAAATGGGAGATGAGAGCAGGTAAGGTAAGGCGGGAAAGGGAGGAAGAGTGGAGGCATGAAATTTATTAAGTAAAGGTAAAAAGCAAGGGAAATAAGGTAAATTAAAGGCTGTCAACATTCACAAGAATATGCTGGCTGATCTCCAAACAGCTACAGTGGACTGACATACAGAACTGTGCAAAGTGCCATGATGATTGATGATTAAACAAAAAGACAAGATCCCGCCTAAATACAGGGAGTAAAAAGATATCTGGGGTATTTTTGGCCAAGGAAAATTTGTGCCAAGGCTAAAGCAACTTGTGAAGAAATAAAGGAATGGCATCAAACTGAAAAGTGTTAGGAAGAGAGATAGGTGTGGAAGAGAAAACTGAGTAAATACTATGTGTTTTCACACTATGGTGTGGAGACTTAACAAGTCTTGAGGAGAGGAAGGGAAGAAATGATGGAATGAAGAATGGAGGGATGAGGATTGGGGTGGAAGGAAAAGGAGGTACGGAATGTAGGAGAATAAGCAACGAGGGAAAGAATGGAAGAATGTCGTTTAAAGTGATCCAGAGTGGAGGAGAGGAGATGAAAACTTAGCATGTAAGGAGAGGGGAAGTGATTTAATGAAGCATAAAGGGAGCCTGGTAAAGTATGGGGATAGAAGGAAAGGGGTGGAGAGTGAGTGAAGAGAAATAGGAAAGTTAGATTACAACTAAGAAAAAAAATGAAACTACCGATGAAGGCACGAGGATGAGTGAAATACTTAGGTGCACGAACGGAGGGTGTGGCAAGGATAAAAGTCTAAGAATGGATAGACTTTATATAGTTACGAAGAGTCGAACCTGGTTGGTGAGATGTGGTAATATTTAGATATCGTAAACCCAAAGGTATCGGAAAGTTTCCCAGTGACGAGGAAAATCGGCTGGAGGTTGTCTGAGTAGAATGGATGTCGTCAGCTGAGGTTTAAGAATTGATTATGAATTAAGGAAAGAAGGGACACTGAAATAAGTGAATGTGTAGAAATATGAGTCAATAGGTTACTGGATGTATTGGCCTTTCATTTTCCTAACACTGAATCTTCCCAGTACCACTGAAATTAAGAGAAATGGAGTTATGATGAGGTTGATGATGATGATGGTGAAAATGATGATGGTGATGAAGAGGAGGAGGAAAAAGAACAAAATCTTTCCTGGCAGCATTGTTGCAGGGCTATAAATTGTCGAATCACACTTTCAGATGTCTTTAAGAGCTGTGTATATCATTAATTTCTCCGGTAGGGTCTGACTACATTCCACCCCGACAGTCCCACCTCCCACACCCTAACTTCATTCTGAAACTAACACTGACATCATCTCCTTCAATACTTTTAATCTGTTATTACCATCCCGACAATTCCACTTCCCACACTCTAACTCCACCTGGTGTCATCAATGACATCACCGTTTCCGCCATTATCACCTTGACTTTCCCAACGCATAATGCATAAAACAACCCCCACCCTCTCCACCTCTAACCTCACCTGTCTAAAGCCTCCAGCCTCGAGACTACCACATAACAGCGTTTGTATACTAACATCACCATCTCGCTGCAGCCATATCTGTCACCATCACCACCATCCAACACATCACCACCCTTAGCTTCCCACCACCCTGGGCATCTCAATCGTTTCACCTAGATTTCGTAGTTTCTGTTTTATTTTTACTACTGCCAGACAAATACATTCAGCTTAAGGTTCCAGCAACTGAAGGCAACGTACTCTATATAGCCTTAATCAATACTTCTAATATTAAGGTTAAATAAATTCCTTGAACAGAGTCGCCTGGTGGAGGAAAGATTATGGTGAAAAAAAAAAAAAAAATGCTGAGTGAATACTGTATTCTTATTTCGAGGTTACTACTGGAACGTCATCTTCCAAACACCTCCCTGGCTCTTTACACACAGCAGTCAATTTCAGCATTTTCGGTTCATCACTACTACCTTCGGCACCAGTCCTATAGCATCACCACTCCATGCACCATTTCCTCAAAAATAATCGTCACACAAATCACCCCTTCAAACACCACTCCTCAAACACCACCTCAGACACCAAACATCGCCTCCTTCGAACATCACCTTACACATCATCACAGTAAACATCATCCCCTTAAAAATTATCGCTTCAAACATCACCTCATCAAACATTATTTCCTCAAACATTGCCATTTCAAATAATATCACTTAGAACATCACCTCCAACCACTTGAGCATCACTATCCTAATCATCAACCCCTCAAGCCTAACAAACCATCATCACCTCAAACATCATGATTTTAAACATCATTGCCTCAAACATCGTCCAGTAACCAAATCCTACCCAAATTACATTGAACTTCACCACCTTACTGTAAATATTACCACTTTGTACATCACTGCTTCAGACATCATCACTTTAGGCCTTTCCACTTCCCACCACCACCATCACCTTAAAACCTCTACACACCCCACCAACACTTTCACCTCCACACCGCCACCCCTCCCCCCTTCCCCTCACCGCCCTGGCTCACCCCGAACCTAATTAATACCTCACGCCTTTGGGTGGCCCTGGTGGGATTGCGTAGTGCGCCCGTGGAGGCCATTCGGATCTTTTCATGAGGTTTTCGTCTCTCCACCTAATAGGATTTGTCTGCATTACAGTTATTCTCTCAGTAATAAAATTGTTTGTTCTACCTGCGCTCTCTCGTTAGAAGGCAGCTTTATTTTTTGCGTTCTTGATTGTGTTCCTATTTTTGTCTATCCTCTAATCGTATCCGCTATTGCTGTGTTTACTTTGCTTTTATGGTTTCAGCTGAGTGCGGCAAGTTTTTATATTCTCATAAAAAGCTAATTAAATGTTGTCAGACTGAATGTGATTCTGAATTTGTAGTCTAACAATTTACCAAACTGCTGCTCTGCACACGCTATCTCTTTCCTGTTGCCACGATTTTCAATTTGCTTATTCTGTTTATTTATATGCTGCCACAGGGTCTGATATGTCTATACTGCCTCAGACCATTACTTGTTTTACTACACTTCATCTCCACAGGTCACCATTAATTCGCACATTCTCTCTATAGACCACCATACTTTTTGCATTACCTCGATATCTTTTCTACACATCATCATCTTATTAATTTATTCATATTTCATGTTTGCATCTCATAATATTGTTTAATTTACACATCCCCGTCATACAAAGCACTGTCTAATTTACCCACTCATAGTCTATACATTTTATAGCACTTTATTTACAAACGAATCCTCTCTAAACATCATAATATTATTTAATTTACCCAGACATCCTCACTGTAGTTTTATCCACGCAACCCTTATACGATGCTAAAGAGAGACACCGTCACTCTGTGGCATCATCATAACTGGGCAGCTCGACTGCATGGTTGCGCAAACCTCCCTGAGAAAGGAGACTGATGGACTGCAGGAGAAGAGCAATTTCAGCCTGCAGTCCACCGGGTTTACATTAACCCGAGGGAACAATAACATCCTCTCCACGCATTATAATGCTCTAAGTTTCACGCATCCTCACTTCAGAGCTTAATATAGTTTAATTTACCCACACACCCTTTCTACATATAACACAATTTGCCCTACCCACCTCGCCTCTGTATAGCTCACATGACCCACACCGCCTCAATACAGGCTACCGCTCTTGTTTGTTTTGATCACATAATATTTTGGTGGCGAGGCGGACATCTGTAATGGGATCTCGGCTGCGTTAATTCCCCGCCAACTTATTTACGACGGCTGCCGACGGCAGGATAATAGTGCGCAGAGAGGGCCAAATTTACCTCACTGCATCCCCCTTCCCCGCTCCTCTTCAGTCTCTCATCGTGCTTGTTTACTTCAGTGACCCCTTCTAATGCTGTATGATTACTTTATTTTCCCCTCTACTATTCCCTGTTTATTCCACAGCTCCTGATTTTCTGCCGTTGTCTCACACTTATTGAATAATTGTGTTAGTTTTAACCCTTCCTATAACAAACGTCCACGTCCATGAAAGGACCAAAAGGTCTGTTGACCTTTGCTTTCCGTTGTACTCCTTTTTCTATCCACGTGACCCCTCTACAAGTTTTTATTTATTCCAGTGCCCCCTCCCTTTCTTGTTTGTTTACCTCAGTGCCTCCTCCCTCTCCTGTTTGTTTACCCCAGTGCCCCCTCCCTCTCCTGTTTGTTTACCCCAGTGCCCCCTCCCACTCCTGTTTGTTTACCCCAGTGCCCCCTCCCTCTCCTGTTTGTTTACCCCAGTGCCCCCTCCCTCTCCTGCTTGTTTACCCAAGTGCAACCTCCCTCTCCTGTTTGTTTACCCAAGTGCAACCTCCCTTTCCTGTTTGCCAGTCCTTCTCCTGTTTCCTTTCCCCAGTGTCCCTCCTTGTCTTTTTTTTTTTTTCCATGTGTCCCATCCCTCTCCTGTTTGCTTACCCTAGTGTCACTTCTGCTACTGTTTGTTTTGCCCCCTGCTCTAGTGCTTGTTATCTCAGTGTCCCCTCCTTCCCCTCTGCTTGTTTGTCTCAGTTCTCTCTTTCCTGTTTGTTTACTTGCTCTCCTGTTTGTTTATCCAAGTGCTGATTCTACTGTTTACCTGTGTTCCTGCTTTTCTACTGCTTATTTGCCCCAGTTCCCCTCTCGGCTCACGCTTGTTTGCTTCAGTGTCCTTTTCCTCCTGTTTGTTTATGATCAGTAGATGAGACAAGAAATCACCCATCACTGCCCCCTCTTCAGCTTGTTTCCATTAGTGCTCCTTCTGTTTCATTTCTTTAGTATATGTCCCTTCTACTGTTTGCATGCTTTGCTGAATACGTTCCTTCTGCTTACGTATTAGTGGATATCCCTTTTCTGTTTGTTTACTTAAGTGCCTCTTTATCCTCCTGTTTTCTTACCCTAGTACACCTAACTCCTGCTTCATTACGAGCAGCAGGTGGAGCGAAACTCGTCGCACCTGTCTCACAATTTCTTGCTTGTTCACCTGCTTGTTCACGAGCAACAGGTGAAACACATACAGAGATGCTGCAAACCCCCCCCCCTCCTGCTTGCTCGCCTCAGGTCCCCCCACCTCTCTTGAGTTATCTAAATGCCCCCCTCTCCTGTTTGCCTCAATTATCCTTTCTCTTACGTATTTGCTTCTATTTATTTACGAGCAGTAGGTTTCTCATGCAGTAATCAAACTGCGGTCTAGCCCTTTCCTGTTTGTGTATCTTTATTCTCCCCTCTTTGTATATATGCTATACCGCAGTTTCTCCTACTTACCCCAGTACTTCCCTTTTCTCCTGCTTATTTAAGTCAGTGACTAACTCTCCTACTTGTTTATGAGGAGTAAGTTGGGCAAAAACAACCACATCTCTGCCTCCCAATTCCCCTGCCGTCGTGCTGTTTGTTTACGAGCGGCAGGCGGGTCGAGTAATAGTCACGCCGCGTACGCCCTCGCGATGCTGATTACGGTGTCGGGGCGCTGATAGAGATACGCTGAAGGGCTACTCTTGTCCGCAATACCGACAGATGATGGGGTTGTCGGGAGAGAGAGAGAGAGAGAGAGAGAGAGAGAGAGAGAGAGACTGACGTTTACGTAATTACTGGTACTCCTATCCAGCCATCTACAGTGAGTCATGTTCGTCATCCTATCATGTTCTGCTACTTTATACCCTACAATTCTCTGAACCAAGTACTAGTTTTGACATACACAGTTATCTCATGTCAAGCGGTGTGTGTGTGTGTGTGTGTGTGTGTGTGATTCTCTTCAATAGTGGGGGAATATAGAGTCCATGTGGTGGTAAGCAGTAGTAAATGTGTCATCATCTTAATGGTTTTGAGTATCTAGAATATTATATGCGGTTTCGATAGATCGCCTCTTCATTTCTGACTTTGTATACAGAAGATATATGTTTGTGTATCCTGTTCTTTCTGACACATTACTCACTTGTCTTATCAGAGCTGTTCTTAAAATAATTGTTTACTTCTCTGGAACTTCTCTTCCTGTTACTTTCTTGCATCTCCGTAATGACGAGACCCTTATGCCGTATTCCAGTTGATCTCTTCCACGAACCACCTTTGTTTACTATCAGGCCTTTTCCTTCAAATTTATCTCTTGTTTTCCCAATTTTCTCTTCTTGTCATTCGTTATCCTCTGTTTCTCCTTTCATTCTCTTTCTTAGTCTCTCCTTCCTTAACAGAGGGATTGCTCTCAGTTTTCTTTATTTTTTCAGAATTACTTTCCTTTATATCAAGTTGCACTCACTCCCAAGTTCTTATTTTCTCATCTCTTCATCATCATCCCTAATTCTCTGTTCCTTTTTGTCAATCGTCTCTATCCTCTCCCTTATAAATATACTGTCACCATCCTATTTCTCTTCTCTCTGATTCTCTACCACTCACTCTTCTCATTCCCTCCAAGATCTCTCCCCTTTTCTCTGCCCCTCTCCCCAGCTCATTCTCACTCGCTGGATTCTTCTTCAGTGCGTCTTACCGGAGTATCCCCCTTAATCCACCTCATTATTCCTCTTCCCTCCTCCCTCCGGCCGCCTCTACCCCTCCCCCCTTTCTTTGGTCGTTTTCTTTCCTGTATTTTCCTCTTTCTCCTTCCTTTCTTCAATCCTCCTTTTTTCTCCTTCCTATTCTCTCTTCATTTTTCCTACTTTTCTTTGCCTATCTCCCCTTCCTCAGTTTTATTCTATTTTCACTTCTCATTCTTCAGTCTTTTCATTTCTCCTTCCTCTTCCATCTTTATTCCTCGTTTTTCCTTCCTCTGACAGCTTTTCCAATTTTTTCATTTTTTTTTTTTGGGGGGGGGCTTTTCTACAGTCTTCTTTCCTCTTTATTTATCTTCCCTCCTCCCTCTTCTCTTCTCTTTCTACTCCGGTCTCCGCCTTTTCCATAATCTTTCGCTTTTCTTCCTCTTCCCTCGTGTCTGTAATAATCTCTTCCTCCTTCTCCTTTCTCTTTGATCTTCTTTCTTTCCCTTATCTTCTTATCACCTCCCTCTTCTCTCATTCTCCTTCATCCCTTCTCCCTCAGCTTTGGCTTCCTCTCTTTCCATAATCTTTGTCCCATCCTCTTCCCTCTGACTGTCTCTCTCCTTTCCTTTGGCCTCCTCTTTTCCTCAGTCATCCTCTTTTTTCCTTCCTTCCTTTTCTTTAAACAGTTTCCTTCTCCAATTCTTTGTGTATTCCGCTTTCCTCTTCAATCTGCTTACTGCTTCTCACACTTTGGTCTACTCCATTTCCTTAATCTTTCTCTTTCCTCCAGTTTCGCTCATTATCTTTTTCCATCCTTCCTTTGAGCTTCTCTTCCTTTTTTCTTCTTGCTTTTATTTTTCTTTTCTTCCTTGATGTTATAATGTTTTTTCCCTTTTCTCTCAGTTTCTTTCCTTCTCTTTTTCCTCTGCACCCCAAGACCCCCCGTCTTCCCTCTTCTCCTTTCCTTTAGTCTTCCTTTTCTCTACGTCGTCTTTCCTTAACTCTCCTGATTTTCTTCCACTGCCGGTATACCTTCTTGCTCTCATCTGATTTACTCTCCTTACTTATTTTTTTGTTTTTTCGCCTTCTCTCAAGTATTCTTTTCCGCTCCAGGACCCCCATCTTCTCTCTATCTCTCTTTGCTCTTCTCCATTCCTCTGATCTTTTCTTCTTTTCTGCTGTCATTTCTTTCCTTCCTTGATTTCTCCTCTTCGGTCCCCTTTCCCCTTCCCAATTTTCGTCTCCTTCATTTCCCTCTGTTTTCCTTATTCCCACTTCTTTCCCTTCATTCTTCCCTTTGTTTTCCTGTTTTATTTGTTATTTTCTCTTCGCCTATGTTATTTTCAGTTTTCCTCCTCATCTCCTGTCCATTCACCTCCCCTCTCATTGGTCTCGTTGTCTCTGAATTATCTCTCCCTACCTACGTCCGACTTTCCCCTGTTCTAGTTCCTCCATCCCTCACATCCCCTCCTCTCCCTTCCTATCCAGTCCCCTTATATCTCTTCTCATCACTACTTGTCTAATTATGTTCTTGCTTCACTGTATCATTTGATTTGGTCCCTTACCTTTTGCTTGTAATTTTTTTTTTTTATTCTGCAAATTAGCTCTCCACACCTCTCTCTGTTGTTTTGTATATGAATTTATTGCCTTCAGTACTCTCTCTCTCTCTCTCTCTCTCTATACACACACACACATACACACACACACACACACACACACACACACACACACACACACACACACACACACACACACACACACACACACACACACACACACACACACACACACACACACACACACACACACACACACACACACACACACACACACACACACACACACACACACACACACACACACACACACACACACACACACACACACACACACGTACCCATAAATAAAACTACTTAACCTGGTCCCTCTTTATTCACTCCCCTCTCACCTTCTCGCCTGGCTAAATCACTTTCCGTGCTCTGCTCACCCCTCCCTCTACTCCCGTCCACTCATTCGCTCCTCCAGCTCACTTACTTATTATCTCTTCTTTCCCCAGTTCCCTTCTCCCCGTCCCTCATGTTTCTCTCTTTCCTTCATCCACCTTCCTCTCCCTTATTTCTTTGTTTGCTTCCTTCACTCATATTTCCAAGCACCTCTCTTTTCTTTCAATTTTCCTCTCACTCAGCATCTCCCTTCTCATCGAACAGCTTCCTCTTTTCGTTTCTTTTTTCCCTCATTCATTACGTTTTTCTTTTACGTACTTCAGTTTCAGACTCCTTCATTTTATCCATCATTTTCTTCCCTCTCTCTCTATGCCCATCCTCTTTTTCTGTTCGCTTCCCTTTCCTCTCTATTCCATCATCCATCCCCTCTGCTTGTTGCAGCACCTCTCATATTCCCGTTCTCCAGATCACCTTCCCCAACTCAGCTTCTTCCTCCTCTCACACACCACCCCTTCTCACTCTTTCCTCCAGGTACATTTTTCTGCTTCTATCTCTCATCCTTCAGCATCTCTCATTTTAATATAAACATCTTCTTTTCCTCCAGTCTCTACTCTTTCCTTCAGTTCATTTTCCCTTGCAGTCTTTCTCTCCTTCCTTTGCCATCACCCCTCTTCCCTCCGCCTTCTCCCCCGTCCTTATCCAGGCGTTTTTATTTATTTTTTCAATTTTTCTCCCATTTTCCTTCAACCTTTTCACTGACCTTACCCAGTACCACCCATATTCTTTTCCTTACACCCTCCCTTTCCTCCCCCACACCTCTCCACTGCTATCCCACCTCCCTTTCCTACAGTTCATCCTCCCATAATCACTCCTCACCCTTTCTTGCATCTCTGCTACTGCTTCCCTCTCTCCTTTCTTCCGCTGATCTTCAACTTTTTCTACTCCCCCCCTCGACCATATTAGCACCGCTCCTTCTCTCCCCACACACATTTACCCCAATACACTCCTTCTTTTCTCGACACCCCTCCATTCCCCAACCCCCTCTGATTCCCTATACTCCCCTTCTGAACCCCCCTTCCTTCCTTCCTTCCTTCCTTCCTCACACCCTCTCACCCCTCCCACCACCCTTCCGTGTACCTCTCCTCCCCTGACCCTTCCCACGTGCCGACCACCTCACCCCAACCTCGAGCGTAACATTAATTATTACTCAAGATTAATTACAAATTCACGCCCTCCCCCTCCCCTGACCACTGGCCATCACTCGCACCCTCACTCTTTCATTCTCCCTCCTTCCCTCTCAGGGAGAAGACCGGACCAAGCGATCTGGAACCGTCCCATCCACAAAGGAGAAGTGGTTATGGGCTATTCATCACGGGCCTCTCTCTCTCTCTCTCTCTCTCTCTCTCTCTCTCTCTCTCTCTCTCTCTCTCTCTCTCTCTCTCTCTCTCTCTCTCTCTCACACA
Organism: Coenobita brevimanus; assembly: GCF_032717465.1. NCBI lineage: Eukaryota > Metazoa > Arthropoda > Malacostraca > Decapoda > Coenobitidae > Coenobita > Coenobita brevimanus. The sequence goes on along the minus strand of NC_137028.1, from coordinate 13,217,179 downwards.
CACACACACACACACACACACACACACACACACACACCTTCTCCTCCTCCTCCTCCTCCTCCTCCTCCTCCTCCTCCTCCTCTTCTTCCCACAAAAGTGCCTATAACTCTCCTTTTTCTCTTTCTCCTCTCGCACACCCCTCATCCTCCCTCTCTCATACTCTTTTTTTTCTTTCTTCTCTTATCAGTATCTTTTTTCTCGTCAACATTATCACTCTCTCTCTTTCAGTTCCCCCCACCTTTCTTTCTCTCTCACTACCATGTTCTGCGTTGTACTGTGTGTGTGTGTGTGTGTGTGTGTGTGTGTGTGTGTGTGTGTTTAGGCCACACCTGCCTCACCTGTCAGCTGGGCCCACTTGTCTGCATGCCTGGCTCGTCCACCTGCCTCACCTGTTCAGTCTGCCTCACCTGCATTGTCTATCGATTGCCTTCACGTGTCTCCCAGCTTGTTATGTTTACTTTCATCGTCTTTCATCTTGTTTTGGCTCCCTCAACACCTCTCTGTCTCTCTGTCTTTTTTTTTTTCTCTCTCTCTCTCTCTCACACACACACACACACACACACACACACACACACACACACACACACACACACACACACACACACACACACACACACACACACACACACACACACACACACACAATGTGACGACAAAACAGAAGAAAAGTATGAAAGTTGGTGTAAACAGATTAAAGTATTAAATTTTCTAGCGACTGTATTAGGCAGGAAAGATGAGTGACCAATAAAATATAAAGAAGGGGGCAAATGAAGGAGAGAAGAACAATACAGTAATGAAATATAGCAGAAACAAGAGGGTTAAGGCGACAAACAGTGGGGAGAGTCATGTGGTTGCATTAGTTGTCAGAAAATCAAGACGAGAACTCTGATACCGAAGACAAAGATGAAACAAACAAGCGAAAGATAGGAGAGAAGACGAGAATTTGGAGATAGAAAAGAGGGAATAGAAGGGTAGGAGAGAGGAGAGAAAAACAAAGCAGGAAACATGTGAAAAGAAGAGAGGGAGAAGAGAGGAAAGGAGAGGGGAGAGAGGGAAGGGTATGGTACCAGCACCGAGGCTCAGCGGTGAAGACTCCATGAAATTCTTTCTCCTCACTTGAATGTGTTACTTCATGAGCCCACCAGACCCTTCATCCCTCCACCCCCACATATCCTCCCCTTCACCCCACCTGCCTCCACTCCCACCCATCCTCCCCTTCACCCCACCTCCCATCACCTCCACACATTCACTTCTTCACCCCACCTTCCTACACCTCGTATCTCCTACCTCCCCCTCCCCATAGTCTCTCTCCTCTCTCTCCTCCTGACACATTATGTCCCTCCCCCTTCCCTCCTCACTCAGTACCTTCCCCCTTCCCCCCTCACTCAGTACCTTCCCCCACTCCTCTTATTCTCACCCTGCCTCTCTTTTTATCTCTTCACCACCCTGCCCGCCTATCTTCCTCCTCTCCCATCTTTTCCTCCTCTCCCTCATCCTTCATCTTCCACATCCTCTTTCCATTTCTCCACCAGCTTCTTCTCCCATCCTCCACCTCCCTAACGCTGTTCCTTCATCTTCCACCTCCCCAGGCTATGTCCTCCCCACCCCATGCCTTAGCACACCCTGTCCTTCCAATCTCCATCTCTCCACATCTTATCCCTCCATCCTCCAACTCCCAACATCCTGTTCCCCCATTCTTTAGTTCCCCACACCCTGTTCCCTCCACTCTTCACCTCCCCACTCCCTGTTCCCTCCACCTTCCCAGAACACACTCTGCCCCCAACTCCCCACGCCATGCCTTCTACCTTTCATCCCCCCACATCATGCCACCCCTCCCTCCACCTCCTCACACCCTGTCTTCATTCACTTAGTCTTTCCACACCCTGTTTCCCCTCCTTTTATCTTTCCACACTCGTTTCCCCTTCCCTTCATTTCCACACACACTGTTTGCACCTCCCCACATCTTCCCACACGTCCAGCTATCGCCCTCCTTTCACCCTATTTCTCCATCCGCCTTTTCTTACCGTCTTCTAGTCTCTAGTTTACTAAATCCTTTCACCCCCCGTCGTTCTGTCTCATCCTGCCGTTCACTCAGTCCTATCTTCCACAGTTTGATCTTTCATCTTGCTTCTGTTTCTTCCATGCTCTCCTCCATCTCGATCATAGCCTACTCTCCAGTTTCACCTGTATCTCATTCTTCACCTATTCTCCATACCATTCCACTTTTCAGCTTGTGTTTTTCGGAAGCTAACCTATTACATACCCGTATCCCATTTTCCTATCCATCCGACCTCCCCTGTTTCCCTGATACCTTATTCAGTCACATATCCAACTCTGCACTGTTCCGTCCCCCCACCCTGTCTCACTATCCTTTCATATCCACTTTTGTCATATTCTCAGTTCTCCTGCCCTTCCACCTTGCCCTACACTCCGCTCTCTCACTACCATCTGACCCACCTAGCTTGTCACCCTTTGCATTGTCTCAGTCATATACTGTTAATATTTTATCATCTGTTCTGCCTTCCCACTCACAATCTATTCCACTCTCCAACTTGTTCCACCCTCATACCCTGCCCTGTCACCTCGTACAAACACCAGCCCTTTCTCGCCCTCCCACCCTCTGTCCTATTACGTTAATGTACATATTATTATTTTGTTCTACAGCCAGTAGCACCCTGTCCCACTCGTTCATCCAGTATCACCCTGACCCACACTAGTTTACCCTTTCTCACAGTCTCAACTTATAGAATCCCACCTTCTCTATCTGTCCCAGTCTGATTATTCTACCAATCATATCTTTCATCATATTTTTCTAATCATCTTCCTCATTCAGCTTGCCCTGCATCTCTCTCGCACGCACGCACGCACGCACACACGCACGCACACGCACGCACGCACGCACGCAAGCGCGCACACACGCACGCACGCAAGCGCACACACACACACACACACACACACACACACACACACACACACACACACACACACACACACACACACACACACACACACACACACACACACACACACACACACACACACACACACACACACACACACACACACACACACACACACACACACACACACACACACACACACACACACACACACACACACACACACACTTTTTCTGCCTGCTGTTTCCTTTGCTCATCTTTTCATTTATTCTACTGAGTCAACTGCTTGCCTTATCATATCAGTAGACAGTCATATTTCCCATTATGTCACTCTCTTGCCCTATCACTCATCTGCTTGCCCATTCATCTTATCTCACTCTTCCCTACTTCTTACCCATTCCCTACTGTTTTGCTCTCGCCCTACCCTCTTGTCCACTAGTTACCCTTTTGCTCACTCCATACTGCTTTATTCTATCCTTACCCTCTTGCCCATTCCTTTTTCCCTTGTCTACTCCCCATTCAAATGTCCAGTCCCTATCATCTTGCCTACTTGCTACAATCTTACCCACTCCCTACTCTCTTGGCCACTCCCTGCCCTTTCACCAACCTGCCTTTCTCCCATGTTTACCCTATCGCTTTAACATCCCCTCAGAGGCTTCACTTCCGAATCACACAGCCTTTTCACCCTACATACGTAATCACATAAACCATATATGAATGTTGAAATATTCATTAGATGATGATGATGATGATGATTATCGTTATTATTATTATTATTATACTTTAGTGGTAGGTGGGGGAGCTTACCATCCACTCACTTGATGTAGTGCTGGTCTCGGATGTCTGCCCTTTCCTTTCTTCCTTGTTTCTTCTTCTGTCTTTTATTTTCTTCATTCTTTCCTCTTCCTTCTACCTACGGGTGGCTTTACACTCCCGCTTCTGTCTTTCCTTCCTTCATTCATTCTTCATCCTTCTGCCTATGGGTGACTCTACACTGAGTGTCAAACCAAATGGTTTCCTGTACACCAGGAAACCATTTACCACGTTGGGTGGTAACCACATAACCAAATCATGCCACCTGGAGGTTTGGTGGGTAATTAAGGGGCTCCAATCGGATTGAGCCTGTGCAGGTTTATATCCAAGGGATGAGTGAGGTTTATTGCTCACGTAGTGCCACTCATAGATGAGAGAGGCTGGTCACCCTCATCTTAAATATCAGGACCAACTTTCCTAACCCCGGGCTCCTACGCTCCTTATGGGGAAGCCCAGGATTAGATGATGAATGAAAACAAAAATATCATACTTTAAAACTACTCCTTAAGTTTCTTTTAGGTTTCTGTCATTATTCTCGCTTTTCTTTCATCGTTTTTGCTTTTTGTCACAGCTTTTCTTTCATGTAATGCTCTCACCCGCAATCCCTGCCTCATGCATGTTCCCTTTACCACTCTCTAACTCTGCAAATCGATCATCTGCTAGTTATTTTCGCCAACCTACCACCAGTGTTCACACACACACACACACACACACACACACACACACACACACACACAGTCTCATCCCTTTATCTGGTCTCCTCCACTTACCTCCTCCTCACCACGCCATCCTCCGCCTCATTCACCCACTCTCCCATTCACCCACACGGCCGCTGCCCACTCACCCGCCCACTTACTCGCCTCCTTCCCTGACCCCACCCACTCATCGGCCGCCCACTCTGCCGCCCGGCACCACTCAGTCTCGCCCACCACGCCCACTCTGTGCAAACCTCACATTGCTCCCCGCCCTCTCTCAGCGCTCTCTCTCACACACACATTCCTACTTACTCCTATCTCAACCCCTGCCTTCCCCTGCCTTGCCATCTTTATTACTTGTTTCCCTGCCTCACTCCTTTCTGTAACCCTGCCTGCCTCCCTGATTCGCCCTGCCTGCCTCTATGATTTGTACCCTCCTTTCCGCTCCGCCCTTGTCTCCATTTTCTGTACCCTTACATTTTCTATCTGTTTCCTCCCTGTACGTTTCTGTAACGACCCTGCCTGCTTCCTTTCCTTGACCCTAACTGTCTTCTTCATCCCTCGTGTCTTCACTAACCCTTTCTTTTCCTCCTCTGTTCTCTCCCAGCCTTGCCCAATCTTCCATTCTCTTGCTGTATAGCTTCCTTCCTTACCTCATTCTTCATTGTGCCTCCCTATTCCCCCGCTCTTCTCATGCTACCCTTCTCATATCCCCTTCTCATATCCCTACCGGTACCTTCCTCTATATATTAAGGCTGCCCTTTCTGCCAATTTTCTCTAGTTTCTGTTTTCACTTTGCGTAATCCCCTGTCTTTACATTTATTTATTATAACTACCGTCTTCATTCTCCATTCCATTGCCTCTTCTCCAACCTGCCTTCATTATTATGTACCCTTGCCTTTCTTTTCTGTCTGCGTGTCGATCCAGGCTGCTTCTCCTGCCTGATACTGGCTGTTTTTCTCACCCCGTCGTCACTGCCCTCCCCCTCACTCCCCCGTTTTGCTTCTCCTCTCTTCTTGCTCTGGCCAGACTCGTACCTTCCTTTGTACCTTTACCTTCTTGTTGTGTCTCATTCCTATCTGACTTCGTGCTGACCGTACCTGCGCCCATATCCTGACCATAGTTGCCTTCCTCATCCCCACCACTTTCACTGTCTCTCCCTGTTCTGCCTCTTTCCCCCCTGCCTTGCACAAACCCCTGCCAGAATCATTTTCAGATTCTTTTATGCAGGATGTACTCCATCTGCCAAATTCCTCTTTAGGCTGTTAGTCCGGACACGTTCCAGAGTCTTCTACATAATCTCTCATCCCATCTATCCAGTTCCTCCATAGACTGTCTACCAGACTCCTGTAGACTGGCACGCCATCTACCAAACTACATAACCACCTCCTTACTTCTCTGCTTGCCACCCTACCTCTCTGCCTCTCCAGCCTGGTTGCTTGAGATCCTGACCTACCTGCCTGTCCTACTGCCGGATGCCCTGTCTCCTCTGTCAGACTGCCTGCCACTCAACCTTTCCTGTTTGCCTTGTCGAAATATCTGCCATCCAATATGCCTGGCCGACTGTTTTTCTATTTGCTTAATCGTCTCCTTTGTCTGCCTTTAGTTCTTTTCTTTCTACCTACCGAACTACCAACCCTCCATCATTCCCTCCTGCAGTCTTCTCTCCCTTCATCATAAGCATGGCTATAGTTTGCCTGCCATTTTTAAGTTATTTGTCTGCCTGATCCCTCTTGCTAATCTCCACCAGACTTTCTTATTTTCTAGTCTCCCTCTGATCTACCTCCTGTGATGGCTAGTTACATCCCAGCCATAAGTGATGTCTACCTCACGAGCTGTCTATTAACCTGCCTGCCAAAATGCAAATATACTTAAAGTTACTCCTCCACTATGTACCTACCTGTTACCTGCCGACCATAATGCACTTCCATTTAATATTAATTTGCATACCCTTCCTCCTGCCTGGCTGCCTACGATGCCGAGGGAATTAGGGACAATGAGCAGAGGGAGCAGAGGGTAGTGAGAGGAGTGATAGGGACAGTGAATGAAGGGGGACAGACAAGCAGTGGAGGGGGCTTGTTTGCTGCGTCAGTCATGGTGAAGGGAGCCGGCAGAGAAGGAGCTGGAGGAGTTGGTGGGGATCAGGGAAGCAAGGATTGGTAGGGACTGGGGAGAAAGAACTGGGCGCAGAGTTTGGACGATGACTACGTAAGAGGAGAGAAGCCTGGTTGGTCGAGAGAACTTGGTAGTGTTTGCAAGGAAGAGAACTTTGGCGCTGATGGGGAGACGGGGGAGAAGAAGACCTAGTTGATGAAAAGAATTGGTATGGATGCGAGAGGGGGATCAGGGAAAGAGAGAGTTTGGGAAGCTGATTGCGCAGGGAGGGAAGCCTGGCTGATAAAGGGAAATGATAAGGATGGGTGAGGGAGAGCAAGGAAAGATTGAGATTGGAGGCTAACTAGGAGGCAAGAAAGAGGTTTGGGAAATAGAGATAAGTGATAGGAGTAGGAAAGCTTGAAGATAGGAGCGGCTAGAAACTAAACGGAATCAAAACTTGCATTGAAAGACCGAACTGGGAGAGAATTTGGTAGATGAATAGGATGGAAGAATGAGACTTGGCAGAAAAAATGAAAACTGATAGGAACTGAAGATGGAAGTTTGGAGATATGAAAAGGGATTGGAAGCAGACTGAGATGAAAGAATGGAACCTGGCTGATGAAGAATTGGGAGAATCAACATAGAAGGGAGTTAAAAGCAGCGAGGGAAAGGAACACGGCATTCGACAAGGGAAGGATAAAGCCTGCAGAAGAGGAGGTAGTCTAATAAATGCCGTCATATGTACGTACAAGAGAAGTTGAACTAGGAAAGATGAGAGAAAATGCAGTTTAGAAAGAGGAGAGAAATTGAAATACATATAATAAATATATTGCAGGTTGAAAGTGGAAACACAAGTGGGATGGGAACACGGAAGATGTGAAACTGCAAGAAGAGAGAGAGAAAAAAAAGTATTTTTTGACGAGTGTTATAGTGATATACTTTTTCATTATCTGTCTGTTTTTGTTGATAGTAGTATTGTCACTAGAGACATGAGTTATAAGGTAAGGTGAGAGGTCATGCCAAGCCTGAAGTCCATCTACACCCTTACATTCATCTCGCTTTCCACAGTCGGACCTTCATTTCTGCCCCACTTTATTTTATTTCAAGCCCATCCCATCTTCCCTGCACACCACTCATTTCTGTCTAACCACTGTCCATCTTTTCCTTCTCTACTACCCCTTTCACTTCCATAATTCATTTAGATTTATCCATCCATATATTTATGCATCACAGTACTTTTGTTACATATGCTATTTTCATATTTCTTTCCTATAATAAATGTTTTCCACCCTCAATTCTGTTCCCACCCACACATTCGCCATTACCATATACCCTTACCTTTCCCTCCATTCTGGACATATCTCTTCCACCCACCCTACTTTCGTCCTCCCAATACTTCACACTGCAAATATTTGTCTCCACCCTCCCTCTCTGTTCCTCCTCCCTCTCTTTCCTTATATCTCCACCCTATCCGGTACATCAGGCCTTGTCTCTATTTCCTCCACGATGATAAAAAAAAGAAAAGAAAAAAAAAGATAACCTTCAAAACCAATACATTCCACACGCTCACCTCTCCACCCTTCCTTGCAATGTTAACCCCCCCCCTCTCTCTCCTTCAGATATCTATCCCCCCTCGACCCTACACCCCTCACCTAGTCCTTTCCCTCTACCCTTTTCTCCTCTTTCCGTATCTCAATTGCCATACTCACTTGTCTCACAATATACCTCTGTTCTTTGTCCGTTTCCCTTTTATTCAGACTTAACATCTTTCCAGTCATGTGTCCCTTATATTCACTTCCATCTCCTTCATCACTGACTTATCACTAACCGTTACCTGCTTCACTAATTGCTTCTTTTTCCCTTCTCCCTATTCTCTTACCCATATTTCATACTTTCATTTAATATCGCTTCCTTTCTCGCCTATACTTCCATCGCCTCCATCACCCATACCTCCGTCATCTCCATCCATACCTCCCTACGTCACTCACCTCCACCTCTGTCTCCCTCATCCACTTTTTTTCCTCGTGCCATTCAGCTTACTTTTCCAACCTCTCCCACTTGAACCACATCGTCCCTCGCTTCAGTGTCTACTAAACCTACTCCAACTCCCTCACCTCCACCTGTCTGCCTCTCTCACACCTCTGTCTCCTTTACCCACCTTCTCTTCCACTCGTCCAGCTGTATTAACCCTCTCTCACCTAATCACTTTCTTGCTTTACTTCATTTCCTACTTGAAACACCATCATTTCCATCACCTATACACCTGTCTCCCTTCTTTGTATCTCTACCTTCTACACTCACCCTTAACTCCTCTCGCATACTTATGAAACGTCTCTAAGCCGAACCTTTACCTTCTTCACTTCATTTCCAACTTTCCTCACTCTGCTTCCCTAACCTCCACTCCTGGTTCCTTCCTTTGCACATCTACCTCCCTCATCCACCCTTCTCTCTCCAGCCCCTGCATTCTCTTAACTATTTCCTCTTGAATTCCTCCCTTCCTCACCTGAATTCTTACCTGGTTCACAATTACCCCCCTTACCTCCACCTTCATGTAGCTCTCCACCTCCTGCAAGTACACTCGATTCATCCTCCTAAACTTCTCTCACCTGAACCCTTACCCCCCCTTACCTTAATTCCAGCTTGACTAATCCTGCCTCCCCTACCTCTACACTATTTTCTCACCATCTTCACTTCACTTCCCCCAGTCTCTGCTCTTACCATCTGTGTTATCCATACCTCCCTCTCTACCTTTTCCCTCAGACATCCCTCTCACCTTTTCCCCTTATATCGTATCTTTCGACCCCTATATCCCAAACCAGTTCTCCCCCTACATTAACTTCTTTTCCCTCAATATCTCTGTCCCTTTCCCTCCCCACCCCCAAATCCTTCCCCCCCCTACATCCTTATCCCTCACTCCCCTTCCCACATCCCTTTCGTCCCCCTACACCCCTTCCCACATCCCTTTCGTCCCCCTACACCCCTATCCCTCTCCTCCCCTACATTTCTATCCCCCTCTTTCTCCTCCCTACATCCCCATCCTATTCTCCCCCAAATTCCCAAACCTTTCTTCCCTTACATTCCTGTTCCCTTTTCCCCCTTACACCCCTTTCTCCCCTACCCTTGTCTCCTCTCCACCCTCACCCGGGCCATCAGTCTGGGTGGGACCATACACCCCTGATTGATAATGTCTAGTATTATCGGTAATACTAGATACCATCACTGATACCATCGATAATTACACTACTTCACCGGACACCACACGACCCTGACCATCCCTCACCATCACTTCACCATCTCTTCGCCCTACCTTCACTGTCTCTCATCATCCTTCACTGTCATCATCATCCTAACATCTTCTCAGTGCCTTACCTCTATCCACCTTCCCCAGCCCCTCCTTCACCGTCTTTGTCTTCTATTTCAGCTTCAACTTCTATCACCGTTTTTATAAATTTTAAGCTCCTTTCCGACCGAGGACGTTCTGTTTTTTGTATTCTTAATATCACCAAGCGATTTTACTCTGTCTCCCTCGTCGCTGCTTTCTGTTTACTGGCTAACATTCGCCACACACACACACACACACACACACACACACACACACACACACACACACACGCACACGCACGCACACGCACGCACACGCACGCACGCACACACACACACACACACACACACACACACACACACACACACACACACACACACACACACACACACACACACACACACACACAAGTTCAGTGTCACATGCATACACACTCACAATAAAACACATATGCAAATACATACACACATGAATTCACGAGCGCTTTTAAATATTCTTAAGTACACAAACTCCTGAACACACATATACATTTTCGAGTTGAGTGTGTGTGTGTGTGTGTGTGTGTGTGTGTGTGTGTGTGTGTGTGTGTGTGTGTGTGTGTGTGTGTGTGTGTGTGTGTGTAACAAACGAAGCCCTATTATGGTAATTAAATTTTATTGGTTGTTACACGTCTTTTACCAGGAAAACACTGGCAATCTGTAGTTATATTTTTATAAGTATATTCATTGCCCATATGGAGTTAATGAGTATTTCAGATTATCACTCTCATTTAATGTGGCTTGAAACTGATGTCATGCCAAAGACTGGGGTGAATTTACTTTCTCTAAAGGCTAGTTACAGACATTTTCCTCCCTCTTTTCCTTAATACGTACATTAATGTGAATGGCTTGACAGTGCCGAGTTATGGAGCCACACAGATGTTCAGGCTGAATGCACAGGAAGAACATATGTAAATGATGAAATATTACAGAATAAATGACTGGCCTTCATAAACTTTTTCACCTATAAATCCTGTGACGGAGAGTAAAATATATATATATATATATATATATATATATATATATATATATATATATATATATATATATATATATATATATATATATATATATATCCCCTCAGGGTTGCGTCATCATTTATTCATTCACAATTTCTCTCCATTTATTTCTATCACGCACATTCTCTCCATATGCCCATCTCCTACTTTGAACACCCAATTGCATCAAAAGTTAATGCATCATTTCATTTAGGATGGTCGGGTGGCCGTGGATTCTTGTTATTAGGTACCTTAATTTTCATATGAGCAGGTGCAAAACTCTTCTTATTCCGTTCATCATGATGGCATAATCTTTTTGTTAATTACCTCTGCCAACGAAGTTGGAGTAGGCTATATACAGTATTCACCTATGTTTGTCTGATTGTCCACACGACATCTCCGAAAGTTTTCAATGAATTTCAATGACATTTTGTGGAAGGGTGGGCCGTGGGCCAGGAAAGAATTAGTTACATTTTGCGGTGGATGCTGATCCTGATCCGGAGTATTCCGCACAATATCTCCAAAAGTTCTCAATGAACTTCAATAAAATTTTGTGGAAGGGTGGGCCATGGGCCAAGAAAGAATTGATTAAAGTTTGGGACGGATCCGAGTCCTGATCCGGATCCTATATATTCCAAACAAAATCTCCACATATTCGGATCCGGGTCGTTTTGAATGGCAGTTGCATTGGCGGACGTACGGTATGTGCTGTCTTAGTGTTTTCTAGTTCTTTCTGCAGCCATATAATAACACTGAATACAAAAAAAAAAATCATGAGGGAGTTAAGAAAACATACATCAAACCACTCCAGTTTGAAAAGTTTATCTAAATTTAACGTTATATGAAATGGCATAGAGGTAGTATCAATAGAGCAAAAACATGCTATCAGATGGATAGGTTTAATCACTTCACTTGGGTAACTTAAATGTTGTAATGACGATGATAGTTGTGACAATGGAAGTTATGACATTGGCGGTCACGGTGGCTATAGTGGGGATAGTGTTTCTGCGGAGAAAGGTGGCTTGTGGTAATGTTCGTGATGTTAGTGCCAGTGATGACAGTGATAATGGCTACGCAGATTTGTCAAATAACTGTTAGTCTATTGTTCTGTTCTCACAGCAACGCCGGATGCATCTCCAAGTAAATGCAGTAGATTGCGAGCCGTGAGGACCTAGAGAGCCTCGGAGTGCCAAGACAGCAGGTGTGGGGATGTTGTGGTGTAGGTATTGTGTTGTGGAGGTCTCATGTGAGTGTTTTGGAGGTGCAATGATGTCTTGTGAGGGAGTACGATGTTGTGAGTGAGGTGTTGCTGGGAGGAGTGTTGTGGAAGAGGTGTTGTGGGGGAGGTGCGTGGTAAATCGAGGTGGTGTGAGGGATGTGAATTGTTGTGGGGGAGGTGTTGTGGGGATGTGCTGTAGGGAATGCGAGGTGTTATGAGGCATGTTAGGAGTGGGGGATGTGAAGTGTTGGGTATTGTGGGAGAGATGTTGTGGGGAATGTCAGGCGTGGGGGATGTGAAGTATTGGGTATTGTGGGAGAGATGTGGGGAATGTCAAGTGTGGGGGATGTGAAGTACTGGGTATTGTGGGAGAGATGTGGGGAATGTCAGGTGTGGGGGATATGAAGTGTTGGGTATTGTGGGAGAGATGTTGTGGGGAATGTCAGGTGTGGGGGATATGAAGTGTTGGGTATTGTGGGAGAGATGTTGTGGGGAATGTCAGGTCTTGTGTGGGTCATGTGAGGTGCTGTGGGGAAGGTGTTGTGGAGGTGAGGGCAGAACTTGACCTCCGCCCGGCACAAAGGCCCAACATTAGCTAAGGTTCACGGTGAGTTATGGCCAGGGAGATAATTTCTTCACTCGCCCCTCCCTCCATCCATCCTTCTCTCTCTCTCTCTCTCTCTCTCTCTCTCTCTCTCTCTCTCTCTCTCTCATTACCTTCGTTGCTACCACAAAAACCATACACCACAACCATTATATTCATGGCAATCTCACTGTAACACCCACCACCATCGCCACTACAAATATTTCCACAAGTACTCCACCACTGTCCACAGTCACTTGATCTTTCTTGGCAAGTTCATGGTGTTTTTCTTGCAAAATCAGAAACTTAGAATGTAAGTGATTTGGATTGATTTCGTTCGCACCTGTTACACACACACACACACACACACACACACACACACACACACACACACACACACACACACACACACACACACAGAAAGCAGAGAGTTAGACAGATAGATAGACAGATATAAATGGTAACATGTAATCTAATATTGACGTTATAAGACTCATACCTGCAATGACACAGACTGCGGGAGACTGTCACTGGGGCTTCCTTCTCTCTAATCCAGGTGCCCAGTGATCTAATAGTGACAAGCTCCTTTCCCATAGAAATTTATTTATGCATAGTAGCTTTCATATACTGTACATAAATTTTTTTTATATTTACACTGTTTGCATGAATAACATCAAAGAAAATAGTAACGTTTCCACAGTGTCTTCAAGTGGCTGGGTGGTGGGGTTGGCAATGGCACTACGGTCGTGATCTCGTCGGGATAACAGGATTTTAACACCTAATCCTTTCCTTTTTACTTCTGTATATGGCACGTTAATGCTTTCTTGTATGTCATTTTTACACTCTGTGTTGATATCTTAAAGACATGTAGTATTTACAAGAGTAATTTGGTGTAATTTTCAAAATACGTCTGTAAGGAAGGGAAAACATTTTTGGTAGATAAGAATACGATCACACATCTCACACTGAGGGCTTAGATTGATTACACGTGAAAACAGGTGGTACGTAGTGGCAACCACCATCCATTTACTTGCTTTGGTGCTAACTGCTTCCTTCATCATTGTCATTCTTTTCCTGTTCCGCCCTCCTCCCTTCGTATTTCTGTCATCCTTTCTGTCACTTTTTATTACTTTTCTTTCCCCTGCAGGTGGCTCTACACTGAATGACAAGTTAATGATTTCTTGTAACGCAGGACGCGAAACTGCATCATTGGTTGGTAAAAATATAACCAAACTAGAGGGGCACCCAGTGGAGCGCATCTCACTGACAAGGACAATGTAATTTCCAAACCACACTTCATAATGGGTTAGGGTTTCACATCATTGATTAGGGTTTCGCAAAAAGCATATTCCGGATCCAGGATCTGTAATACGAGCCAGATCGATCCCAGAAGCTGATCGATTGTTCCCTGGGACATGGGCTATCTACTCATCAAATTTGGTCCAAATCAGTATTTTAGTTTTTGAGTAATCCTGCTAGCAGACAAACAAACTAACAAACAAACATGAGTGAAAACATAACTCTCCTCGTCGGAGAGAATAACGGTGTGATGTGGAGCCTACTATGATATCCCTGTTAACTGGGTTGAGAGACGCCAATACGGCATCCATCCAGGAACCAAGCCTACACATTCTTCTCCACACTTCGTTGTTGCTAGGTGCTGTCGAACGCGAGGGCACATCAGGTCATTGCACGGAACGGCTCTGTAGGGACAATTGCTTACCTGCGGTTGATGAGTCTGCTCGGCCAAATAAACCGAGGTTACTCAAAAACAGCAACATGCGAGAACAGTAAAAGTATTTATATGGTGTGCAGTAAAATGCTTCCCTCGGACTTTAAGATTTCTCCAGAACATAACTTTTGTAATCTGGGAATGTATATTTAGGCGTTTTTTTTCTTTTTTTTTTTTTTTTTTATAGGAAAGATTTTTTGTAATGAAGGATTTGAGAGCTGTATCAAACCCTCTAGTTCGAAAGACTTCCGCTGAACTAATTATAACAGTCTGAAATGAGCAAGAATTAAATACTACGTCACCGGAATGAATCGATTAACAAAAACAATGCTCGATGTGTGTGTGTTGGGGGGGGGATTTCCAAATCACCCAGGAGGTAGCGTCAGACTGTGTGTGTGTGTGGGGGGGGGGCGCATTTTAAAGCCACCCAGGAGGGAGCGTCACATTTTTTTTTTTTTTCATGCGTGGTGTCCCTGTCGTAATCAACTCTAGAGTATGTCATATACTCAGTCCTAGTCCACTTTTTTTTTTCTTTTTCCTTTTTCCTTTGTTTTTGTTTTTTGTTCAGTCATAACCTATCTGAGCACAGGTCATGGTCGGGCCTAGTTTGTCTTGCCTTTTTCTTGTGGCATACCTGTCATAACCCAACCGAGAGCAGGTCATGGGTCAGGCCTACTCCACAGGGTGTTGGTAGTCGAGTGTTGGTAGATGTTTCAGGACCAAGATTCGCTACTAATACCAAACCTAACCATCCCAGTCCATCTGCCAACACACACAATGTATAGACAACCTAGAGTACCAAAACCTGTTGTTTTGCTTACTTACTTGAACATGTCACATATGAGCTTCTTTATCTTTTGTTAACGTTTGCACTATGAGGGCCACTTTTAAGGTAAATAATATAGCTTAAGTAACACCAAGATTAGCTGAGCTTTTTCACGTTCTAAAATGGTTACTAGATACTTCTAAGCTGTGGGACAACAAGCGGCCATGCATATGAAATGAAATACAAATATATAGCGATAGCAGGAATGAAATAATCAGATAATTTTCAAATTTAGAGGACAATAGGGTACGCCTAAGTTGAATACAATCGACTGGCGGAAACAAGACCTGAAGGCCAAGATTTCTGTCGGTATTAGAGTATCAGTGTTCGCTAATCGTCTTCTTTCATCCTTGATGTGGATTCATACTGGGCAAAAGCGGCTGACGTTAGCTGTTTATACGAGCCGCTTGAAATTATATCTCCAGTGCGCTGATGAAATATTTTATCTACAGTTTTAAGATAATTGAAAACTTAATATTTAGCTCATCTGAGTACCTATCGCAGCAACGAACCTCCTAGCAAACTTAATCCTGCTGATTGTTGATCATTTGGCTCGCAAAAACGGCTAACATGTTAGCCGTTTTTGCCCAGTGCCGGCTTTACAGTCGGAAATAATTGAGGTAGTAGTGATAATGATGATAATGGTAATTGTGATAGTGATGATAATGATAGTGGTAGTTGTCTGGGGATGAATATCATGACTGGTAGATACGAGTATGATGACAGTGGTTGTTGTCTGAGGATGATTATGAAACTAAGACAGTGTATGTGAATGAGGTGGAAGAGGAATGGGGGAAGGGAAGACCGAGAATGAGGTGGATGGATGACATAGATAGGTATATGAATGAGGGTGGCCTTAGTTCAAGATATGGTGGCTTAATGGCTAAGAGCAACGCGACAGGAAGGGGTTATGTATGCAGCCACCCCTCCAAGATTAAGCCGAATCGTTAAAAGATGTAGCAGAAAAATGTTACTGGTGTGTGTTATGTGGACATCAAAAATTAAATATAGCATACAGGAGAGTATTAACATATAATGGACTGAATGAATAACTAAAAAGGAGATGCTACGAAGTATCTCATGCCAACGAGAATATGGCTCAAACTCGATTAAATGGTCGCGCCTTTCCAAGACTTTTATTTCACCAAATGCCGATTTTTTTTTTTATTTTTTTTTTTTAGCCGAGACTTAATCACAGGAGCCTGAAAAAGTGTTCGTAGTGTCACCATTAACCCTCTCATGGGTGGGACAACTCTAGTATTCTAATCTAGGTAACACAATATGATTTAATTCACTTGAGAGTAAGTGTAGATAAGTCTTAATGTGTAAATAATGGAACACAGTGATAAGGTTGCAGGTACGAAAGGAACACAGTGCGCTCAATGTGGTTTGCATGCTACCCTCTAACAGTTTTTTTCTGCTGTTCTCAGTGACAGACAGGTTTCATCATCATTCCTCAACCTTCATTCACTTCTGGTTGTGTATGAGAGAGAGAGACCCTTACAATGCCAAGCCTTACAATTTCTATCCTTCCCTTCATTTCGGTCTCTTCTTCCTCTCGGTAAGAGTCAACTTCTTCACAACAATGAGGTCTTTCTAAATTTTATTCTTCCTATCTCCAAACGATTTTATTCCGAGTTGGATATACCTTTTAAGATGAAGGGGTTCTATCCAGCCTTCAGTAACCTCTTCAGTATGTGGGTGACCTCCTAAGCTGATTAAAAGAAAGTACCATCACCTACAAAAAGACAAAAAGACGTCCTCTAGATGAAGGGGGTCAGGATGTGTGATTTTATATGACGTAAGAGCTGCACATAAGACATCGTTGTACAGATGCTAAGTGATCTCTTGGGGTGTGACTAGTGCATCGTAGTTACTTTTTCACTGATTAACAATATTAACATATGTTTATACAGGAATGTTGGCAAGGTTAGGAGTAAATGTAAATAGCAAATAAATTTTAATGAGTTCCATGTTGCCGTTACTTTAGTCATGCATCGTGCGCGAGCTCTCTCTCTCTCTCTCTCACGCACGCACGCACGCACGCACGCACGCACGCACGCACGCACGCACGCACGCACGCACGCACGCACGCACGCACGCACGCACGCACGCACACACACACACACACACACACACACACACACACACACACACACACACACACACACACACACACACACACACACACACACACACACACACACACACACACACACACACACACACACACACACACACACACCCGAGGACTTAGTTACGTGCCTTTTTGTAAAACCTCATCTACTCACCCATCCATTCAGTTACTCCTACATCTCATAAGCGTTTAGAGAGACACACACCCACACACAGGGCGAGAGGAGGGAAGAGGAGAGTGATGGCGCGGGTGTGAAGGCAGAGTATGGGTGATGGAGAAAGTGTGGGTGATTGCAGGGGACATGGACGGTTATGGACGGTTACGGGTGTTTGGGTGATGGCAGGGGTGGTAGCTGAGTAAGGATGATAGAGACGGTCTTAGAAGGGTTGTGGGTAATGATATGAAGGTGGGCGACAGTAGGAGTGTTGGTGATGGCAAAGGTTTGGGGGATCAGATGATAATAGTGGTGCAGGTGATGGAAAGGGTGTTGGTGAAATGATTGTGCGTAAAGGCAGAGGTGTTTGTTTTGGTGGTGGCAGAGGTGAATGTATGGGTGGTGGCAGGAGTGTGTGTATGGGTGGTGGCAAGGATGAGTGTATGTATGGTGGCAGGAGTGTGTGTATGGATGGTGGCAGGGGTGTGTGTATGGGTGGTGGCAGGGGTGTGTGTATGGGTGGGGGCAGGGGTGTGTGTATGGGTGGAGGCAGGAATGTGTGTATGGATGGTGGCAGGGGTGATGGTAGGGTTGTGTGTACGGGTGGTGGCAGGTGTGTGTGTGTGTGTGGTTTGTAGCAGGGGTGTGTGTATGGTGGTAGCAAGGGTGTGTATATGGGTAGTAACGGGGGTGTACTGTACGTGTAAGTAAGAAGGATTTGGGCGCTGTGGAGGAGCGGTGTGTGTGTGTAGATTTTATCAGAGGTGTGTGTGTTTGTGTGTGTGTGTGTTAGGGAGGAGGAGTAAAATGTGATAGCAGGGATGTTCGAGTCTGCAGGGATTTGGATGGTGGAACGTATGGGTGGTAGAAAGCAGACATGCAGTTAATGGCAGGGTCTATGTTTTGGTTGTGGAAGAAATGAAGTGGAGGTTGTGGCAGGGACGTCAGTAGGTGGTGGCCAAGGTATGGGTTGGTGGTGGCAAAGAACTGAGCAGTACCATGGTGTGATGTGGGTGCTGTATGTGGGTATTGGCAGGGTCTGTGCTTAAGGTGGAGATACTATGATACGTCGTTGGTGACATGGAACTGGTTGGGTAGTGGTAGGGGTGTAGGAGTGATGGCAGGGTTGTCGATGAGCTGCGGAAAGTTTGCAGAAATGATCAGCGAGATGTGAATGGGTGGTGACGGTGGTTAAGTGTGTTGGCATTGTGCGGGTGTTTAGTGGGAGAGAAATGAGTAGTGAGAAGGTGTGACCTGAGTTTATAGCTGTTGGTAAGAGTTGTGTGTAGAATGAGGAGGGTATGAGATGTGAGGGGTGGCAGAAGTATGGGTGGTAACGGTGGTAGGGTGGGCAGATGGGAGAAAGCTGAGGCCGTCCCCTGCAATGGTTTATCTGGTATCTCTGGAGGCACCGGGTTACACGGCATGGGGGCAAGGGGGTTGTCAACACTCCCAGGTGGTAAATGGTGTGGGGATGGTCAGGTTGGTTGGGTTCCTGGGTTGCCCGTGTGTCTGTGTGTGTGTGTGAGAGAGAGAGAGAGAGAGAGAGAGAGAGAGAGAGAGAGAGAGAGAGAGAGAGAGAGCAACTGGATTAAAGTGTTGATTGGGCTTGAGGTAGCTCGTTTAGCATTTTCTTTGTTGGTTTGTTTGGCTGAGCATGTGAATGCTTGGGGTAAATTATTTTGGGGGTTAAGAGGGAAAAAAGTGTAGCAATAGGAAAAAAGATTAAAATTTAGTGTTAACCCTTTCAGTACGATTACTTATTTTTTTCTTTCTGCAAACTGTTTAACTTAGCTTAGAAAAGTCTTCTTGAACTAGAAGCGATAAATGAACAGGTAGTTTTCATAAACAACGTCATTATTAAGGTGTTCTGCTAAGTTTCATATGAAGGTCTGGTAACGGTAGACAAATTGATAAACTCATGCTCTTGGTGAAGGGGTTAATTTTTTTAGTTGTTAAGGAGTGTCAGTTATTTTTGGCTGAGATATGTAGAAGGCAATGTGACAATTTTGAGTTCATAGCTGCTTATATAGCATGAAGAAGGAATTATAAAGAAATTGGTTGCGCACTGAATTTTAGTAGGTGAATAGAGAGTTGATATGAATATCAAATTCTGCTCAGTTGTTTCTGATTCTTGTGCTTCGCTGCTATGAGGGTCTTTTGCCTGGCCACGAGATTTTCAGCGGGAAAAAGATTCTCATTCACACGATAAATAAATGTTCTTTTTAGGTAGATAGCCGGAGACAGCACGGTGTGTAACTGAGAAGGAGAACACCCATTATATCGTGAGGCTTGGTACCAAGCTGGAAGGAAGAAGAGGGACAGAGGAAAGATTAGATGATGAGGAAGTGAATTTAAGGAGAAGAAACAAGTGTTAAACCTCAACCCAACATGTTCGAGCAATATTTTGTGGGTAAGGGACAGTCACAAGGATTCTTAGATACTTCTTACGTATGTTGACTATTGAGGCGTTGTGGAGCAGCTGACAAAAAGAGTAAAGAGATGATTTATTGCAAGTGGTTGGTGCAGTGGTTGAGATGGGAAGGAAAAAAATGAATACCCGAGGACATTCACCTCCAACTCTAGGTAGAATATTCTGATTTCGGTAAGGCTACTAAAGAAAGGAGGATTGTCTTCTGTTTTGTATATTTCTCATTCCTTTACCATTTTATTTTCTGTTTTTGATGATGTTTAGCTTTAAAATTCAAACGTAAGCTTTGCAGTCTATTAAAGAATATATATATATATATATATATATATATATATATATATATATATATATATATATATATATATATATATATATATATATTAAAGTTTTGCTGGCATCATGGGGAGCTACTTGACAATTTCCAGACATGGGTACCGAGGAGAGAGGCAGGAGGAGAGAGACAGGACGTGATTTTCGATTTCCAGTGTGGCTCCTTAGACCGGTGTGGGTGTTGCCGCGACTCATGTGTTTGCCAGCCACTCGCCTCTCTAAATGTCTGTTTGGCCTTCTGTCTCTCGCCCTACCTCAGGATTTCCTCAGAACTTTTAAATAATCGTTTTTTAACTGTGCAACTACGAAGTTGTTTGCCCTCCCTTCACTGCAGTTCTTAAGTTGAGTGATTGGTTTATCTTGACATATTTGAGGTACAGAGGGAACATGCTCTGTGGTCTAAAATGCAGCAAACCCTGCTTGATTTTGTATTATACTTCCTTTTTAGACAGATTGTTTTGTATATTAATCTACATGCACATATTAAGAAGTGTGCCTATGTCAGAGTATTGTTCTGTAGCCTCTCCTTATGGCTGTAAGTACTATTGTCTGTTCCACTGCAAATATCAGAGGATGCACACACGTCCTCAAATGGCTACCCAGCTTCTGTGGCCTAACATAGTCTATGTCCATTGAAATACTTATTTCCAGTCGACTTAACTCTTTCAGTCTGGGGACGTCATTTACTTTTAATTTTTACCTTTTCCTATTTTATTAAAAAATGCCATTTGTAGAGACGAGTTGGAAGCAGTCTAACTCATTCACTACTACATGTCTTTCCCTAATCCGAATGGTATTGTGTGGTTGTAAAAAGGAATAAAAAACTAAATTACATCACGTTACTGAAGGGTTTCAGTAGAAGGAACGATTGTTCAGTGTTGTTTGCTGAGGAACACAAAACGAGCGCAGACATCTACTCTACGATTTTGATATTAGATAGTATATACGGTAATAGTTCAGTATCTATGAACCACGATGGCCACAAGGTAATTCATGAACAGGAGTGCAAACGAGTTTTAAATAGATAGCTAAAGCATGACTTAGAAAAATAACACAGTTTAGGAGCCTTGTCAAGGTGCGTAAACCATCTATTTTCTAAGCATAATTGTGGCAGAACTAGGTATCACATAATACTGACTACTTTTACCCAGTTTTTACGATAATATGTTTGGCAGAATAGAGAAATGGCACAAAGGAATGTCTCCACTCCTTTTATGACTTGCAGTATGGTTGTTTCCACGTCCTACTAATGTTTTATAAATGGCAGAAATAACGCATAGTGTCGCATTGGCGTGTCTTATGCTTCATAGTGTTCTGGTTTCCATCTTTTTTCTTTTGTTTCGCTTTTTTATTGAAGTTAACGTTTTTAAGCGGCAATCAATCAATCAGTCAATCAGTCAATCATTGTATATATATATATATATATATATATATATATATATATATATATATATATATATATATATATATATATATATATATATATATATATATAAGAAACAGGGAAGTGAGCATGGAAGTGAAAAAGTTACTACATGACAGTATTGTGATACCAGCTCTAACGTACGGAAGTGAAGCTTGGACGTTGTTGGAAGGACACAAGTCAAGAGTGAGAGCAGTGGAAATGAGTTATTTAAGAGAAGCCTGTGGAGTCACATGGAGAGATAGGCTGACGAATGAGGATATAAAGGAACGTTGTGGTGTTGAGGTGGATGTGATAGGGAGCGTTATGAGGAACACACTGAGGTGGTTTGGCCATGTGGAGAGGATGGAGGGTGAAAGACTGACGAAGAGAGTGTATGTGAGTGAGGTGGAGGGGGGAAGAGGGATGGGGAGGCCGAGGATGAGATGGAGGGATGGGGTGGAGAGGTATATGAGAGAGGGGGGTGTGAGTTGGGAGCAGGGTAATGAAATGGCGGGGGACAGGGCGACTTGGAGGCGATTTGTTTGTGGCCACCCCAAACGGGATTGAGGCGTCTGGCAATAGATCTGTCTATCTATCTATCTATCTATAGATAGATAGATAGATAGATAGATATAGATATAGATATATATGAGCTGCATTGTTTGTTTGTGTGTTAGTCCTTCAGTCACGCCGAAACCAAGGACCAGATACCCCCGACCCATATATAATCTGAATTAGGGTGACCCAAGGATGGTTTAAGGGGGTCAAAATTCAGATCTGCTTCATTTGAGGTCACCGGTAAAATGTTTGCCTTTTTGACCCGGGCAACGCCGAGTACCCCTGCAGCCCAATTTTTGGCATGGAGACTCACATGACCTCCAGTTCGGACATAAGCTATGTGAGGTTGACCTCCGAGGTCATTTGAGGTCACTGGTAATACACGCTCGAACGACTGGACCCAGCAGCCCAATTTTTGGCATGGAGATTCACATGACCTTCAGTTCGGACGTAGGCTATGTGGTGTTGACCTTCGAGGTTATTTGAGGTCACCGGTAATAGTAAGCAAGTGTGCGCAAATACTGTGGGTTAGTCTGGGAAAGCTGAAATGCAAAGTTCCTGGACCTCTTATAATCCCTCTTCAAAAGCATAAGAGGTACGTGGTCTTTTGGTGTAGGAAGAAAGATTGAACAAGAACAAATAGGATTAAAGTGTTCGCCTTTTTGGCCTGGGCGACGCCGGGTACCTCTGCTAGTTTATACATATACATATCCAAAAGTTTTTTGCGGTACGAAATACTATGAACGGCCATGGCCCTCGAATGAACTCGAATGCATGAATTAACACGGCAATACTGACTAAAATTGCAGTTCTATACGACGCAGAATGAGCAACATTAATATATCCAATTCACGTTGTGTCCAGATTATTTGATTCGACTGAACACCTGTTCCAACTTGGATGATGGGCCAGGGTTCAGTTCTTGGCAGATGTAACATATTTTTTCACGCTGGGTTCCGTGAGTGATTTGAAACTATGGAGGGCTGGTGAAGGTCGGGGGCTGCGTCACTTTTCGTGGTACCACTGTGCTGAATGGGTAGAATGGTCACCATTACACACATCAGGGGCTGCGTCACTTTTCGTGGTACCACTGCTGAATGGGTTGAATGGTCACTATTACACACACACACACACACACACACACACACACACACACACACACACACACACACACACACACACACACACACACACACACACACACACACACACACACACACACACACACACACACACACACACACACACACACACACACACACACACACACACACACACACACACACACACACACACACACACACACACACACAGATATAAATAGAGAGAGAGAGAGAGAGAATTAACCCTGTCAGCCTTAGGACCTAGTGGAAAATTCTATTCCTGCCAACGCCAAACAAATTATTCAGATGAAAGTTGGTCAAAGGCGCTTAACAATGTTAAATATCTTATAATGTAGCAGGCCGTACTTAGAAAAGAATGTACATGCATATAAAAATTAAATAAAGCAAATTTTTAACAATCAGAATATCATGATCATTCATTTTATACGTCTATAAACCAGCCGTATCCATAAGGTAGCTCGATGCACATTTGAATCCAGAAAAAGAGTGAATTTTTGGAGAGCCACAGACAGATAAACCACACATGCGCCTGTTTCCTTGGCCACAATTTTTTTTTTTTTCGAATGTTATTTTCCTGTCTCAAAGGGTGTCGAGATAATAGCAGTAAAATTATGAAAACAAATACACACACGGAGTAAAAACGGATTAAACCACACCTTTTATGGAGGGGGTGACATACAGCTATAACTGCTGGCGTAACACTTGTCCGTGGTAAACTTCACTGAAAACACGTACTTTGTGAATAGGAATGCTTTACCTTTTGAAACAGTAGAATGGTAATACGTGCTGTAGACATATGTACGAACTAGTAATATAAAACATAATTTACTGTACCTAAGGTGTCTGCATAATTCACATTCATCCATAATTTAAATGCATAAATTGACACTAATACTTCGCATGCCCATCCAGTAGTACTCTTAAACTAATACAAGATCATTATTTATACTCGTAGTTACCTCTCTTCTGCCTGAGCTATGCCAGATAATTTATAATGCTGACATTCGCACTCACCTGGTAAAAGACAAACAAGCTGCTCAAAATATACGTATCTCTCTCCCTCTCTCTCTCTCTCTCACACACACACACACACACACACACACACACACACACACACACACACACACACACACACACACACACACACAGAAATATGTCCGCTTTCACACACACACCCTCATCCAGACACGAGCGGAAATCCATAGATGGGCACTGACATGAATCAATAGAAACCTCACAATTTTTGACAAGAATTCGAGGCTTTATCTCCAATATCGAGGCAGAGAGACAACAAGCCCCACGAAAAATATATTCAGCGTTTATATCTGTTTAAGAGTGTTTGCCTAGAGATTGGTTTATAAGCCTTTACGAGTATGTTACATCCAACTTTGGCATGCTTAGCTGTATTTAGCAGTTCGGCTTTTTTTTTTTTTTTATTCATGTGGGTATGATTATGTGTGTATGAAAGTGTGGGTATGATTGTAGGCATGGCTGTGTGAGTATGTGTGTGTGGGTATTGTTGTGTGGGTATGTGTGCAGGTATGATTGTGTCAGACGGAAATGTGGGTATGGTTGTATGGATATGGTTGTGTGGGTATAGTAATGTGCATATGGTTGTGTGGGTGTAGTTGTGTGGGTATGGTTGTGTGGGTATGGTTGTGTGGGTATGGCTGTGTGGGTATGGTTGTGTGGGTATGGTTGCATGGATATAGTTGTGTGGGTCTGTGTGTTCATTCAATCTTGTGGGCTCTGCTATGTATGTATTTTTCTTTATATGATTAACTGTTTGTGAATATGTATGTGTTTACTGGGTCTGTGTACGTAATAGGAGTGTATGCATTTACCTGTGTACATATATAATACTTTGCGTGTCTGACTATATCGAGAATTGGACGTGTCAATATCTAACTGCGTGTACGTACGTTTATCCGTGTGCAGGTGTAGTCTTGTGTATATCTAACACTTTGTGCACTAAAGATAAAGTCTTTTTCTGGCTTAATTCTGCTGCAGCTAGATTATTTTATTCAGTTTAAGAGATCGTCTGGCTATAAAAACAATTATGTGGAGAAGACGTCACTGTATTGAAGGACTTTATTTGTT
This sequence comes from Coenobita brevimanus, assembly GCF_032717465.1. Classification (NCBI taxonomy): domain Eukaryota; kingdom Metazoa; phylum Arthropoda; class Malacostraca; order Decapoda; family Coenobitidae; genus Coenobita; species Coenobita brevimanus. The sequence goes on along the minus strand of NC_137028.1, from coordinate 13,191,717 downwards.
GCCATAATTGTCTTTTGCACTTTCCCCTTTGCTGTGTGTGAACACTGTATTTGTTTATTACACTTTCTTCTTTGCTGTGTTTGTTCATGCTTCATTGCTGTACATGCTGGTTGATGTGCGTACATTCGTTTGTGAAATGTACTTCTTTGCTGTATGTGCATATTGAAGTGTGCACATTTGACTGTGTGTGTACGTGTAGGCATGTGCGTGTGCGAGGCGGGGACCCGGATGTAAAGGGCAGGGAGGCATCCAGCGTCCATAAGGTCTAACAAGGGAGGGAGAAGCGCTTATTTGGCCAGCGTCAATATTTCCAGCGCTTCTCCCGTGCTTCTCTTTGTTCTCCTCTTCTTTACCTCTCCCGCTTCACCCCCGCTTCTCCCGTCCTCCGCCTCCATCCTCTTCATCGCTGTTTTAATAATCGCTGCCTTATTCACCTCCTTGTATCATCCTACCTATATAAAAACAAGGAAAACTGAAAAGAAAAGACTTCATCAATTTCTTAACTTTAGCTTGTCTTTTTTCATCAAGCTGAGGCCCCATCGTCTCTCAGCTTGTAAAATTTTACACATATAAATTAAGCAGCTTTATTTTTCTTTGGCACTATTTTCATCTAAGAAAAAAAGGAGAAAACGCTATAATCAAAAAAAGGCGGTAGATGGATTTCACAGAAACACTGTACTGTACTTGCCCAGACAAGTGGGTGGTTACGGCGTCCGTAGAGGGAAGGAAGGATGGGACAAAAGGATGAAAGACAGATAAAAGGTGAAAGGAAGACTGTGTGGTGAGGAAGACACTGGGGGAAGGGAAGATAGGGATGGAAGTGAGGAGTATCCTGCAATCAACCCCAGACACCTACAAGCGTCTGCTGGCTTCATTGCTCCCTCTTAACATTCTCGGCAAAAACCACAAACCCACAAGCATCTCAAGCACCCACAATCAGTGAAGGTACCAGAGTTCTTTATATCAGCTGCAGGGAAAAACAGGTATGGCAGACACCTACAAACATCTGGAAGCATTTACCAGCATAGAGCACCCTGAATACTGTCAGTTCTTATACGCAATTTTAACCCTTTAAGTTCGGTGATGTATATTTTTAATTTAACCTTGCTACTGCCAGATAATTTTTGTTCAGAGTAGAAGACTTTTCTGCAAGCAAAGGAGGTCATGAAGGCTACAAAGAACCTCTCCAGTTCGAAAAGTCCAACCAGAGGTGAATGAAATCTGTAGAAATCAACAACAAATAAAAATGGCGTCTTTAGGATGGAATCGACATCATGCAGAGCTTCCGGGGTTCTCTAAATATCGCTCACATAAAAAAATAAATAAATAGATAATATAAACACCTCGGGCAGTTACAAGCAACAACAGCTTCGGACTTCCCCCCGAACGATTTCTATCATTATCCCAGAAACATGTGGGCACAAGCACTTACTGGCAGAGAGAGACTTCATGTCCTCCAAAAGAACATTCCCAGAAGCATCTACGCAATCAGCAGTCACCTGTGTGCACGCTTCAACTTCGGAACACTATAATACCAGCTCCCATAATGTTTCAGTGTATTTACATGAACTCCAAAGCATGCAAGGTTCTGAGGTTCTCATAATAACTCTGCTACAGACAAACATAGGCATCTTAGCCCTTTACAATCATTGGTAGGCACGAAGTTGTTCCAGGTTGCCCCCAAACCTAATATTCTAGGTAATCCAGGCACCTGCAAGCACTCACAGGCACGCACAGACTTCTCGCGGCCCACATAACTCCATCCCCTACAAATAACCACTAGGGTCACTGGACCTAATAAGCCCTTGGATGTAAACAAAGGCTATACAGTACACAACTCCTAAACAGCCAGTCCTACAAACGTTCAGTGGATTATTATACCTGAAGAACAGACACATACAAGCAATTACAGGTATCCAAGGTACCCACAAGCTTCTCAGTTCATGTCCCAGCTTTGGAGCAGACTAAGTGCAAGTCATCTAGCAGTTCGGGCACACACAGTTTCTGAAATATATATTCAGGTTCCAATAAGCATCTGATAGAGACACAGACTATGTAACAACGCAAATTCACTCCTAGAAGCAGTCACAAGCATCCCAGGTACCTACAAACACATCTTGTACAGGCACTTTAACCTCATGAATTCGATGACGTGGAAGGAGAGGGTGGATAGGCATATGAGTGAAAGTGTTGTGAGATGGAGGCTGGTGGATGGCATGTCGACATGTAGGCAATTGTTTCCTGGCCACTTCCTCCGGGATTAGGACGTCTGGCTATAGATAGATAGACAGATAAACATATAGATAAACAGACACAGATAGATAGATAGATGGATAGGCAAGGATACATAGGCATCTCAGTCGCTGTTAAGCGCTGATACACAAACCACAGTTCAGGAGGGAGCGTAAAACACACACACACACACACACACACACACACACACACACACACACACACACACACACACACACAACACAAGGCAAGCACAAATTCTCAGGTGCAGGCACAAGCTATTATAACGCCCAAGGTACCTCTCCTACAAGCAAACCACAAGCATCCCAGGTATCTACAAGCACCTGCAGGCACGTTCCAGCTCCGGAGCGCCCTAATAACAGCGCGTCACCTTAACGAGCGCAAAAAAGGAGCAAGGGTCGCGGTGCACCCTATTAAACACTTAAAGATATAATTTTACCCGTGATCGATGCCTTGTACCCTCCCTCCTTCCCGCCTTCCTCTCCCTCATTCTATGTATTCTCTCTCTCTCTCTCTCTCTCTCTCCCTGCTATTATTTTTTTCTCTGCTCCTCCTTCCACAGTTTCTTTTCCTACTCTCAGTTTCATGATTTGCTTTCATTTATTTTGTTCCTTATATTCTAGACCTTTAATTTTCGTTCATATTACGTGTGACTATCTTTCTTTTTCCGTAGCATTCCAAATGTATCTCTTCCCCCCTTGTTTGAAAAATTCACTCTTGCATATCTTTAATCTTTCCGTTGCTTCATCGCCTTTTCGTTCCTTCCCTGCTTCTCAGCATTCCTCACCTCTTTCATATATCCCCTTCACATTCCCGGCGCTCCCTCATCATCGCTCCTTCCTTTACTCCCTCCTTCCCTCCGTCCCTACCCCTCTGTCCCTCCGTCTACCTTATTTTCGCCCCTGCTCTCGTGGGTTGTGGGGAGGTTGAGTGGTTGAGCTGGGTTGTGCTATATGGTGGGTAATTGTCATGTGTTCTGAGATAGGGAGGCAGGTTTTAGTGAGCTGGTGCTGATGATAATGATAGCAGGTTACTCTGAAGAGATGTGGTAGAGGAGGTGGGCTGTGGTTGATTCTGAAAGGCTGTGGTCGATGATGGCTGGCTGTGGCGAGATGTGGCAGATGATAGTGGCAGTGGTTGATTTTGAATGATTGTGGCAGATGATTTCCGGTTGTGGTGGGATGTGCAAGTGGTTAAGGATTAATTATGAGGGTAGGTGTTCGGTTGAGGCGAGTTGTGGCAAATGAATATGATAATGGCCGATTCTGATGAGCTGTGCCAAATGAAATTAATAGTGGCCGATTTTGATGAGTTGTGGCAGATTATTTGTCGATTATGGTGAGCTGTGGTTGTTGATACTGATGCCGTAGCTGTGAAACTGCAAGACTGTAGTAGATGATTTTGGCACTGGTACGTTCTAAGAGTTTACTCTTAGATTAAAAGAAGCCTGCTCGTGGTGAGGTGTGGTATAGGACAGTGATTGTTGTAGAGGATGTATAGTTGTGGTAAAGGGGTTGATTCGGATGACTATGGCTGGTTGGTATGAACTGCAGTAGATTAAACTAGTAGTGAGTGACTCCGAAAGTCAACTGATGACTAGTGTCGGTGAGTTGTGGTGGATGATGCTGGCTGATTCTAGGCTACTGGTTGTGATGAATACCGGTAGAGAAACTTAGTGGTGGCTGAATATGTGGTATCGTGGTAGGTGATTTTTTTGCTGAAATAAGTTACGATGAACCATGGTATGACTTCAGTTAGCGGGTGTTAGTGTGGGATTGTGCTAGATGTGATAACGAAAGAAAATAATAGATTACTGTAGAGTGGTCTGAAATAAAATGGTCGGTTTGGACGCGCTGTGGTAGATGTACAAGTGGGAATTGTTGGTTCCGATGACTAATTACTGAGGAGCTTTCACGGCTGAGTAAAATTGAATGGTGTTGGAGGGAACAAAATACCAAGATGAATGTTGAGCAGTAGTAGGCTTCATGAAAAGGCTTTCAATAATCTGAATTCTAAGGATTTCCTATAACTGAACAGATCGGTTTGGGGTTAGGGTTAATTATATGTCAAATGCATCCACAACAATAAACTGATTAATGAACTCTTGTCTGTCAAGTGGAGTTTGGAGAGATCTATGGCTGTTATGAAGTGCTGAAGTGGGGTATTGATTTGCTGAGATAGTTTTAGCTTTACTATAACAACATATTTTCTTGACCTGAATAAAACCATCTTGAAGAGAGAAGAAATGTAATACAATAGACGTAATAGAACTGAGAAGGTTCAGGGTACATTGTGTTCTAGATGATGAGAGTTATGATCGCATGGCTTTACTGTCAAGCCATAAAAAAGAGGGATATGTCAAAGATAATGGAAAACTGGGAAAGTAAACAGACTGTAAAGAGGAGAGATAAGATGAAGTGAACTGTCAGGGATATGACTGAGGTAAGGTGAAGCAAACTGTTGGAGAGTAGGGTTGTGATCGGGTGTAGGGTTGTGGCTGGGTGTACGTATGTGGTGGAGTGTGGGTTGTGGTGGAGTATGGGTTGTGGTGGAGTGTGGGTTGTGGTGGAGTGTGGGTTGTGATGGAGTGTGGGTTGTGGTGGAGTGTGGGATTATGGTGAAGTGTGGGTTTGTGGTTGAATGTGAGGTCCTGGTGGAGTGCTGTGTTGTAGTGCAATGTGCAAGTGTGATGGGGTGTGGGATTGTGGCTGAGTGTGCGATTTTGGTGGAGTGTAGAATTATGGTGGAGTGTGGAATTGTGATGGAGTGTGTGATGGAGTTTGTCGTAGAGTGTGGGTGTTGAGGTGGAAAATGGGGGTTGTAGTGGAGTGTCACGGCTACGCAGGGATGCGAAGATTGTGAAGGAGTGTTGGGGTTGTGATGAGGTATGGGGAATGTGATTACTTATGGAAGTTTTTGTTGACTTTGGGGGGGGGGTGCTTGTGGGTGCTGTGGTTGAGTTTGTGATGGAGTGTCGGGGTTGTATTGGATTTAAATGAACTGTGATAAACTCTGGTGATTATGGTGGGCAGGGACAGATAGGACACGAAGTACTGGGCAGTGTTTCGAGACTGTGTGAGTATACCATTTCTGACCAGCAGCCAGAGGATACAAGGCAACCCATACTGGTCCCTCTCCTGGTGCAGTTTAGCCCCGAGGATGGAGCCTTGTTCAATGCTCCAGCTAACGTCAAAGGATGGTGTTAAGATAAGAAAATTCAGTCTCTGGAAAGATTTAAACTATTTTGTAATGTTTTGGTTGAATATTAAGAAATGTGTTTATTATTCCAACACCTAATGATGTGAACTCAGAGAATCCCACCGATCCATTGGGACAAAGAGTGTTACCTCTTGCAAGTATTTAATGCTATAAGGGAGATTATTTTCATGACGTTCTGGAGGTTTCGTGGTAAAGAACTGACTCATTTTAGGGAGGCTATATCATCGTGGTAAAGAACTGACTCATATTAGGGAGGCTATATCATCTCTCTCTCTCTCTCTCTCTCTCTCTCTCTCTTTTTCTCTCTTTCTCTCTCTCTCTCTCTCCTTATCATCATCATCATCATAATTTCCACTAGGGCTTTCCACTCTAAAGAACCCAGCTATCAAAGCCGGGGTTTGGCCTTTCAACATCTGAATCAGTATCCCAGGACCTCAACCTCTCGACCACACCACTTCTAGATTCAGGTTATGACGCACTAAAGAGGATTTGTGCTAGTAGTAGTGGTGCGAGGGTAGCGAGGTGAGGTGTGATGGGCCATGATGAGTTGTGATAGACTGTGATCAGTCGTACCTGATTGCTGTGAAATGCTGTGGGATGGCTGGCGTTGTGGTTGGCTGGATTAACCACTTTGCTGATAGAATCTTTCTCGTCGTCATCATCATCGCCATTATTATTATTATCATCATTATTGTCATTATCGTCGTCGGCATCATCATCATCATCATCACCATCAAACCTAATTCTCATCATTATAAAAAGAAAATAATAGTAAAGAAGTATAATTAGATTATTTATCTAAATTAGCTCATCAATGAAACCTTCGAAATTCTCGGCTTCATCCCTCAACTGTAGAAGACCACCGGATATCAGAAGTAATGAAATATTTATATGTGATTATCAGTGTGATAGTACTTAACCTCTTGATTACTAGGATATCTCATACCTGAACAGAATCGTTTGAAAGAAGCCTGAATAAAATGCAGAAGTGCGGCCATGGCAGAGGTTGGGTTGTTTGATTAGCTCACCGTGATGAATTCTTAAAAGTACTGTTAACTGTGGATTGTGGTGGAATGTGAGGCTTTTGGTGAATTTGTGATGGGTGTTGATGGGTTCAGAAACATCATGGTTGGCTGTGGTGAATTAGGAAGCAATGTGGTTGACCTTGGTGAATTAGGAAGTGATATGGCTGGCTGTGGTGGCTTTAAAAGAAGTGTAGTGACTGTGGTGGATATGAAACTGATGCAAATAACTGTGTTGGACTGGGAAGTAGTAAGGAAAGATTTGATGGGTTGAGAAGAAGTACAGTTGTCTAATGAACAATATAGTATAGTTTAGAAGCAGTATGGAGGGCTGGTGATGACAAGATGATTCAGAAGCAGTGGGATGGTTTGCGACGTAAGATGGTGTGTTGCTGTAAACTGCGAGAAATAGTGTGACTAGCTGTGAGGATAAGACAGCTGAGTGTGGTAGACTGGTATGCTTAGAGGTAGAGTGTTGAGAAGGCTGCTGGTAGTGGTGGGTCAAGTAAGCGGTAGACCTGAGAGGCGGCCCACCAGCAAAATATTACATTCCGCTGGTTGGGGCGAGGAGCGGGCTATTGCAAGTGGGGAGGGGGGAAGAGAAGCAGAGCCAGAGGAAGATGAAGTGGCGTAAAAAACATATATACTGTGAGTTCTAATTCCAAGTCAGGATAAATGTTCTTAAATACAGTATAATGAATTTGTAAATATAACTGGCACTGTAAATTAGATGGAATCTGCATATCGCAATAATTGAGAGCATTAGAAATTTGATTGGCAGTTTTTCAAAAAAGTACTGCGAAATTTAAATGCAGTCAAGAATGCCAACAAAACCGAATTATTAACCGATTCATACCAAGAAATCATAGTGCGCATACTATCCATCCACAATCCAGTCCTTTCTTGACCCGTCATGATCAAAGTGGCCTGGGACAGGTTACCAAGTCCCAAAATTTAAGGCAAGGGTGACCAACCTCGGTTGCCTCTGAGAGGCTTTTTGTGCATAATAAACTTGAACCCTCCCTTGGATATAAACCCTTACAACCCCCATTCAGTTGCAGTCCCTAAACCCGCTTGAAGACCAGTCGTCATTCTGCGATATGGTCATCATCCAACGCAGTTAATCGTTTCCTGAGTCACAGGAAACCATTTGGTTTGTCACTGCAGAGCAAACACTACATTAAGTGAGTGGATGGTGGGCATCTTAACATTCAAAGGTATTCATACCTCTCTTTCTCTGTGTTTGTGTGTGTATATAAGCAGATGCTTACTGGAATAAAAAAGAGATGAGAAGATGCTGGGAGAGACTGAACATTATTACGATGAGTGTTGGTGAGGATTTTTAGAAGAGGGAAAACAAAACGAAGTGAAGCGAAAAATGAACGATCAGTGCAACTGAAGACAGAAGGGAAATAACAAGGCATAACGGTTGATAAAGGTTACTGTAAAAAAATACATGCAGAAAGGGAATATAGATGGCGAGACATAGGGGATGGGAAGAGAAAAAAATATTACGAAACAGATGGGATGAAAACTATTGAAAATAAGTGTGACAGTAATGGTGATAGGAGAAAGAGGGGAAGAAGGAGCAAAAATATAAAAAAAGGAGACGGAGAAATGAAGCCAAAGATAGGAAATTTTAAAGAAGATGGACAGTAAGAAAAAAAAAGAAGAAAAGCAAGAGAGGAGGAGGAGGAGAGGAAGCAGGAGGAGGTGGAGGAGGAGGAAGAGGTGAAGAGGGTGAGAAGGGTCAGAGGAAGAAGGCGTGAGGAAATTAAAAAAAATGAAAGAGGCAAAAGACGATGAAATTGTCAGATCAAGAATAGAGTGGATGGAGATGACACATGAATGACAGGATGATAATATCGAGTTTGCAAATGAGAGAGATAAGAAGATTATTATAAGAAGATGAAGAAGACTAAGTGACGCAAAATACAATGTAACAAGAAAGTAACAGAAGGAAAGGCAGAAGACAGATGGGTTCCTATACTAGTCGGTTGAGGACGCTCCTTTGCACCTCTTTCTTAGCGATTTATTTTTTGGAATGGCTGGTTAACATCCTGTTGCACGTTAACTATGCAGCGTATGGCGGTATTGGAAGGATTTCATGCAACTCCGTGATTGGTAACAGGGTGTAATACGCAAAAGAAGTCGCTTAGGGAAAGGCGTTAGGGAGCTTCCTTAAACGACGTGATGTGTGTGTGTGTGTGTGTGTGTGTGTGTGTGTGTGTGAGAGAGAGAGAGAGAGAGAGAGAGAGAGAGAGAGAGAGAGAGAGAGAGAGCACAGGGGACAAAATGGCTTTAAAGAGAACGGACGTGTTAGAGGAAGAGGCTTTGTTGATGAGGAAAAGAGAAAAGGTGGAGGAGAGAGAGATGAAGAGAGGTAAGGAAGAGGAGATGTATGAAAGGAAAGGAAGAGGAGACAGGAGATGAGAGGAGGAGAGAGGCAGGGACAGGAGAAGAATGAGAGGGGTGACGATAAAGAACATAGCGAAGGAATTAGAAAGGATGTGAGAGGAGACGGAAGAGAGGAGAAGAGACGAGGGGAGGGAGGAAAGGGCGGAGAGAGGGTTGAAGAGAAGCGAAAAGAAGTGGAAGGAATGAAGAAATGTGGAAAGGGGAAAGGGGAATGGGGAAATAAGGAAGGTAGGCGACATAAAAATGAGACGTGTGAGTGAGAGAAAATGAACACAGAAATACGAAATGTTGTTGGCACCTAGGAGAGAGAGAGAGAGAGAGAGAGAGAGAGAAAGGCAATGGTATGTTGTGAACCAGGCGAGGGGAATGGAATGAGAGAGAGAGAGAGAGAGAGAGAGAGCGAGAGCAAGGCAATGGTATGTTGTGAATCAGGCGAGGAGAATGGAGAGAGAGAGAGAGAGAGAGCAAATAAGAAGAGAAAATGAGAATAGAACAGAAGACAGGCGAGATGTAGGGCAGGGAAGGGGCTTGTTGTGAACCGGACGAAGAGAGTTTTGTATATAAGAAAGAAAAGAAGGTAACAAGAGGCAACAAAGAAGAGAAAAAGAGAAGAGAAAATAGAGGAGAGAGGTGAGAGAAGGGAGAGAGATGAAGGAGAACCATGGCAGGCCAGGTTTGAGCTTATTGAGAGTCAGGAGAATGGATTGAGAAGGAGAAAGTAATGAGAGGATGAGGAGAGGAAAGTGAGAAAAAAGATGTGAGAGGAGAGAAGAGAGAAAAGAGAGGAGAGAAGTGAGAAAAGGGAGGAGAGAGCGAGAGGCAAGGGAGGGAGGGCAGGGCAGGGCAGGGGCGTGTTGTGGACCAGACGAGGAGCACTAAAGACCCGGTGGCGGTGATCTGATAAGAGATAGCCAGTACCCCCCTCCCTACCTACCTACCCCCTTCTGCCTCCCTACCTACCTACCTACCTACCTCCTTCATTCACTTCTCCTCGCTCCTTCATTCTTTCACCATCCTTTCCTCTCCTTCTTCCTCACTCCCTCTCTACCACACCTGCCATCCTGTCTCCTTCATTCACTACTCCTTCCTCCTTCATTTTCACACCATCTTTTCTATCTCTTATTCTACCTGCCTCCCTTATTCTTTCTCCCCTCCCTCCATTCTCTGTTTTTTCTTTCTTTCCACTACTTGCCTCGCCCACTCTCTTGTGCTACCTGCATCCCTACATACCTGCCACCTTCAATTGCCCCGCCTTCCACTTCATTCTTTCCTACTTCACTCTCTCATCAAACCTTCCCATCTCCCTTGCTCCCTACTTTATTCTCTTTCTATCTCACCCTTCTCTCTTCTTTCCTCACTCATCCTTTTCTTTCCCTCTCCCTCCTCCACATTCTCTTCCTCCATCCTTTAGTCTCTATCAATTCGTTTCTCATTCTACCATGTTCCCATCCTCACTACCTCCTTTCTTCTCTCCTCCGTCCCCTTTCATTGCCTCACCACTTCCCATTCTTCCTTAATCGACCTGCCTCCCTACCGATCTACCTCCTTCATTCTCTTCTCCGCAAGAAATGAAAGTAGTTAAGTCAGGAACAAAGCGGTAATATCATCAACAATAGGTCCACTAGTTTTAAATAATGGAAAACATACTGACGATGAGACTGTGATTCCTCTGATTCCCGGCACTTTCTTTGTAACCGTATTTTCAGTACAAAAATAAAAAGAAAGAAAGAAATCAACTTAATGTGGTCTTTAGTTGAGCATTTGCTCTATCACAAACCAGTAACATGATGCCAGGCCAACAGAGGCTAGCAAAAATAATGTGGATGTTCAGAAAGATCTATGAAAGAAAACTGTTGGCCACTGGCCAGTTACCTCCACATCCATATTATCAAGCTACTGATGCCATTTCAAGGGATAGGTTTGTCAAGCACGTAAAAATAAATCATTTCATGAACGATTCACAGAGAGGATTCCGAATTAATAACTTTTATCTTCTAGATCTTCAATTTTCTCAATGATTCTTGGAATAAGCAATATGAGATCGAGTCCTTTGACATTTCTGTTATTGTCAGCCAAATGGATTTTTTTTTTTTTTAGATAATTCTCAAAAAAAGGCTGCTTAAACTGAAAGGTGCATGATTTAATTTAGCGTGTGCTCAGGTGGACCAATAAATACTTATCTACCTAATCCACCTGTAAGTCTAAGAGGCTTATACAAACAGTGAGTTATTTTAAATAAAAAAGAATCTGATTGAAAGGGCGTTATACTCGTATGCGAAGGAACACAAGAATCACTCTTAGAAAAAAAAGATGTTGATGAAGACTTACATTGTAAAATATTCATATTTACTGATGATGCAAAAATGAGGAAAAATGAAGATACGTCTATAAAAAGACAAGCAGTTCAGGAAGATTTTCATAAACTGCTCAATTAGGCCTAAACATCAGAAATGACTATGTCTAAGTAAATGTCACCTGCAAAAATTGACGGTAAAATAAAAATCTTTAATATGAATGATATTATACTCGATATATAAACTATGATAAAAAAAGAAAAAGAAAATGAAATAGTTCAGTACAAATCCACAGTGTACAAAGGCTGTTAAGAAAGACAGTAAATTAAACTGATAGGTAAGACGTTGTAATATATATATTAGAAAATACTTTTATTTTGCACAGCTTCCTAGTACGCCCACACCAAGATAATTGTGTCTAGTTCAAATCGCCATGTTACAGAAAATCATAGTGAAACTTGGGAGATAACAACCATGAGTGACAAATTATACCCCTATTGAAAATAAACCACTTGAGGAATATCGATTTAGCTCAAGTATAAAAATTTTTCATAGATTGTGATACAGTCACCTGGATAAGAACCTGGCTCTTTTGTAACAGAACATGTTCTGTCTTGATTACCCGTCCCCGCCCCGGAGGTGATTGGGGACGGGTATTATTTTCACTCGCTTTGTCTGTCTGTTAACAACTTAACGCAAAAACTACTGATACGATTGTGACTAAAATTACAGGGATGATGGGCTACGACGTTCGGATCACCTAATTAAATTTTGGGCCAAAGTGGGCCAAGGCCCAAGCTGTAGGCCCCAAAACTGTAATAACAGAAAAATATTTGTTCGCCATAACTCCTTTCAAATTCGTCATATCGACATGAAACCAAAACCTAAAGATGCATCTTTCAAATCTGCATCCTATAACATGCCTCATTACGTCAGGGGGGTCACCCCTCAGTTAGTAGTAGGGGGGGTTGGGCCTAAAATTTCAGATGAACATAAAATCGTCAATTTTCACTCGATATACTCCAAAATTGATATATGACATCTTTGATTAGATATCCTGTTGTGTTTATACGTTAACTCTAAAATGACTGCCGGGAACGGGTTTGCTGTGCCTTGGCACCGCTTCTTGTTTTTTTTTTTTTTTTTTTTTTTTTTTTTTTTTCAGATAACGTTTTCGTCGGCTCAAGGTAAGGAGGACACAACAAAAAAGCATCATTATGCAACTTCTGTTGGCGTGTAGCTCCCTCTTTCGGTTGAAGGTAGTGTACTATGCTCTCCGTTCATTTTTTTTTTTTTTTTCAAAGAAATTTCCACAATAGTTTTTCTGTGCAACCCTATAGTCCTCACTTTATCCTGCTGGCTTCGGCTAGAAGGGTCGGTGGGTGGGAGAAGCATGTCTGTTATGCTGTTTTTGTCTTCGACTTATAGAACAGATACCTTAGTTATAATTTATCTTACAACAAACGGCCTCGAAAAAATCAATAGGTCTGTAGCTGTTTGTTTTCCTTGTTTACATCTTTGTATTTCATGCTACATTAATCTCTCACCATTCTTCCCTTCTTTCCCTCACTCTTCTTGTCTCCCTTCTTACCCACTTCCTTCATTCTCTCCCCCTCCCCCTTCATTTTCCCCTCTCCTTCATCCTCTCGCTACCACCCCTCTCCCTACATCCCTCCCTCACTCTCCATCTCACATTCTTTCTACTCTCGCATTTCTTCCCTCATTCTCGCTTCCTTATTCTACACTCCTGTTTTACTCTCATTCCCTCCCTTTCCTTCCTACATTACCTCACCCATCTCCCTTCCTCACTAAATCTGTCCGACGTTCCACTTGACTCCTTCATTCTTTCTCCCTCCTTCCTTCAGTTTCTCTCTCTCTCTCTCTCTCTCTCTCTCTCTCTCTCTCTCTCTCTCGTCCTCATCATCTTACAATATTCACCCATTCGCCTCCCATTTCTCTCACAGTTTTCTTTCTCTTCTTCTCTCTTCCATCCCATATTCTACCTCGCTTCTTACCTCCTTCATTGTTTCGTCCTCCCTCCCCCTTGTTTTATTTCTTATTCGAATATTCTCGCTCGCTCCCTCCCTCTCTCCCTCATTTTCTCTAGTAGCTTTCCTTTCTCCTCTTCCCTCATTTTTCACTTCCTTATCCTGTTTGCCTTCCTGTTTCACCAGCCTCTCATCCTCCCTCTTTCAAGCTCTTCCCCAACCTCCTTTATTCCCACGTCGTCCCTCCTTCCTCCACACTCTCTCATTTTACTTACATCTTTCCACTGTCTCCTTCCCCTATTTTCATTTTCTCACTGTTCTTCTCTAGCTCTTGCTCTTTCACATCCATTTTCTCCTTTTCTCAATGTTCCTCCTTTCCTGTCTTATTCTCTCTGCCTCGCTAAATCTTCAGTTCTCTTTTCTCCCTTTCATTCCTCCACCCTCTTCCTTCCCTGGTCTTCTCACATTCTTTCATCCTTCCTCTTCCCTTCATCATTTTCCTTGTCTCCCTACTTCCATTCTTCTCTCCTCATCCCTGTATCTTTGTCATTTTCATTTACACCTGTGCTCATAAAGCGAGAACGAGGTATGATTTTGATCGGCCTGTTCCTGTGTGTGTGTGTGTGTGTGTGTGTGTGTGTGTGTGTGTGTGTGTGTGTGTTTAAGAGAATAACCCAGTTTTGAACCGATCTAAACCAAACGTGGGGGAAGGATTGTGCGTCAGATGAAAAATAAAACTTAATATTTTATAGAACAAGTGGTCAAAAGTGATTGTCACAGGACTAGGTCAAAGTCTGGGCTAGGAAGGTTAACTTAAAAGCATTTTATCCAATTTAGACCAAGCTTGTTGGAAGGGTGAATTGTATGGCAGGATCGAAGGCAGTCGAAAGTGCGAAATATCAGTCGAGAGCTAAGGAAACGGTGTAAGGTCAGAGCTCCACCCTCGTGTCTTTATAAAGAAATTAAAGGAACGTTTATCTGATCTGGACCTAACTCTGTGCAATGGTTGGGGGTCAGCCACGAGGTCCACATACAGTTTTTAAGAACAGTAAGTCAAAGGTCAGGTTCACATGGCAAGGTAAAATCTAACAGTTCGGATCTAAGTGTGGCCAGTCATTATGGACAGTTAAAGGAAAGGTGAGAATAAAGAAATTCGGTTATGAAAAACAGTCCGCTAAATGTCAACACACAGAGAAAGGTCAGATCTGGAGAAAACTTTATGGAAGAGTTCAGGGTGAAGAAAAGATGGAGGGACTTTTTTTTTTTTTTTTTTTTTTTTTTTTGATCAGTCTGCAAAAGGGCAAGGTCACAAGGCAAGACCAAATGTCTGGCCCAATAACTCAAACAGTTTTTATTCGATGTGGGCCAAACTTTGTGTAAGGACTGAAGGTCAGCCAAAGGTGAAGAGATTTGGCCTTAAAACAGTAGATCAATTATTATTAAGATCACTGGACAGGATAAGCTCAGTTTTGATCGATTCATGCCAAGTGGAAATGTTAATGATCATGAAATAGTGATGTATTTCGTTTCCGAGAGCAACTGGTAGAAGATCCAGTCACAGGGCAAAGTTAAATGTTCGGCCTTTAGACCAACTGGTGGGGCTGGTTCCGTAGTCTCTATGTGCTCGTTGTTATCTTCTTACAGTACTTCGTTCATTTCCTTTCTGCTCCTCCATCTCACCCCAGGTCTAGCCGAGTTCCATCATTCTTCACTGTCACTCCTGTTCTACTTCACTCCCATGTTCTCTTCGTCATCTTCATTCAACTTTCCTCTTTTCCTCTATATTGCGATGCCTCGCCACCTCCATTATCCCTCCCTCGCGTCTTCATTATCTCAACCTACTCTTAGATTTTGCTGCAGTTC